>NC_059219.1:3199388-3509388 GCF_020615455.1 Coregonus clupeaformis
GCTGTGGATTTCTCATCACCATTAGTTCATGAGAGGGAGGTGTGTGAGCTCCATGGTGGTGGTGTGTTGAGTCTCAGCTGGCTTGACTACAGTAGCATTGATCTACCTCTGCTGTGGTTCACTGTTGCTGTCACTAGGAGCTCATAACATCTGTGTTCTTAGCTTTCGATAGCCTGCTGCTGTACAGACTACACATACTAGTCAACAGACCTGGGCTCAAATTGTACTTGAAATAATACTTTATTTGGTCTTGATTGAGCTTGCTTGGCGCAATTGAACCAATGGAATGGTTGCAAAACCCTCCACATGTGTGTGTTCCTGTGAGCTCTGATATGATATCCTCTGTATTTTATTAACTCTCATACAATATTTCTGATAAGCTGGAAGATTGGCTGATCAGGTCTCCTCTCATTAATATTTGTCATATATGCCTGAGTGGTCCAGGAAATTACTTTAGAACTGATATAAAGTAATTACAGTTTTCTGTGTCTGCTGAGGTACGAGCGAAGAATTCAAATTGCATTCCCACCCGAGAGCCAGAAAGTGATGCATTGCTGCATGTATCTACTGTAATGTTTTACTGCTGCTTTGATATCTCGACCCCAAAGATTAATCTACATGATCAGCAGTGTGAGGTATTGTTGTCCGGGAACATAGAAGGGAATCTGTATGGTGAATCTGCTCCAGCAACACAAAGCTTTGTTGTGTTCAGAAGGAATTGTAAATTAAAACCCTGGTTAGACCTCACAGAGAGAAATTAGAAGTACACACACACACACACACACACACACAATTATATGAGGATACACACCTCATTATGGGGTATTACCTAACTTTAGTAGCCTAATCATACATTCATAAATATGGTAATTAACATTATATGAATACCAACGATATTATCATAACCACAATATATTGGGCTATATGTCTTGCTTAAGCAAATAGAATGTGGGTGTTATCGGAGGTTACTCAAGCAATTGAAAGTATCTCTGCAGTTGATGTCCCATCGTGTCTGTGTGTGCTGGGGGCCTTAGCCTCACTAAGTTAATTTGGAGGAACTCAGCGATCCTCTGAACTGAAACTAATTCCCCGATAAGTGGCTGTTATTCAGGGTGAGGGGACAGAGGACTGACTGATAGCGATGCTGCGGAGGTCAAGTAGGGGGAGAGAGAGAGAGAAGCGAGAGACAGAGAGAGGGGGAAAAGGGGAGAGAGAGCAAGAGAGAGAGAGGGAGAGAGAGAGAGAGAGAGAAAGAGAGAAAGAGATAGAGACAGAAAGACAGAAATACAGATAGAGCTGTATGTTCTATTCAATGGCATTAGCAACCCAGATAGTAACCATACAGAACTGTGTGTGAGAGGGAGAGACTAATGTTAAAGCCAGTTCTTTAAACACAGGGTCAGAGTGGCGTGTGGCAGGTTGCAGTGTCTATCTGCTATCTTAGGAGAGCATGAAACAAGTGATTAAATACAGAAAATGATTTGTCCTCATTAGGTCTGTGGTGTGTGTCTGTGTGTGTGTGTGTGTGTGTGTGTGTGTGTATTTCCATGTCGGTGTGTGTACACCTCTAGGGCTAACTGGCTGTAAATCAAATCCCTGCACTAATCTCATCAACCGCTGTGTTACATGTGACAGATGATATCAGGGAAGCATGGAGAGAAAAACACAGTAATGACACATTCAAGAGACTAATGACTAATTATAGAATATGACCCTTAATACCCTGGCTGTTATCTAACTGAGTGCTACACGGACCCAAAGCTGAGATAGTTCTTTAGATCCTGCTGAAAGCCTGGCTGGAAGATCAAAGGGGTTTCTGGAGACTTACTAACAGAGAGAGGAATATGGAGAATCTGTCTTTACCTGAATTAGATACTGTAACAACCTCTATCCTTATGTCATAATGTAAGGATGATTACATCTATTGTATGTATGAAATGTGTCTGATTGATATGACTGTTTATGACCTCTCTTATGAAACGTTTTGTTTGTTGTGGAGGTTGAGAATTCTAAGGCAAAAAGGTGATGGCCTCAAGCACAGCTACATGCACACACAAACACGGTCCCAGATGTGTGTTTTTACCTCATGTTGAAAATCCTCTGTATCCCTAAGGCTGTTCTCTGTCGTTTACCCAAGCCCAGTTCACGTACACACACATACGCACGCGCACACACACACACACTCACACACACACCAACTTTGTAGCTGTATCAAAGCATTAACTATCAACATGTTGTATTACCCCCAAGCTTTACAGATGGGTTTCTTCTTTTTACTTACTACGATCAGCGGTCCAAAATCTGATGCATGAATAAAGGATAATGAAGACAACGTGTGACTTCAAAGGAGTGGGATCAGTTAAAAAGCATTAGACTTGTGGCAATGTGTCCCACTTCATTGGGTGGTTTGACAGCTGTCTATTATTATTATTTAAATGTTTTTTTGTTGTATTTTACCCCCTTTTTTCAATCTTGTCTCATCGCTGCATGACCCGCCTAACCGTGCTCCTTAACACCCGCCAGCTTAACCTGGAAGCCAGCCGCACCAATGTGTCAGAGGAAACACTGTTCAACTGGAGACCGGGGTCAGCCTGCAGACACCCGGCCCGCCAGAGGGAGTCGCTAGAGTGCGATGAGCCAAGTAAAGCCCCACCGGTCAACCCCTCCCCTAACCCGGACGACGCTGGGCCAATTGTGCGCCGTCCTATGGGACTCCCTGAACTTTGACTTCCCTGATGGATGCCTGCTGTGGCGAGCATAGTAGCGTGTGAGTGTGTGTGCACGCGTGGGGCGTGCGTGTATGTGCGTCCGTGCATATTCGCGTGCCCACGTGTGAGACTGTGTGTGTGTGTGTGTGTGTCTTCCTCTGGATGAATGGACTGTAGCCGATCTCCGTCCACCTGTCTCATGCTATGCTGCCTCTCTATCAATCATGAATCACAGTTATGAGAGACGGTTAGTCATGTTTGGGTTAAACTCAGTACCTGTTCCCGTCAAAAGACCAGACATATGTGCCCACACCTTTCACCTATGTGTTTGTGGGTGTGTGTCTGCCTGTGTTAGTCAGCTCTAGTGTCTTGACATGCAGGGGGTGGGATGATGGGGTGTCATTTTCCTGACCATCACTTCACTCCTCCTCTCTCTCTCTCTCTCTCTCTCTCTCTCTCTCTCTCTCTCTCTCTCTCTCTCTCTCTCTCTCTCTCTCTCTCTCTCTCTCCCTCTCTCTCTCTCTCCCCCTCTCTCTCCCTCTCTCCCCCTCTCTCTCTCTCTCCATTGAGGGAGGCCAGGTGTGACGGATGCAACCATGGATGGAGAGCGACAGGCAGGCGCAGGAGTGATTTGGTATGCAGAGGCCAACTCCCTCACACACACACACACACACACTGGGCCCCTCTCACCTTCAGACCAAGGTAGGATTAGCTTTCCCTCTCTCCTTCTCTCTTTCTTCTTCCATCCCTCTCTCCCTATATCTCTTACTCTCTACCTTTTCTCTCTCTCTCTCACTCACACACACACACACACACTGCATCAGGGCCTCAGGTAAGGGACCTCTTCGTGCCAATAGATGTTTACAGTCAGATAGGTCATGAATATTCCTCAGTTGTGTGACATTTTCTCAGAATCCTCTAAACTGAGATTCATGCTTGTTTACAAAGCGCTTAACATTGAAAAGGTTACGAAATGCACATACTGATTATTTACGGACACAAGGGGCTAAAACAGGGGCCGTTTTAAACTCAAATATATGAATTAAGGTATTTACTTTAAAAGACGGAGTGTAAATGTGACGAGTACTGAGTATACTAAGAGGCAGGACGCAGACGCAGGAATTAACAAGGTCAAGGTTTACTTAACAATGAGCAAGAGAAATAACAAAGATAGAGTAAACGACACGAAGCTAAACAATCACACACAACATCATCCAGAACAGTCCAGGGCTAAATAGGGGTGGTGATGAGATGATGAGGTGCAGGTGCGCTGGAGGTGATTAGGGTGCGTTGGGTTTCCATTCCGGTGTTGCCGGAGGGGAGCAGCGGGAGGAGACGTGACAGTAAAGTGATTTTCAGATGCTTTTATGCGTCTCAACCCTCAACCCTACTGTACATCACGTTAACATTCACCACAGCAACTATTTAATTACAGTACACAATATAATGGCTCCACTTTATCATGTTATACTTATCACAGATAAAATACTGTAAAATAATGAATTCTTCACCAACTAGCAGAGAGTTTACCATAACCCCATCATGCTCGTATGCACAGTATGTGTTATACAGTATATTCTATATTCCTTCATTTTTTAAATGTAACCTTTAATTATACATTTTATTCTCATTGAGATAAAATCTCTTTTTCAAAAGAGACCTGTACATCTGGTACTGTCAACACTGAGGTCTGTATGATTTAATGTCTGAGAATCCAAGCCTGAATGCCTGAGTGTATTCCAGTCCCAGACACAGTGTTATATTAGCATGCTGCTCAGGCTGGACCACCGCTCACTGCTCACACATTGAATTAGTGTGTGTGTGTGTGTGTGTGTGTGTGTGTGTGTGTGTGTGTGTGTGTGTGTCAAGAGCACTAGTACTGCTACACACACACAGACAAACACACACACATACAAATACACACAGCCTGCAGCACTTAGATCAGACATGCAGCACAGGGTTCGATGAGGAATCCAATACGGTCATGCTCCTCAGTTGCACCTCTCTCTCTCTCTCTCTCTCTCTCTCTCTCTCTCTCTCTCTCTCTCGCTCTCTCGCTCTCTCTCTCTCTCTCTCTCTCTCTCTCTCTCTCTCTCTCTCTCTCTCTCTCTCTCTCTCTCTCTCTCTCTCTCTCTCTCTCTCTCTCTCTCTCTCTCTCTCTCTCTCTCTCTCTCTCACACACTCCTATCCTACGCAAACCACATTACAATAATCATGTTATTGTCACAGCATTGGTAATCTGAGGATGTGTGTCAGTGAGAAAAACAAGCCTGTACAGGAGTAGAAGGCGCTCAACCAACGTGAGACGATGCACCAAAAAATGATATGAAATAATGGTTACCCCATTCAACATAAAGTACAGGATATGAATATCTTGATGCAGGGCTATGGTTATGGACATCATGCTGCAATGAGGACTATTGTAGGATTTATATGCAGCTAAGAATAGCTATCTGACAATGATGTGTGTGGGATGATCATCTCTGTCTAGAACTGTATAATATCTCTACTGTGCTTTCACATATACACACACACAGCTTTATATTAAATAGGGGCCAAGGGGATTGAGAGAGTAGGAACTGCTTCTGCTCTCAACATAAATCCTCTGAATGGTGATACAGAGCTACTGTGAAGGAGGTTAGATACACCAGGGAGCTGAAGCATGTATTTACCTTTCACTCAGTGTGTATGTACTCTGGTTACTGTACATACAGTAGAATCACAATGCATACGTACGTAAGCCTGTATTCACCATCACCATGCACTTACTTTAAGTCATTAGCCTATCTACTCCCGTCTGAAGGAGCATAGCACGCACACACATGCACATGCGGGGTCGGCAGGTAGCTTAGTGGGTAAGAGCGTTGTGCCAGTAACCGAAAGGTCGCTGGTTCTAATCCCCGAGCCGACTAGGTGAAAAATCTGTCGATGTGCCCTTAAGCAAGGCACTTAACCCTAATTGCTCCTGTAAGTCGCTCTGGATAAGAGCGTCTGCTAAATGACTAAAATGTAAAATGTAAATGTAAATGCACGAGCAGACACTCTACCCCAGACAGACACCAGACAACTGAAGGCTCTTTGAGGGTTCCTCTTTTAATTTGCCTTGATTTGAGAAGGAGGTTTATATGCTACTGACAAACACATTTCTCGCTTTGATGTTCTCTTCTAAGTGTCAGTCACATCCTATTGTATACAGAGTGTGTGTGGATGATGTGGGATAATCTGTTTGGGTTTCTGCTTGATACAGGGTTCTCCTATAGTGGGATGAGAGGTGTCTGTGGGTGGGTGCATGCATGCTCATGTGTTTGTTAATATGGGGTTTTCCTGCCGAGCTGGTAGGTGTGTATCCAACTGTCCACCTGTCTAAGAGATCTGCATAGAAACATACAGACTCAGGTTGCACCAACATCATCACTGATCAGCGCAACAGCCAGGCAGTGACAGACTACAGACTACACACAGTCATTTACCCCTCCCTGTCCTCCCATCTGAAGGATCTGCCCTGCAATTTACCCCTCCTCGCCCTGTGGCACCATGTAATACACATGTCCCAGCACACAGCACCATGCAATCTACCTCTCATCTCCTGCTTGACTTTGCCTTGGAGAGGAACACACAGACAGAGATACACTGGGGAATGATGTCCTCTATGACGCAAGCAGTCAAAACAACAGGACTGTCTGGCATTCTCTGTTTAATTATCTGTGTGGATGATCTCAAGCTGTTATGACTAGAGACTAAAGGATATTGGGAGGGTGGGGATGGTGGTAGTGTGTTATGACATCTAAAACGACATATACAGTGGGGGAAAAAAGTATTTAGTCAGCCACCAATTGTGCAAGTTCTCCCACTTAAAAAGATGAGAGAGGCCTGTAATTTTCATCATATGTACACGTCAACTATGACAGACAAAATGAGAAAAAAAAATCCAGAAAATCACATTGTAGGATTTTTAATGAATTTATTTGCAAATTATGTTGGAAAATAAGTATTTGGTCAATAACAAAAGTTTCTCAATACTTTGTTATATACCCTTTGTTGGCAATGACACAGGTCAAACGTTTTCTGTAAGTCTTCACAAGGTTTTCACACACGGTTGCTGGTATTTTGGCCTATTCCTCCATGCAGATCTCCTCTAGAGCAGTGATGTTTTGGGGCTGTCGCTGGGCAACACGGACTTTCAACTCCCTCCAAAGATTTTCTATGGGGTTGAGATCTGGAGACTGGCTAGGCCACTCCAGGACCTTGAAATGCTTCTTACGAAGCCACCAAAGCATGATGTTTCCACCCCCATGCTTCACAGTAGGTATGGTGTTCTTTGGATGCAACTCAGCATTCTTTGTCCTCCAAACACGACGAGTTGAGTTTTTACCAAAATCTTCTATTTTGGTTTCATCTGACCATATGACATTCTCCCAATCCTCTTCTGGATCATCCAAATGCACTCTAGCAAACTTCAGACAGGCCTGGACATGTACTGGCTTAAGCAGGGGGACACGTCTGGCACTGCAGGATTTGAGTCCCTGGCGGCGTACTGTGTTACTGATGGTAGGCTTTGTTACTTTGGTCCCAGCTCTCTGCAGGTCATTCACTAGGTCCCCCCGTGTGGTTCTGGGATTTTTGCTCACCGTTCTTGTGATCATTTTGACCCCACGGGGTGAGATCTTGCATGGAGCCCCAGATTGAGGGAGATTATCAGTGGTCTTGTATGTCTTCCATTTCATAATAATTGCTCCCACAGTTAATTTCTTCAAACCAAGCTGTTGCAGATTCAGTCTTCCCAGCCTGGTGCAGGTCTACAATTTTGTTTCTGGTGTCCTTTGACAGCTCTTTGGTCTTGGCCATAGTGGAGTTTGGAGTGTGACTGTTTGAGGTTGTGGACAGGTGTCTTTTATACTGATAACAAGTTCAAACAGGTGCCATTAATACAGGTAACGAGTGGAGGACAGAGGAGCCTCTTAAAGAAGAAGTTACAGGTCTGTGAGAGCCAGAAATCTTGCTTGTTTGTAGGTGACCAAATACTTATTTTCCACCATAATTTGCAAATAAATTCATTAAAAATCCTACAATGTGATTTTCTGGATTTTTTCTCCTCAATTTGTCTGTCATAGTTGACGTGTACCTATGATGAAAATTACAGGCCTCTCTAATTTTTTTAAGTGGGAGAACTTGCACAATTGGTGGCTGACTAAATACTTTTTTTCCCCACTGTATTTAATATGTAATAATCTTGCAACCATCCCTCGGTTTAACCAAGAAGATAAAATGAAGAGCCATTGCAGAGAAGCAGAGGAAAATAACATATAGTAAATGGTGGAGAATGTATGTTTTTGGTGTGAAAGAGAGGGGATTTAGAATGTGCTATCTCGGTTGTCTTGGAAACTGACTCGCATCCCTGCGTTGAGACATCAGAAGATTCCATTAGAAGACACCAAAGGTGTCTTAAACGTCCTGATGTTTTACAGTAAAACATATGGCTTCAGTACATCAAAGAAACAACAACAACGACACAATGGTTCTCCAGAGGGATGGCAGCCAAACACTTTATCGAACAGTAATCCAAGAGATCCTCCTCAAGGGGAGAGAGAGCGAGGGAGGGAGAAAGAGAGAGAGAGAGAGTATCTCATTTAGCCCACCCTAGCCTGGGTAAAAAAATGCGCCACACAGAGAGCAGAGACACGCACACACTTGCACACACACTCATGCACACGCCAGCGCACACACACTGAACTCATGTGAAGTAGAGGGGATTGAAAGAGTGGAAACGACCCACTCTCTGCGAACAGAGACAGTGGGTTTGGCTGGAGGAAGACATTGTTTGGAAAACCTTTCCTCTGGGATCACTTACCACCAAAGTGAGAGCAGTTCTTCCTGATTCTGCTGTACAGTAGATACAGTACATACAGACTACATACACACTGTGTGAAATGTCCATATCCTACCTCTATACACGACCCAGCCAGATCCCTGGTGTATCCAGCCTCACACAAAGTGACCCTGCTACTATGACCATGGAGAGGATATACTTTAAAAGCCGAGTGGTCGTTCTCCGTCTCTCAATCCCCACGGCCCCTATTTCTTACCTCTGGGCCTACATGGAGAGTGTGTGTGTGTGTGTGTGTGTGTGTGTGTGTGTGTGTGTGTGTGTGTGTGTGTGTGTGTGTGTGTGTGTGTGTGTGTGTGTGTGTGTGTGTGTGTGTGTGTGTGTGTGTGTGTGCGTGCGTGTGAGGGAGAAAATGACAGCCCAGGGAGGGGAGATTAAACGGTTCTAGGGGAGTGGGAGTTGGAGATGGTCACCTTTGTGCTAAAATCAGAACCCCACAATGAGCCACTGGTTATTAAGTATACAGGGACCACTTTGTCCAGAGTGTTTCAGTCAACAAAGAAACCAACTATGACCATGGTGATAAAGGTGATTTTACTTGTGGTGCCAAATTGTCAACCTCTGGCTATATTTTGAGGGTCGTTGAATTGAGGCCAATTAGCAATGAACGGAAGAGTCGTGTATGTTTTTTGGCTTAGATGAGGGTCTGTGTTTTGCCAAGCATATGTTCCCAGGCTGTCTTCACACTCTGCACGCTCGCATGCACGCACACACACACACACACACACACACACACACACACACACACACACACACACACACACTGCCGTTTGAAAGTGGGAGATTATACAAATAAGTAATACAAATAAGTGTCAACTGACACCTGGGGCGAGCATCAGGACACACACACCCACGTGCGCACACACACGCAATGCACATTCCATTACTGCACATCCCATGCACTGTAAAATAAAAATACCTAGTTGTTTCAACTAATTATTATTAAGTAACTTGTTCCACAGCCTATTTTAGTTTTCGTTTAAAGTGTTACCTGAACTTTACATTTTTAGTTGGCCCAAACTTTAGAAAACTCAGTCAACTTAAAATGATGTGTTTGCTCAACTTGTCTAATACAGTATGTTAATCCAACTAGACATTTTTATTTGGGCATCTTAACTAAAAAGGCTGTCTGGAACACCCAACCAGTGCTTTTAACAAACAATGTTTTCAATTTACATATTTGACACACGCTGACCAGTGGAGGCTCATAATAATGGCCGGAACAGAGCAAATGGAACTTCAAAATGTGATGTAGTTTTAATGGGATTTGCAGCTGTTGTTTGTAAGTAATGAATCTGATCGATTGTGTACAGGAAAAGGAGGACCGAGCACTCCCCACATTCTCATCGACAGGGCTGTAGTGGAGCAGGTTAAGAGCGTCACATCACCAACAAACTATCATGGTCCAAACACATCACCAACGAACTATCATGGTCCAAACACACCAAGACAATCGTGAAGAGGGCACAACAAAGCCTATTCCCCCTCAGAAGACTGAAAAGATTTGGCTTGGGTCCTCAAAAAGTTATACAGCTGCACCATCGAGAGCATCCTGACAGGTTGCATCACCGCCTGGTATGGCAACTGCTCGGCCTCCGACCGCAAGGCACTACAGAGGGTAGTGCGTACGGCCCAGTACATCACTGGGGCCAAGCTTCCTGCCATCCAGGACCTCTATACCAGGCGGTCATAGACTGTTCTCTCTACTACCGCACGGCAAGTGGTACCGGAGCGCCAAGTCTAGGTCCAAAAGGCTTCTTAACAGCTTCTACCCCCAAGCATAAGACTTCTGAACAGTTAATCAAATGGCTACCCAAACTATTTGCATTGTCCCCCCCACCCCCCTCTTTTTACGGTGGTTATCATTTACCCACCATATAAATAATATTTCTACACACACACTCATGCACGCACATACGCACACACACAACCTCAGTAGGCTACAGTGCGTTTTGTGTTCAGGACAGATGAGCCTGTTTCCTGCTCATGTCTTTGAGTGAAAACGGCCTGACTATAAGAGTGCCTTTTTTTGTCCGAGAAGTTCTGCTCCAATTCCCCCGGACGATATATTCACCCTTCTGTTTGAAAATGGATGAAATTGCCTACTAGTATTGCTTTCCATTTTCCTGGCCTCTGTTCTACATTATCTTGTTGGAATCACTGTTAAGATATTTTCTAACATAGCAAAAACTTTTAGTCTACTGCACTTATGGACATAATGGAGAAAAGATCAGTTTAAAACCAAGAGAAAAGTTTCTAAACCAATGGATCAATGTAGTAGGTATTTATTCATTGTTTTTGTACTCTTCTGATATTACAGGATGTTCAATAATTTGGCCAATCAGTTGGTATTTTGAAATGTTATGGACTCTGTCAATTTACACTGAGTGTACAAAACATTAAGAACACCTGCTCTTTTCATGACATAGACTGACCAGGTAAATCCACTTCAATCAGTGTAGATAAAGGGGAGGAGACAGGTTAAAGAAGGATTTTAAAGCCTTGAGACAATTGAGACATGGATTGTGTATGTGTGCCATTCAGTGGGTGAATGGGCAACACAAAAGATTTAAGTGACTTTGAACGGGGTACAGTAGTAGGTGCCAGGCGCACCGGTTTGTTTCAAGAACTGCGGGAAACATTGGAGTCAACATGGGCCAGTATCCCTGTGGAACGCTTTCGACACCTTGTACAGTCCATGCCCCAATGAATTGAGGCTGTTCTGAGGGCAAAAGGATGGGGGAGGGGGTGCAACTCAATATTAGGAAGGTGTTCTTAATGTTTTGTACACTCAGTGTAGGGTTTATACAAAACACAAATTCCAAAATTTTAGCATCAAACTTTTGGAACCGTAGGCCGACATTTTCCCAACGTACGGGTCATAAGGAATCTCCACAAACTTTGATGACGTATACTGTCACGTTCCGGGGCCCCGCCTCCTAACCACTGAGTGACAGCCAGACAGAATCACCTGAAACTTCATTCTGTCATCCCTCAATGACACAGACTCTACAGTCTAGTCTTGCCATTAATAATTATTACCAGTAAATACAAATATAAATCTGTGTTGAACATCAATCAAACATGTCAGCTGAAGTGGTAATGTAGCTATACAGGCTACGCATAATGTTTTTTATTCCAAATGTAGGATATTTTACGAACACTGATTTAAGAACTGATGACCAAAAAATGAATGTCTCATGTGAATATTACATTTGCTCTGTTAACACCCTCAAGCTGTCTTGGTGTAAAGCCTAGAATGAAGACTTTCACACACACACGCACGCACACACGCACACATGCACACACACTTCTTTTTTTCTCTTTTTCCTTTCAGAATACCTGTCATCCCCCCTCCTGTGTCGGCGGTGAACTTGACACTTCCAAAGGAGCAAGACACAGTCAGGAAATGAAGTTTGGGGGTTTTGAAGGGCCTTTTCTCCTCAGTCTCCCATTGAGAGGGCCAGACATGGCTGATTTGGACTGCTTTCTGACTGGAGCTCCTCTCTCCTCTCCCCCTTTTCTCTCTCCTCTCCCTCCTCTCAACTCACTCTCCTGTCCCTCTCCTTTCCTTTCCTCTTTGTCACTCTCCTCTCCTTCTAGCTGGACCACCCCTCCCTCCCTCCCTCCCTCCATCCCCTCCCCATAGTTCCGTGCCTGCACCAGTGAGGTGATGGCACCTAAACTATTAATCGCCCCTGTCACTTAGCACCCGCTATTGAGATCCCTTCAGAGGGTAGCCATTAGCTGGGGAGAAAGATGGTCGCATCTAAAATGGCACCCTATTCCCTACATGGTGCACTCATTTTGACCACAGCCATATGGGCCTTGGTCGAAAGTAGTGCGCTATGTAGGGAATAGGATTCCATTTGAAATGCGTATATAAAGTCCCATCCATTTTCTCAGCCGGTGGTTGTTCAAAGTGCTAATGGCCATGATGGAAGCATGTGTGTCTGTGCACAGTTCTGGTATGAATGAGTACACATGTCTCCTGTCTGGACTGTTCTACTGCTCTACTCTACTTCGTAGTGAAGGCTCACCTGTTCTCACGCGAGTTCCTGGTGATAAAAAAATACTTAGTTTAAGAGGGAAATATCTTCAGTAGTGTCGTGATCCAATTTTAATTTACAAGTGATGCAATCAGAATTTCTCACTCGGGCTTGTGGAAAAAATCACACACTCCATCTTGGCAATGGGAGAAAGTAATGATTTTAAAAAATGAGCATGGCCGCCAAGGTTACAGAGACAGTATTACTCAGCATGGGGGTCTGTGTTTTTACACAGCGGCATCCTATGCTGAAATCTGTCTGAAACAGGAAACAACACACATTCCCACAGACCTGACTGTGTTCAAATCCTCATACACCTCAGGACTAGAGGGAAGCCCAGAGAGAGAGAAATGAGAACAGTGGTTATAACCTGTCAGTAGTGGTTATAACCTGTCAGTTGTGGTTATAACCTGTCAGTAGTGGTTATAACCTGTCAGTTGTGGTTATAACCTGTCAGTAGTGGTTATAACCTGTCAGTAGTGGTTATAACCTGTCTCAGTAAAGAAAAGCATCACACTCATGGCTCAGATGCAATACGTTTAATAAACCAACATTTTCGACAGCAATGCTGCATGCTTTCATCAGGGTGACCTGTCTGAACCTGTCAGAAGAGGTTAAGACCTGTCACTCTGTCACTATGTCTCAACTCTGTCTCAGTTCAGTCTCAGCCCTGTTTCAGCTCCACAGCCAGAGTCCGATTGTACAGCCGTACTGGCAGCTGACAGGAATTCTAATGGAGAACACTGGGCTCTCACTCCCAGAGCAGCGCATGTACAAGACAAGGAGATAAAATGAGAACATGAGACATATTCTTGGACGAGAGAGAGATGGAGTCTGAGTGGACTGCAGATCTGAAAATGTGGCTATGAAGGGCAGGGAAGGGGATACCCAGTCTGTTGCACAACTGAATGCATTCAACCCGAAATGTGTCTTCCACATTTAACCCAACCCCTCTGAATCAGAGTTCAGAGCTTTCAGTATGCAGCATCTGGAAAAGGATGGTCAGTGAATTTGATCTTAGGTCTTTTTTAAAGGTTGGGATGTGGAAAGGGTATGTTGATAACTGGAGTTTTTCAGCAGTGACTGATCTCAGGCAGTGACTGTACTGCGTCCCAAATGACACCCTTTTCCCTACATAGAGCACAACTTTTGACCAGAGCCCTGTGGTCCCTGGTCAAAAGTAGTGCACTATATAGGAAATAGGTTGCCATTTGCGACGTAACCCAGGTGTAATAAAGCTCCAAGCAGCAGGGGTCTGAGAACAGGGAGTCTCTCTCTCTCTCTCTCTCTCTCTCTCTCTCTCTCTCTCTCTCTCTCTCTCCACCCGTCAGACTGACTCTTTGACTCTGTGCTAGACAGCTGAGGTATTATATCAGCCTGTATGAGAGGAAAATACCACAGTAACCTGCCCTTATGCTGGACTTTGAAATGTCCTATGATTAAATAAACTATGATATTCTATATTACAGTTGACATATTTAATACAGCATAAACCTGAGAGCAGCTTGAGATTCAGGCCTTGGGGTTTACTAATGTATGTAACATTCTACAACACCGCCACCATACTACTGCACATTGTGGCAGGGGACATCGATTAGTGATAGTCACACTATGTGAACACAGTCAATCAAATCATTTCACGGGAGAACAAACTGCAAGGGAAAAAACGTAAATGTTGTGACACTGCAAAGTGTTGGTATGGCTGCAGGCTGTGTTGCTTTTACATTTTCTGTAATATGTAAGTAATGATGCATAGGAATCGTTGAGAGAGAACAGCCATTGATTGTAGTTGGAGGCGTTTTGTCATCGTGGCGTTGAGATCTGTTTGTAGATCCCTGTAGTAAAACCAGCGCTTAGTGCTTCTATTCACGCACACACTCACACGCAAAAACACATGCACACACAATCATCTCTGTAGCGCTGTGAGTAACTCTGAAAATACCATCAAATTGTGTTGCCTGGTGTAATGTTGCTGTTCTGTCTCCTCTCTGTTGTTCACTGGCTTGTTTTCAATCGACACCAATGCTAGAATGAATACAGCTCCTTTCTCTCTCTTTCACTCACTCACTCAGTCTTTCTCCTCCCTCTCTTTCTCCTTTGTCTCTCTTTCTCCTCCCTCCCTCTCTCTCTCTCTCTCTCTCTCTCCCGCGCGCTCTGTCTTCTCCCTCTCTTTCTTCTCTCTCTCCCTCTTTCTCTCCTTTCCTCTTTCCCTCTCTTTAAGAGCATGGTGTATGACTGCAGTGAGCCACAGTTCTCAGTCCCTCTCCAACCAACTTGCAGCACACACACGCACACACACTGTGTTTTGAGACAGCGGCAGCCTCAAACAACACAACACTCAACCCGTATGATTGAGCACGTCTGGCAAATTTAGTTTTTGTGGTCAAAACCAGGGGTTGGAACCAAAAATTATTTCCAAATAGTTTTGTTATGAACAGAACCATAATTATTTTCATTTCGTTCCACTGTTCCGATCAGCAAAATGAAATTCTGAACCAGTTCGAACCAAAAGAAAGTAACGCTTTATATCATTCTTTCTGTTCTTTTTATAAACCTCTGAAATCATTTTTTAAAAACATTTAATTCAACAGTAAATTACTTCAACAATCAGTACGTGTCACGATCGTCAAACACAGTGGACCAATGCGCAGCGTGATGAGTGAACATACTTTTATTTGATTCACCACACGAAACAAAACAACAAAACGATACGTGAAGTCCTAGGTAACAGACACAAACCATACACGGAACAAGATCCCACAAAACACTGTGGAAAACAGGCTGCCTAAGTATGGTTCCCAATCAGAGACAACAAGCAACAGCTGGTTCTCTGATTGAGAACCACCCCGGCCAACACAGAAACACATGAGCTAGATAAAGAACCTAGAACACAAATACATAGAAACTACACACTCTGGCTCAACATAACAGAGTCCCAGAGCCAGGGCGTGACAGTACCCCCCAAAGGCGCGGACTGCGACCGCGCCAAACATAAACCGACCAGGGGAGGGCCGGGTGGGCATTCCTCCTCGGAGGCGGTTCCGGCTCCGGGCTTGACCACCACCCTCCAACAATCCCCCCGTAGCGCCCCTGGTCCGGTTTGGCCCCGCTGGCTGGAGCTGGACTGGACATCGGTGGAGCGGATTGCTTAGGCTCCGATGTGGAGCAGCTGACCGGTACCTGACCAGGCACCGGTGACCCAGGCACGGGCTGTGCCGGACTGACGACGCGCACCACAGGCTTGGTGCGGGGAGCAGGAACGGGCCGGACCGGGCTGACGACGCGCACCACAGGCTTGGTGCGGGGAGCAGGGACGGGCCGAACCGGGCTGACGAAGCGCAACACAGGCTTGGTGCGAGGAGCAGGAACGGGCCGGACCAGGCTGACGATGCGCACCACAGGCTTGGTGCGGGGAGCAGGAACGGGCCGGACCGGGCTGACGATGCGCACCACAGGCTTGGTGCGGGGAGCAGGAATGGGCCGGACCGGGCTGACGACGCGCACCCCTGGCTTGTTGCGGGGAGCAGGAACAGGCCGGGCCGGGCTGGCGACGCGCACCATTGGCTTGGTGCGGGGAACAGGAACAGGCCGGGCCGGGCTGGCGACGCGCACCATTGGCTTGGTGCGGGGAGCAGGAACAGGCCGGGCCGGGCTGGCGAAGCGCACCATTGGCTTGGTGCGGGGTGCAGGAACAGGCCGGGCCGGGCTGGCGACGCGCACCGTAGGCTTGGTGCGAGAGGCAGGAACAGGCCGGACCGGGCTGGCGACGCGCATCACAGGCTTGGTGCGAGGGACAGGAACAGGCCGGACCGCACTGGGAACACACACCACTGGCCTTACCCGGGGATCAGGAACGGGCCGGACCGGACTGGCAACACACCTCAGTACCTCTCGCCGTGCCTCTACATTTTCCTTCCCTCTACTCGCCAATGGCTCCCATAACCCGGTGGCCTTCTCTCCTCGTCCACTAACTCGCCCCTTATCTGCCTCCAGCAGCCCCGTCGCCCACGGTGTGAGCCCCCCTAAAAATTTATTGGGCTTGTCTCTCCCCCGTGGATATGGCCTCCATGGCTCTCGCCAGACTTTCCATCCTCTGCTCCCAAGTCCAACCTATCTCCTCCTCACGCTGCTTGACCCAGTCGAGGTGGACATCCGCTAAAGTTACCTCCGGCGTGTACTCCTGGACACGCTGCTTGGTCCAGTATTGGTGGGATCTTCTGTCACGATCATCAAACACAGTGGACCAATGCGCAGCGTGATGAGTGAACATACTTTTATTTATATTCACCCCACGAAACAAAACAACAAAACGATACGTGAAGTCCTTGGTTTACAACACAAAACCAACACGGAACAAGATCCCACAAAACACTGTGGAAAACAGGCTGCCTAAGTATGGTTCCCAATCAGAGACAACAAGCAACAGCTGACACTCGTTGCCTCTGATTGAGAACCACCCCGGCCAACACAGAAACACATGAGCTAGATAAAGAACCTAGAACACAAATACATAGAAACTACACACCCTGGCTCCACATAACAGAGTCCCAGAGCCAGGGCGTGACAGTACGGATAGAGCAGCTTGCTATGGAGCGGGCAAGCTATTGTTTACATGCATTGGACAGACAAGTGTAGGGCGCGAGATGCGACTGACATTTTGCGGGTGGGGAGAGAGCCAGAGATGGTGGAGGAGGAGGCTTGGCTTGAAGGGCAACTTGTTATGACATGCATTATCTGAATTAGGCCCACATAATTATACCTACGGAGGAGAGGCTTCTATGAAGGATCTTTGAACTTCCGAGAGTTGGCTTAAAGGTCGACTTTGGACACGAAAAACTCTGCCCCTTTCTACATTTTCAAACAGAAATGGGGTGTGTCTTTGGTGGTTCGTCGATGTGTCATGCTGGTTATGCACACCACGTCAATCATATCTAGTTTGTTAGCTAAGCTAGCCACTTTAGCTAATCAGGAACTCCTCCAGTATGTGTTGACCTCATTTCACAGGATTTGTTTTTGGATGGAAGCATTAGAGATCAGTAAGAAATTACACTTCTGTAGCCAATTTTAGAAGCATCAAATCAAATCAAATCAAATTTTATTTGTCACATACACGTGTTTAGCAGATGTTATAGCGGGTGTAGCGAAATGCTTGTGCTTCTAGCTCCGACAGTGCAGTAATATCTAACAATTACACAACATATACCCAATACACACAAAAAAGTAAGGAATGGGATTTAAGAATATATACATATATGGACAAGTAATGACAGAGCGGCATGGACTAAGATACAGATTAATTTTATAGAATGCAGTATATACATATGAGATGAGTAGTGCAAGATATGTAAACATTATTAAAGTGACTAGTGTTCCATTTCTTAAAGTGGCCAGTGATTTCAATAGGCAGCAGCAGCCTCTAATGTGCTAGTGATGGCTATTTAACAGTCTGATGGCCTTGAGATAGAAGCTGTTTTTCATTCTCTCGGTCCCAGCTTTGATGCACCTGTACTGACCTCGCCTTCTGGATAATAGCGGGGTGAACAGGCAGTGGCTCGGTGGTTGTTGTCCTTGATCATCTTTTTGGCCTTCCTGTGACATCGGGTGCTGTATGTGTCTTGGAGGGTGGGTAGTTTGCCCCCGGTAATGCGTTCGGCAGACCGCACCACCCTCTGGAGAGCGCTGCGGTTGTGGGCGGTGCAGTTGCCGTACCAGGCGGTGATACAGCCCGACAGGATGCTCTCAATTGTGCATCTGTAAAAGTTTGTGAGGGTTTTAGGTGATAAGCCACATTTCTTCAGCCTCCTGAGGTTGAAGAGGCTCTGTTTCGCCTTCTTCACCACACTGTCTGCGTGGGTGGACCATTTCAGTTTGTCGGTGATGTGTACGCCAAGGAACTTAAAGCTTTCCACCTTCTCCACTGCGGTCCCGTCGATGTGGATAGGGGGGTGCACCCTCTGCTGTTTCCTGAAGTCCACGATCATCTCCTTTGTTTTATTGATGTTGAGTGAGAGGTTATTTTCCTGGCACCACACTCCCAGAGCCCTCACCTCCTCCCTGTAGGCTGTCTCGTCATGGTTGGTAATCAAGCCTACTACTGTTGTGTCTTCTGCAAACTTGATGATTGAGTTGGAGGCATGCTTGGCCACGCAGTCATGGGTGAACAGGGAGTACAGGAGGGGGCTGAGCATGCACCCTTGTGGGGCCCCAGTGTTGAGGATCAGCGAAGTGGAGATGTTGTTTCCTACCTTCACCTCCTGGGGGGCGGCCCATCAGGAAGTCCAGGACCCAGTTGCACAGGGCGGGTTTCAGACCCAGGGCCTCGAGCTTAATGATGAGCTTGGAGGGTACTATGGTGTTGAATGCTGAGCTATAGTCAATGAACAGCATTCTTACATAGGTATTCCTCTTGTCCAGATGGGATAGGGCAGTGTGCAGTGTGATGGCAATTGCATCGTCTGTGGATCTATTGGGGCGGTAAGCAAATTGAAGTGGGTCTAGGGTGACAGGTAAGGTAGAGGTGATATGATCCTTGACTAGTGTCTCAAAGCACTTCATGATGACAGAGATGAGTGCTACAGGTCGATAGTCATTTAGTTCAGTTACCTTTGCTTTCTTGGGTATAGGAAAAATGGTGGCCATCTTGAAGCATGTGGGAACAGCAGACTGGGAAAGGGAGAGATTGAATATGTCCATGAACACACCAGCCAGCTGGTTTGCGCATGCTCTGAGGACGCGGCTAGGGATGCTGTCTGGGCCGGCAGCCTTGCGGGGGTTAACATGCTTAAATGTCTTAATCACATCGGCCATGGAGAAGGAGAGGCCACAGTCCTTGGTAGTGGGCCTCGTCAGTGGCACTGTGTTATCCTCAAAGCGGGCGAAGAAGGTGTTTAGCTTGTCTGGAAGTGAGACGTCGGTGTCGGCGACGTGGCTGGTTTTCTTTTTGTAGTCCGTGATTGTCTGTAGACCCTGCCACATACGTCTCGTGTCTGAGCCGTTGAATTGCGACTCCACTTTGTCTCTATACTGATGTTTTGCCAGTTTAATTGCCTTGCGGAGTGAGTAGCTACACTGTTTGTATTCTGCCATATTCCCAGTCACCTTGACATGGTTGAATGCGGTGGTTCGCGCTTTCAGATTTGCGCGAATGCTGCCGTCTATCCACGGTTTCTGGTTAGGGTAGGTTTTAATAGTCACAGTGGGCACAACATCACCTATACACTTACTGATAAACTCAGTCACCGTTTCGGTGTATATGTCTAAATTATTTTCGTAAGCTACCCGGAACATATCCCAGTCAGCGTGATCAAAACAATCTTGAAGCGTGGATTCCGATTGGTCAGACCAGCGTTGAGTAGTCCTTAGCACGGGTACTTCCTGTTGGAGTTTCTGCCTATAGAAAGGGAGAAGCAAAATGGGGTCGTGGTCAGATTTGCCGAAAGGAGGGCAGGGGAGGGCCTTATAACCATCCTGAAAGTTTGAATAGCAATGGTCGAGGATTTTAGCAGCACGAGTACAACACTCGATATGTTGATAGAACTTCGTCAGCCTAGTCCTCAAATTTGCTTTGTTAAAATCCCCGGCTACAATAAATGCAGCCTCAGGATATGTGGTTTCCAGTTTGCATAAGATCCAGTGAAGTTCTTTGAGGGCCGTCGTGGTATCGGCTTGAGGGGGGATATACACGGCCGTGACTATAACCGAAGAGAATTCTCTTGGGAGATAATACGGTCGGCATTTGATTGTGAGAAATTATAGGTCGGGTGAACAGAAGGACTCGAGTTCCTCTATGTTACTACAATTACACCATGAGTCGTTAATCATGAAACACACACCTCCGCCCTTCTGCTTCCCGGAGAGATATTTATTCCTGTCTGTGCGATGAACTGAGAACCCATCTGGCTGGACCGATTTCGACAGAATATCCCAAGAGAGCCATGTTTCCGTGAAACAGAGTATGTTACAGGTCTTGATATCTCTCTGGAAAGAAATCCTTGCCCATAGTTCGTTGACTTTGTTAACCAAAGATTAGCAAGTAGAATACTTGGAAGCAGTGGGTGGTGTGCGTGTGTCCTAAGTCGGACCAGCAGGCCGCTCCGAGTGCCTCTCCTCCGCCGGCGATGTTTTGGGTCAGCCACTGGAATCAGTTCAGTTGCCCTGGGGAGAGCAAACAAAGGATCTGCTTCGGGAAAGTCGTATTTCTGGTGAGCTACCACCGCTCTTATATCCAATAGTTTTTCCCGGCTGTATGTAATGATGCAAAACACTTTCTGAGCTAATAATGTAAAAAATTATACATAAAAAAACAAAATACTGCAAAGTTTCCTAAGAGCTAGTCGCGAGGCCGCCATCTTCGTCGGCGCCAGGTCGACTTGGTATGTTGGTGCATTGATCAGTTATATACTGAACAAAAATATAAATGCAACATGCAACAACAAGATTTTACTGAGTTACAGTTCCTATAAGGAAATCAGTCAATAAAAAAAAAATCATTAGGCCCTAATCTATGGATTTCACATGGCTGGGCAGGGGTGCAACCATGGGTGGGCTTTGGAGGGCATAGGCCCACCCACTTGCCAGCCAGGCCCACACACTGGGGAGCCAGGCCCAGCCAATACTCCACAGCACCCCCCCTCAGATGACCCCCAAGGTGAAGAAGCCGATTGCACGCTCCCTCAAAACTTGAGACATCTGTGGCATCTTGTGTTGTTTGACAAGTGGCATTTTATTGTCCCCAGCACAAGGTGAACCTGTATAATGATCATGCTGTTTAATCAGCTTCTTGATATGCCACATCTGTCAGGTGGATGGATTATCTTGGCAAAGGAGAAATGCTCACTAACAGAGATGTAAACAAATTTGTGCACAAAATTAGAGAAAAATAAGCTTTTTGTGCATATGGAAAATCTTTGTCATTTTTTATTTCAGCTCATGAAACATGGGACATTGTTGCGTTTATATTTTTTTTTTCAGTGTACATTTTAAAGACGTTATTTTTTAACGTTTGACCAGAGCTAGCTAGCTAGTTAGCGGCACCAGAATTAAAATAAAAACACGTCTTACCTTTTTGTAGTCAGTAGGCTACAGTAGCCTATGCTTCGGTGAGGAGGGGCAGGTAGCCTGCACACGCACAAACATTGCCAAAGATTTTCAGCTGGCAGGCAGACACTGGAATACGTTTCTGAGTGACAGAGAGGGCTTTGCATAGGCGCTTCGTTGCTATTTTTGTGGGCCTGAAAAAAATGCCTGGAACGTAAAACGTTATTAACCGATTCCCATGCTTCTAAAATAACGGTTCTGTTCCGGAACAGTATAGATCACTTTCGTTCCCGGTTCTGATTCTGTTCCTGGAAAAATGTCATTATTTTCCGGTTTTCTGTTCTGTTCCCTGAACCGGTTCCAACCCCTGGTCAAAACATTTACAGGCAGATGGGGTTGCTCACTGCTCATGCTAGCTTTGTCTTGACTATATTCCACAAAGTTACTCTGTTACGAACCCTGTGGCTTTAAAAGTCTAGAGTGGATGGACAAGAGACCCGTAACATAACTCATGCAAATTAGAATAGTGACACGGAAACAGTGAGAACAAAAATACACCGACAACCATAAGCTACCGTCAAACACAAAATGTTTATTATGAACACACGGTAAAGGTTTGGGAAAAAGGGCTGAGCAGGACCCAAGGAATGAAACAATAATGTCAAAACCCCCTAAACTGATCTTGCCTGCCTCAAGAACCGCTAAGCTACTGCTAACCATACAAAAATACAGTGGGTGGTCCACTCAGGTCTAACTAGTGTTTTTAGACAATGTTCTTTCTACGGGTAATGTATGCCCAAGGGCAACTTGCTAAATCCCCCTTTTCCCAGGAACACACAACATAGTTACCAGCAAATGAGTGAGTACACAAAAAACAGGACACCACAGTATCCATACTCACAAATGAAAAGAGTCTCTGTCAGCAAACACAACTGACTGGCTTTTAAAACAATGGGATGTGTGATGTGAGTGAAAAAACAGAAACAAGTGGTGCAATGCAGAGGAATGTCCACTGATTGGTCCACCTCAGCAATCAGCAGACAAACGGATGTCGGACAGGTGGGACACCCCAACGACCACCAATCAGGAACACAAAGGACACCTGTGATTAGGGCAGAAGGAGAGGAAAAATACATACAGGATACCTGTATCCGTAACACTCCCACCCTTAAAAGAGCAAACCACAATGGTTTGCGACACACATACTATCACAACACCCAAAAATGCAAAGATCTCTAAACACGAGACAAAGCATCTGCCAACACATTATCCGAACCCTTTTTGTGGCGGATCTCCAAATTATAATTTTGCACTACAAGTGCCCAACGCATAAGGCGTTGGTTCTGGTTGTACATACGGTGGAGAAAAACTAAGGGGTTATGGTCAGTATACACTATCACTGGTAGTGCACTGGAACCAACATAAACCTCAAAGTACTGCAGAGTGTCACGAATTCGGCCGAGACTGCTCCTCCTCCTTGCTCGGGCAGGCTTCGGCGTTCGGCGTCCCCGGAGTACTAGCTGCCACCGTTGAATGTTTCGATGTTCGTTTGGTTTGGTCTGTCTGTTACACCTGTGTCCGTTTGTGCCTGATTATGTGCCCTATAAGTTTCCTGTGTTGTTTTCGTTAGGTTGTGTGTTATTGTCTGCCTGTCAGTTTGGTGTCTTTGTGTAGTTCGCTTTTTGTGACGCACGTGTTGCGTTGCCGCTAGCCTCCTTGATTTTGAGGCCCCTTTATTTTCTGTATCGTTTTTATGCAGTTAGTAAAGTGGTGTTTGATTGAGCCTCTGTGTCCTGCGTTTGACTCCTCCACATCGACCTTGACAGAATAACACACCACCTATGGAGTCAGCAGGAGCTGCGGCGGCACCCAGGTCGCTGGAGGATCGGCTCAGCGCCCAAGAGACATTGATCCAGCAACTCGGGACCGCCATGACTGAGGTGATCAACAATCTGCGCCGATTGGACACTAGAGAGGTGCCCACACCTCCACCTACCTTACCATCACCATCGGCCAGCCCTCCTATCCCAGCACCGGAACCCAGGGGTATTCGGCTCTCGCTCCCGAGGGCATATGATGGGACCGCAGCCGGCGCCCTCGGGATACGAGAGCGTCTCCGCCCTCATCTCCTGTCTCTCCAGAAAGGCGTTGGAGTGGGCCAACGCCAAATGGAGGGGAATAGACGCCGCCACCATCACCTACGCGGAGTTCTCCCGCCGCTTCAGGGCAGTATTCGACCATCCACCTGAGGGGAAAGCGGCGGGGGAGCGTCTGTTCCACCTCCGACAGGGGAAGAGGAGTGCTCAGGAGTTCGCCCTGGAGTTCCGGACTCTAGCGGCTGATGCGGGGTGGAATGAGAGGGCCCTCATCGACCACTATCAATGTAGCCTGCGTGAGGATGTTCGACGAGAGCTGGCCTGCAGGAACACCAACCTATCCTTCGACCAGCTGGTGGACATGTCAATCCGTTTGGATACCCTGCTGGCCACCCGCGGACGTCCCGAATTGGGGCCGTCCATTCCATCCCCCAGCACCTCCGAGCTTAGCCCTATGGAGCTCGGGGGTGCTGGTGCTAGAGAGAAGAGGAGAGAGAACCCGAGGGGGGCCGTCCCCTGCACCAACTGTGGCCGTAGAGGGCACACTGCGGCTAGGTGCTGGGGAGGGTCTCCTGGGAGAGGGGACAACAGGTCACGCACTGGGGAGTCATTTCAGGTGAGTAGACGCCCCACTTACCCAGAGCTCTCTGTTGGTCACCTGTGTATACCTGTGAGATTTCCACAGGTGGCACCTCATTCCCAGCATAAGGCGCTAGTAGATTCAGGCGCAGCTGGGAATTTTGTTGATCGTGAATTTTGTTCTAGGTTAGGAATTCCCCTTCGGCCGGTGGAAGCCCCCTTTCACGTTCATGCCTTAGACAGCCGGCCGCTGGGGTCGGGGTTGATCAGAGAAGTCACAGCACCACTTAAGATGACTACGCAGGGGGGTCATGAGGAGATCATTCAGTTTTATCTGATCGACTCTCCTGCGTATCCCGTGGTGCTGGGGCTTCCCTGGTTAAGCGCCCATGATCCTACCATTGCGTGGCAGCAGAGGGCTCTTATGGAGTGGTCTGCCCAGTGTGTAGGGAGATGTTTAGGTGTTTCCTTAGGGGCGACTTTGGTGGAGAGTCCGAACCAAGTGCCCGCAATGCGCATTTCCCCTGAATATGAGGATTTAGCACTTGTGTTCAGCAAAACTAGGGCAACACGGCTGCCACCTCATAGACAGGGGGATTGTGCGATAGATCTCCAAACAGGAGCGGCACTTCCGCGGAGCCGTGTGTATCCCCTGTCTCAAGAGGAGACAGCGGCTATGGAGACTTACATTGCCGAGTCCTTGAAACAGGGATACATACGGTCCTCCACTTCCCCGGTTTCCTCAAGTTTCTTCTTTGTGAAGAAGAAGGACGGGGGTTTGCGCCCGTGTATTGATTACCGTAGTCTCAATCAGATCACGGTTAAGTACAGCTACCCTCTTCCTCTGATTGCGACTATGACGGAGTCATTACGCGGAGCGCGGTTCTTCACAAAGTTGGATCTCAGGAGCGCGTACAATCTGGTGCGCATTAGGGAGGGGGATGAATGGAAAACCACATTTAGCACCACCTCGGGTCATTACGAGTATCTCGTCATGCCATACGGGTTAATGAATGCTCCTTCAGTCTTCCAATCCTTTGTGGACGAGATTTTCCGGGACATGCATGGGCAGGGTGTGGTAGTATACATCGACGACATCCTAGTGTACTCTTCTACACGAGCCGAGCATGTAGCCCTGGTGCGCCGAGTGTTGAGGAGGCTGTTGGAGCATGACTTGTATGTCAAGAAAAAGAAATGCTTGTTTTTCCAGGAGTCCATCTCCTTTTTGGGTTATCGGTTGTCCGCGTCTGGTGTGAAGATAGAGGTTGACCGTGTGTCGGCCGTGCGTAATTGGCAACCTCCAACCACTGTAAAAGAGGTGCAGCAGTTTTTGGGTTTTGCCAATTACTACCGGAGGTTTATCCGGGGTTTTGGACAGGTGGCAGCTCCCATTACGTCCCTGCTAAAGGGGGGTCCGGTGCGTTTGCAGTGGTCAGCTGAAGCGGACAGGGCATTTGTTAAACTGAAGAACCTGTTCACTTCGGCTCCGGTGCTGGCGCATCCGGACCCCGCTTTGCCATTCCAAGTTGAAGTAGACGCGTCCGAGGCCGGTATTGGGGCAGTCCTGTTGCAACGGTCCGGCACGCCACCCAAACTCCGCCCCTGTGCGTTCTATTCTAAGAAGCTCAGCCCGGCGGAGCGTAATTATGACGTAGGGGACAGGGAGCTGTTAGCTGTGGTTCAGGCCCTAAAGGTGTGGAGGCATTGGCTTGAGGGGGCTCAACACCCTTTCCTCATTCTGACTGACCACCGTAACCTGGAGTACATCCGGGCAGCTAGGAGATTGAACCCTCGTTAGGCTAGGTGGAACATGTTCCTGACCCAGTTTGTTTTTAAGATCACATACATCCCTGGGTCCCAGAATGGTAAGGCAGACGCCCTGTCCCGGCGGTATGACACAGAGGGGAGGGCCATTGAGCCTACTCCCATACTGCCGGAGTCTTGTCTGGTGGCTCCGGTGGTGTGGGAGGTCGATGCGGAGATCGAGCGGGCATTGCGTACCGACCCTACTCCCCCAGAGTGTCCTGTGGGGCGGACGTACGTTCCACTCGAGGTTCGTGATCGCCTTATTTATTGGGCTCATACATCCCCCTCCTCTGGACATCCCGGTATTGGCCGGACGGTGCACTGCCTTAGCGTGAAATACTGGTGGGCAACGTTAGCTAGGGATATGAGGGTTTATGTCTCCTCCTGCTCGGTGTGCGCCCAGTGTAAGGCGCCTAGACACCTGCCCAGGGGAAAGTTACATCCCCTGCCCGTTCCACAACGACCATGGTCCCACCTTTCGGTGGATTTTGTGACCGACCTTCCCCCCTCCCAGGGGAATACCACCATATTGGTCGTTGTGGATCGGTTTTCCAAGGCCTGTCGTCTCCTCCCAATGCCGGGTCTCCCTACTGCCCTACAGACCGCTGAGGCCCTATTTACCCACGTTTTCCGGCACTATGGGGTTCCCGAGGATATAGTGTCTGAACGAGGTCCCCAGTTCACCTCCAGAGTCTGGGGGGCGTTCATGGAACGCTTGGGGGTCTCGGTGAGCCTTACCTCGGGTTACCACCCAGAGAGCAATGGGCAGGTAGAACGAGTCAACCAGGATGTGGGTAGGTTTCTGAGGTCCTATTGCCAGGGCCGGCCGGAGGAGTGGTCAAGGTATATCCCCTGGGCAGAGATGGCACAGAACTCTCTCCGCCACTCCTCCACCAATCTAACCCCTTTCCAGTGTGTGTTAGGGTATCAGCCGGTTCTGGCACCATGGCACGAGAGCCAGATCGAGGCTCCTGCGGTGGACGAGTGGATTCGGCGCTCGGAGGAGACGTGGAACGCTGCTCATGTCCATCTGCAGCGGGCCATCCGTCGACAGAAGGCGAGCGCCGATCGCCACCGCAGTGAGGGTCCGGTGTACGCACCGGGTGATCGAGTCTGGCTCTCGACTCAAAACCTGCCCCTCTGCCTGCCCTGCCGGAAGCTGGGTCGGCGGTTTGTGGGGCCTTTTAATGTCCTGAGGAGATTGAACGAGGTGTGTTACAGGTTACAACTGCCTATTGAGTATAAGAATATTAACCCCTCGTTCCATGTGTCTCTTCTCAGGCCGGTGGTAGCTGGTCCACTCCAGGAGTGTGAGATAAGGGAGACCCCTCCGCCCCCACTGGACATCGAGGGAGCTCCGGCGTACACGGTCCGGACCATCTTGGACTCGAGACGTCGGATGGGGGGTCTCCAGTATCTCGTGGAGTGGGAGGGGTACGGCCCGGAGGAACGGTGCTGGGTGCCTAGGAGGGATATCCTAGATCCATCCCTCCTGACTGAGTTCCACTGTGGTCATCTCACGCGCCCGGCTCCGCGTCCTCCTGGTCGTCCCCGAGGCCGGGGTCGGCGCACGGCTGGAGCCGCGCGTCAAGGGGGGGGTACTGTCACGAATTCGGCCGAGACTGCTCCTCCTCCTTGCTCGGGCAGGCTTCGGCGTTCGGCGTCCCCGGAGTACTAGCTGCCACCGTTGAATGTTTCGATGTTCGTTTGGTTTGGTCTGTCTGTTACACCTGTGTCCGTTTGTGCCTGATTATGTGCCCTATAAGTTTCCTGTGTTGTTTTCGTTAGGTTGTGTGTTATTGTCTGCCTGTCAGTTTGGTGTCTTTGTGTAGTTCGCTTTTTGTGACGCACGTGTTGCGTTGCCGCTAGCCTCCTTGATTTTGAGGCCCCTTTATTTTCTGTATCGTTTTTATGCAGTTAGTAAAGTGGTGTTTGATTGAGCCTCTGTGTCCTGCGTTTGACTCCTCCACCGCACCCACATCGACCTTGACACAGAGCTAACAACAAAGCTAGAGCTTCTTGTTCAATGGTGGAATAGTTCATCTGACATTTGTTAAATTTCCGCGAAAAATAACAGACAGGAAGGTCCATTCCACTCTGGTCCGGCTGCAGTAGAACAGCACCAGCACCTCTGGCACTTGCATCTACCTCCAGTTTAAACGGCCATTTAAAATCTAACAGATCTGATATTGTTGCTCATTAAGCTATATTGTATAGTCTACAATGAACCTTCATCCCCCCTTGAGACCTATCTGTCCTTTACCATGCTGATGTATGTATACTGTATCCCATACACACAGACACACACACACACGTTCTTCTCCCTGTAGTGAAGCCAGTGCTTCTCTTGACTTCAGTGGCTCTGTTCAGAATGAGCGCTGTGCTGAGAGAACAAACACACACACACTCATGCACACAAACACACACACACACACAGTCTTGTATAACTAACCTTGTGAGGACACACAATTCAGTCCCATTCCAATTCCTATTTTCCTTCAACCTAAATCTTAACCTAACCCTAATCATTATCCTAACCCTAACCTTAGCTCTAACCCTAAACCTAAACCTAGCTCCTAACCCTAACCCTAAAACTAACCCTAGCTCCTAACCCTAAACCTAATTCTAACCCTAACACTAATTTTAACCTTAACCCTAAACCCCCTAGAAATAGCATTTGACCTACAAACACACACACACACACACACACACACACACACATACAGACACACACACACATACACACAAACTCTTGCGCACACTCACACACGCACACGTGCACACACACACAAACACACAGAACGGGGAGCAAACAGATCAATTAGCCATCAATGATTCAATGGAGGCCATGTCATTAAAAACACACACACACACACTAACCTGCAGAGTTTTGTTTCTACACTAAAGCTACCCTTAAGAAAAATATAGTTTACTTAGAGTTTTTTTCAATTGCTTACACACAAAAATTAAAACTTTCCCACAATTAGCAAAACCTTACACTCAAGGAGCAAAACACCGGCCTAGATTTGCACAACTCTAAGCACATTGTCAGCTTCACACTTTTTGCAAAACATTACACACAGTGATTTTCCAAAACACTAAACACACTTGTATGCATTTGACACAGAAATGTATCATGATGTCATTTCCTTGCAATTTCAAAGCAAAGGCTTTCAAATGAACACACCCATGAACCAATTGGTTAAACACAGCCACCAGGTGTGCACACACACTGGTGCTTAATTGTAGACACACCATCATCAGGTTTAAGCACTATAAAAAGGCAACAGGTAAGTTCACCTGTCTTCAAAAAAAATGGACGGTGTCAGAGGAAGAGGAAGAGGAAGAGGGAGAGGGAGAGGGAGACCTGCAGGAGGGGTAGGACATGCACAAAGAAGAAGACAACCAAATCTGTGTAATGAAATTTGTGCTACAATTGTGGACCATGTAATAAACCACGGACTAACACTGAGGGAGGCTGGACTGAGAGTACAGCCTAACCTAAGCAGGTACACAGTGGCATCAATAGTTCGGACATTTCGTCAAGAGCACAGGTGAGAAACGTATCTTCTGTCAACAGAAAATCCATAGCTTACTGCATGAACTATATCAACAGTTTTGGTATCTATTCCTGTATCATTTTACAGTAAGCTACATGTATTTTGTTTGGCCAACACAGGATTGAACGTCGAGAACACCAAGGAGGGAGGGGCCCCATATTCACACAGGAGCAATCAGACTTAGAGAAATTCAAGGCCATGTTGTCAATGATCACCGAATTTTCAATAATATCCAACAGGTCTCTCTGTCAACAATAGCCCATATCCTTAAAAAACATCAAGTTCTGATGAAACAACTGTATAAAGTGCCATTTGAAAGAAATTCAGACAGGGTGAAAGGCCTGCGGCGTGAATATGTGGTGGTACGTTTTGTTCACTGACTGTAGTATTGTGTACTGCACACATAACCTTTTTAATGTACATGTAATTTTACTGTATAGCAGACCTACAGTAAATTGATCTACACAATGTGATCTTTTGCTGTATTTCAGAGAGTTTTGCAAATGGATGCGGAGGAAGTCCCGCATGAGTTTATATACATTGATGAGGCTGGATTTAACCTGCAAACAGTAAGAAGAAGGGGAAGAAACATCATTGGCCACAGGGCTATTGTCCAGGGCAATGTGGGGGTAACATTACCCTTTGTGCTGCCATTACACAGAATGCCTCCACCGCCATGCCAACTTGGGTCCTTACAACACTGACCTCATTCTTACATTTTTAGACAGATTAAAATATAAATAATATAATATGCCATTTAGCAGACGCTTTTATCCAAAGCGACTTACAGTCATGTGTGCATACATTTTTACGTTTGGGTGGTCCCGGGGATCGAACCCACTACCCAGGCGTTACAAGAGCCATGCTCAACCAATTGAGCTACAGAGGACCACTTTTTATCAGATTATACAATATTATCACAGCAGCAAACCAAAGGGACCAGATGTAATACATTGTCGTCTGGGACAATGTAGCTTTCCATCGTTCTGCTCTGGTCCAAAACTGGTTTCATCAACACCCACAATTTACAGTTCAATACCTTCCACAATACTCCCCCTTCCTAAACCCCATCGAGGAATTCTTCTCAGCATGGCGGTGGAAGGTTTATGATCTCCGGCCCTATGTCCAGATGGCCCTCATTCAAGCTATGGTGGAAGCATGTGATCAAATTGAAGCAGCAGCCATACAAGGGTGGATTCGTCACTCCAAAAGATTCTTCCCACGTTGCCTTGCAAATGAAAATATAGCCTGTGATGTTGACGAGGCCCTGTGGCCCTGTCCAGCTAGGCGGAGAGATGTTTAGGTTATTTTTCTTTTTTATTCGGTACTGAACTGGATATGTAATTTATGTTACAGTATTACTGTAAGCTTACAATACAATGGTACATTCAGTAATACTGTATGAAAACTGGAAAATGTTTTGTTGAAATGTTCAGTATTGACTGACTTTATGAATGAATTTATTTTTACACTTTCTCTGTGTAAATGCTAAGTGTTTTAAGTTGAGCACAGGAGTGTTTACAGTTTTTGCCCATTGCTTACACACTAAAACCGAATGCTTAGACCAAAGCCTCAATACCTAAACTCCTTGTAGCATACCTTAAACACAGTGTATGTCACACTCTGGCTCCGGGACTGTGTGTTAGAGCTAGGGTGTATTTCATTTGGTGGTGTTGGGTTGGGTGAGTTTCATTTGTTTTGTGTCTAGTGGTGATTGGTCTATGACTCCCAATCGGAGGTAACGAGTGTCAGCTGTCGGCTCGTTATCTCTGATTGGGAGCCATATATATTCTGTGTGTTTTCTCCTGTGGGTTGTGGGTTATTGTTCCAAGTTAAGGTATTGTTCCAAGTTCAGTGTATTGTTACGTTAGGACTTCACATTCGTCTTTTGTTGTTTTTACGTGGTTGCTTTATAAATAAAGTCATCATGTTCACTCCACGCGCTGCGTATTGGTCCGCTCCTTCCGACGATCGTGACAGAATAACCCACCATAAAAGGACCAAGCAGCGTAACAAGCGGCAACAGGACCTACCTACACAGGAGTTATGGACGCCTCCTAAGGATTTTTGGACATGGGAGGAGATTCGGGCTGGAAAGGGTCCTTGGGCACAACCAGAGGAATATCACCGCCCTCGTGAAGAGCTGGAGGCAGCCAAAGCCGAGAGGAGGTGGTATGAGGAGGCAGCAAGAAGGCGAGGCTGGAGGCCTGTGGACGAGAGGCAACCCCAAGAAATTTTTTGGGGGGGCACATGGCTTGGGCGACTGGGCAGCAGGAGGCTGCCACAGGGAGAAAAGGAGAGAAGGCTAACGGAGTACGGGAGCCAGTGGCGAGTAGAAGGAGGGAAGTGTGTGTGGCACGGCGTGAAGGACTGATGTGTGTTGCCAGTCCGGTCCGGCCCGTTCCTGATCCTCGGTTGAGGCCAGTGGTGTGTGTTCCCGGTACGGACCGGCCTGTTCCTGCTCCAAGCACGTATCCTACGGGGTGCGTCACCAGCCCAGCCCGGCCTGTTCCTTCAGAGCCGTCCGCCAGACCGGGAGCCGCTAGAGCCTTCTGCCAGACAGAATCATACACCTGCTATGGAATCAGCAGGAGCCGACGCAGCCTATGCTGGACTGGAGGCTCGGGTTCGTGACGGGCAGGAGCGGCTCATGCGGATGGGAGCCGCCCTGCTGGAGGTGATGACCACTCTCCGAGGCTGGGGTCCGCCTCCCCCGCCAGCCGCCCAGCCAGCACCGTCAGCCAGCCATGAGCAGCCAGATCCGTCAGCCAACCATGAGCAGCCAGATCCGTCAGCCAGCCATGAGCAGCCAGATCCGTCAGCCAGCCATGAGCAGCCAGATCCGTCAGCCAGCCGCGAGCAGCCAGATCCGTCAGCCAGCCATGAGCAGCCAGATCCGTCAGCCAACCACGAGCAGCCAGATCCGTCAGCCAACCATGAGCAGCCAGATCCGTCAGCCAGCCATGAGCAGCCAGATCCGTACAGCCAGCCATGAGCAGCCAGATCCGTCAGCCAACCACGAGCAGCCAGATCCGTCAGCCAGCCACGAGCAGCCAGATCCGTCAGCCAGCCACGAGCAGCCAGATCCGTCAGCCAGCCATGAGCAGCCAGATCCGTCAGCCAGCCACGAGCAGCCAGATCCGTCAGCCAGCCATGAGCAGCCGGATCCGCCAGAGCCGTCCAGCCAGGTTCCGCCAGAGCCGTCCAGCCAGGAACCGCCAGAGCCGTCCAGCCAGGATCCGCCAGAGCCGTCCAGCCAGGATCCGCCAGAGCCGTCCAGCCAGGATCCGCCAGAGCCGTCCAGCCAGGATCCGCCAGAGCCGTCCAGCCAGGATCCGCCAGAGCCGTCCAGCCAGGATCCGCCAGAGCCGTCCAGCCAGGATCCGCCAGAGCCGTCCAGCCAGGATCCGCCAGAGCCGTCCAGCCAGGATCCGCCAGAGCCGTCCAGCCAGGATCCGCCAGAGCCGTCCAGCCAGGATCCGCCAGAGCCGTTCAGGCCGGATTCGCCAGAGCCGTCCAGCCCGGATCCGCCAGAGCCGTCCAGCCCGGATCCGCCAGAGCCGTCCAGCCCGGATCCGCCAGAGCCGTCCAGCCCGGATCCGCCAGAGCCGTCCCAGCCAGGATCCGCCAGAGCCGTTCAGGCCGGATTCGCCAGAGCCGTCCAGCCCGGATCCGCCAGAGCCGTCCAGCCCGGATCCGCCAGAGCCGTCCAGCCCGGATCCGCCAGAGCCGTCCAGCCCGGATCCGCCAGCCAGCCAGGATCCGCCAGAGCCAGCCAGCCAGGATCCGCCTTTCAGTCCGGAGCTGCCCCTTAGTCCGGTACTGCCCCTTAGCCCGGTGCTGCCCCTTAGGCCGGTGCTGCCCCTTAGTCCGGTGCTGCCCCTTAGCCCGGTGCTGCCCCTTAGTCCGGTGCTGCCCCCTTAGCCCGGTGCTGCCCCCTTAGCCCGGTGCTGCCCCTTAGTCCGGTGCTGCCCCTGAGTCCGGTGATGCCTCTTAGTCCAGGGCTGCCCCTTAATCCTGTGGGGTTTAGTTGGGGGGGTGGTCATTGGGAGGAGGCTACCGAAGCAGGTTGTGACTGCGGTGGGGTGGGGATCACGACCGGGGCCAGAGCCGCCACCGGGGACAGACGCCCACCCAGACCCTCCCCTAGACTGTATGCTGGTGCGCCCGGAGTGCGCACCTTTAGGGGGTACTGTCACACTCTGGCTCCGGGACTGTGTGTTAGAGCTAGGGTGTATTTCATTTGGTGGTGTTGGGTTGGGTGAGTTTCATTTGTTTTGTGTCTAGTGGTGATTGGTCTATGACTCCCAATCGGAGGTAACGAGTGTCAGCTGTCGGCTCGTTATCTCTGATTGGGAGCCATATATATTCTGTGTGTTTTCTCCTGTGGGTTGTGGGTTATTGTTCCAAGTTAAGGTATTGTTCCAAGTTCAGTGTATTGTTACGTTAGGACTTCACATTCGTCTTTTGTTGTTTTTACGTGGTTGCTTTATAAATAAAGTCATCATGTTCACTCCACGCGCTGCGTATTGGTCCGCTCCTTCCGACGATCGTGACAGTGTAACCATAGCTTAAACACAAGGTCAACTTTGCACTTTGTTTGCAATTCTGTAACACACTTATTGTGAAACACTACACACGTTTTCTTACATTAGACACTTCAAAAACGAAATCACCTGTTATCATTGGGAAAACACTGTTCAAAATCCAAAACTCATCTGGCAATTGAATGCACTTACATACACACCTGAAAACACTTGCACAGAAAACAGAACACCAATCAGTCTGAGCCTTAGCACTACAAATAGGCCTCAGGTAAGCCATTTTTAGAACTTTGCAAGCATGGAGGCAATGAGAGTCAGAGTAAGAGGAGGACAAAGAGAGAGAGGAGTCGGATGTGGAAGAGGACGTGGAAGAGGACGAGGACCAGTGCGGAGACGTATATCAGATGACATCAGGGCTACTCTGGTGGACCATGTGATAAATCATGGCCTGTCCATGAGGGAGGCTGGGCAAAGAGTCCACCCTAACCTCAGTCGCTACACAGTAGCATCGATAATAAGGACATTCCGACTGGAGAACAGGTATATCTTCAAGTTTCTACTCCAGACTGTACCTACTGTATGTGTCACATGATTCTGTATCATATTACTGTACTAACTATACTATACAAAAATGGGTAGTGCTGTGAAGTACTGTATATGTAAAGGAATACCATTGTGATGTTGCAGTACTGTGTACAGTTTGAAAGTACAGTATGTGAAAACTAACCTAACCAATGACATCTTGTGGTGGCATTTTCTACAGAATGGTTGGACGACCTCAAGGTGGAAGGGAACGGCTCTTCACTCAACAACAAGAGCTTGCCATCATTGAAATGGTGCGAGAAAATAATGCAATCCGACTTCGTGAGTTGCAACAACGCATAATTGCAAATGGAAATGAATTCAACAATATCAACAGGGTCAGCATTTCTACACTAAGTCGCATCCTACAGAAACATAACTTCAGAATGAAGCAGCTGTACAGGGTGCCATTTGAGAGGAACAGTGTCAGGGTCAAGGTTCTGCGCCATGATTATGTGCAGGTATGTGTCACTTTACTTTACATACTATATATTGTGATGTGGGAATGAGGGTTTATGCTGCCACCTGCCCTGCCTGTAGCTTGTAGTTTTTGTCTATACTCACCCAACCCAGCCCCTACTTGTGTGAAAATATAGACATTGTAGTTACTGTATGTGTTTTCAGTAACACTATTCAATATTTTCTGTTACAGACAGTTCTGGAGTTTGATGCCGCCGAACTGCCGCATGAGTTCATCTATGTGGATGAGGCAGGCTTCAATCTGGCCAAAACCAGGCGTCGGGGCTGTAACGTAGTTGGACAAAGGGCTGTTGTAAATGTCCCTGGGCAGCGTGGGGGAAATATCACCTTGTGTGCTGCAATTAGTGTCCAAGGAGTCCTGCATCATCATGCCACTCTAGGTCCCTACAATACAGGACAGATCATTGCATTTCTAGATGCACTACATGCAGTTGTGCAGGACAGACCACAGCAGCCCAGGTTTGTTGTCATCTCGGATAATGTTAGTTTCCACCGGGCTGCTCTGGTCCGAGATTGGTTCAACAACCATAATCATTTCACAGTTTTATACCTGCCCCCTTACAGCCCCTTTCTGAATGCAATCAAGGAATTATTTTCAGCGTGGCGGTGGAAAGTATATGATCGGCAACCACATGCCCGCATGACTCTTCTGCAAGCAATGGAAGAGGCATGTGGAGACATTGAGGTGGGATCAATCCAAGGGTGGATTCGGCACACAAGGCGATATTTTCCCCGATGCCTAGCCCACGAGGACATCGCCTGTGATGTTGACGAGGTCTTGTGGCCAGATCCGAACAGAAGGCGTGATCCAAAGCCCCCCCGCCCCCCACCACGCACACGCACACACACACAAAACAAGTATATGTTTTTTACCCCAATAGCAATTTATCCAGTAATTGTTTTGTTTTTTTACTTTTGTTTTGTTGCTAAATTTGATAAGAATTTCTGTAAGAATGTTTTTTTTTTTGTAAAAACTTTTTTGTAAATACTGTTTGATTACTGCAGAAATTCTGCTTTTGAGTTTTACAGAAGACAATGACAATAAAATGACAATAAAAATAGAAACACAAAGACTGCAGTGTTTTTTATATAAAGCCCATCAGTGTGTTGCTGGTGATATGAAAGAGTCATTCAAATGTTGCTTGTGTGTATGGTTTTGTTGCAAGAATTTCATTTTTAGAAAGGAGTGTTCAGTTTTGATTGCAGTGTTTCATTTTGGCATATATGTGAGTTGTTAATCTCCAAGTGCTATGTCTGATTGGCTTGTGTGTTGAGTTTTGACATAATGAGCCAAATTCTGCAAAAAGTGTGTAAGCAATAGGCAAAAACTGTAATTGATTCAAACAGAATCAGACCATTTGATGTTTGGGTTTATGGTATGACAACAAAATAAGGTTTTTATAAGACATTGTATATATTTTTGACAAAAGTGTTCCATTTTGTAAATGATCTGAGGTGTTGTGCTACTTTGGTGTAGTGTTGTGCTAATTGTGTGAAGGGGTTTGAAAAACCGGGCCCTGTTTTCAAAAATGGACTTAAGCAATTTAAAAAACTGTAACTAAAGTTACTTTGAAATAGTAGTTCACTACATCCAAACTACTTAGTGATAAATTATCATATCTAAATCTGAAAAGTCATAGACTACAAACAAATCACTCTAGAGTCAGATGTTAACAGAATGTGTAATTTAGCCTATTCAAAACAAAAACTATGTTTCAAATGAGAATTAGGCAGGTCTGATGCCGGAAAAGAAAGGAGATTCTTGCCTACTTCACCCATATTTATTTTGACCAAAAAGGTAGTGTGTAGTTCCAGTAGTTAACTACCCCGCTACATGGCAAAACACTTACTGAAAACACTATCAATATTTGAATTTAGTTAAACTACCACCAAGCTACTGCAAAATGTAGTTAAAGTACAAGTTCAACTACATGAAGTTCGCTATTCCCCAATACTGGTATTCACATGGCATGGTATGTGTGTGCAGTGTGTGTGTGTGCGTGCGTGCATGGGTGCGTGTGTGTGTCCGCCGAAGATGTGTGTGTGTTGGATTTGATGAGATGTCGGGGACTGAGCTCAGTCCTATGTGGACCTTACAGTACAGCTAATCCCTGACTCTGGTTCCAACTCACTGTCTGCATCTCTCTCACTCGCTAAGTCGCTCTCTCTCTATACACCTATTTCTCTCTCTACATCTTTTTCTCGCTACACCTCTCTCTCTCTCTACACCCCTCTCTCTCTCTCTCTTTCCATCTCTCTCTTTGAATCCCGAGAGAGCTTCCGTCCAGTCCTCTTCCCCAATGAACCATTTCTGCATCTCCAGGGAGTTCCAAGGGACTGAAAGCTCATAATTCTTGCAGAACTCAAGATTTCTCTGCACAAATGCCTCTGAGAACACGGACACACACACACAGGGGTTTCAGCACCATCATAGAAGACACTCTGACGCAGAGCGGGCCATTGTCTGGAGAATACTTTTTTTCAATTGTTTAAGCACAATTTTGAAAACAGGGCCCGGTTTGTCAAAACACTACACACAATTAGCACAACCCTACACCAAAGTAGCACAACACTTCAGATCATTTGCAAAATGGAACACTTTTCAAAACTATACACGACTTCATAAAAACAATATGTTGTTACCATACGAAACACACACATTTCATTTGACAACAACAACAACCATAAAGAATAATCTGAAAAAAACTGACAGTAATGTACAGAAAATACTACAGTAAACATACTATACATTTTCTCTTCGCCTAGCTGGATCTGGCCAGAGAATTTCATCAACATCACAAGCAATATCCTCATTAGCAAGACAAGTCGTTGAAGAACCGTCTTGAATGTCGAATCCATCCTTGCACAGCTGCGGCGTCGACTTTACATTTTAGTCATTTAGCAGACGCTCTTATCCAGAGCGACTTACAGTTAGTGAATACATATCTTTTTATACTGGCCCCCCGTGGGAATCGAACCCACAACCCTGGCGTTGCAAACACCATGCTCTATCAACTGAGCTACATCCCTGCCGGCCATTCCCTCCCCTACCCTGGACGACGCTGGGCCAATTGCGCGCCGCCCATGAGTCTCCCGGTCGCGGCCGGCTGCGACAGAGCCTGGATTCGAACCAGGATCTCTAGTGGCACAGTTAGCACTGCGATGCAGTGCCTTAGACCACTGCGCCACTCAGGAGTTAGTCACAGGCGCCCTCCATGGCCTGAATGAGGGGTACCTGAGCCTGGGGCTGGAGATCGTAAACCTTCCACCGCCATGCAGAGAAAAAGTATTCGATAGGGTTTAGAAACGGAGAGTATGGTGGAAGGTATAGTACTGTCAACTGTGGATGGTGTTGAAACCAGTTCTGGACCAAAGCAGAGCGGTGGAATGACACATTGTCCCAGATGACAGTGTATTGCATCTGGTGCATTTCATTACCTGCTGTGACGATGTGGTGCAATCGGTCTAAAAATTCGAAAATGTGAGGTGTGTTGTAAGGTCCCATTTTGGCATGACGGAGGAGAACCCCATGCTGTGAAATGGCAGTGCAAAGGGTGATGTTACCCCCACGTTGCCCTGGGACATTGATTATAGCCCTGTGGCCAATGATATTTCTAGCTCTCCTTGCTTTTGTGAGGTTGAATCCTGCCTCATCAATATGAATTCATGCAGGATTTCCTCAGCATCCATCTGCAAAACTCTGAAATACAGTGAAAGACAAGATTGTGTAGTTCAGGATAGGTCTAGTATACAGTCAATGTGTGCAGTATGCAACATTACAGTGCTAAAGTGAACAATACAAACCTCCACATACTCATGCCGCAGCCGTTTGACCCTCTCTGAATTCCGCTCAAAAGGCACTCGATAAAGTTGTTTCATTTGAACCTGATGTCTTTTCAGGATGCGTGCCAGTGTTGACTGAGAGACCTGATGGACATTATTGAAAATGGCATGGTCACCGATAATGTTGGCTTGTAGTTCTCTGAGCCTGATAGCATTATTGGCCAAAACCATGTTTATTATCTCTCTTGTTCTTGCGTGAATATGGGCCCCCTTCCTCCTTGTCGTTCCCGATCCTCAATCCTATGTAGAGAATAATACATGTAACTTACTGTACAATGTCACAGGAAGGGGTATCACAAGTGCTGATATGGCGCATACAATAAGCGGCTGATTACTGTAACTGTAGACAGATCTTCTTTTACCTGTTTTCCTGTCGAAAAGTCCTTATGACAGATGACACTGTTTATCTGCTAAGATTTGGCTGAACTCTTAGTCCAGCCTCCCTCAGCGTCAATCCGTGGTTCACAACATGGTCCACTAGTGTTGCACAAATGTAATTTGATAAGTTTGGTCCTCTTCTTCTTTGTGCACGTTCTCCTCCTGCTTCAGGTCTTCCTCGACCTCTGGCTCAGGCTCAGCCTCTGCCTCTTCCTCTACCTCCTTCTCCTCATCTGTGTACTCCTCCTCTCACCCTCACTCTTCTTCTGACTCCTTCCATTTTGGTTGAAGGCAGGTGAACCTACCTGCTGCATTTTTATAGTGCTTAAACTTGATTGGTGTGTCTACAATTTAGCAATCATGTGTTTGTGCACCTGATGGCTGTGTTTAACAGATTGGTTCATAGGTGTGGTAATTTGACAGTCAGTGCTTTGGAATTGCAAGGAAGCGACATCATGATATATTTCTGTGTCTGATGTATACAAGTGTGTTTAGTGTTTTGCAAATCACTTTGTGTAATGTTTTGTAAATAGTGTGAAGCTGACAATGTGCTTACAGTTGTACAAATCTAGCCTTGTGTTTTGCTCCTTGAGTGTAAGGTTTTGCTAATTGTGGGAAAAGTTTAATTTTCGTGTGTAAGCAATCGTAAAAAACTGTAATAAGAGTGCATTACCCTGCTCTCGCCCACCAGCCTGGTCTCAGAGCAAAACGTATAATATTTTACAAAAATCCATACCACCCATTTAGTATGATATGTTACTTTACGTTAGGTTACATTATTTTACCCATTTAGTATGATATATTACATTCGACTGCTTTAGTATGATATGTTATGTTTGATATGGTTACATAAGACAGTAGGATACGTAAGGCAAAAACTAAAAAAGGGTGGTTGGAGGGTGGTTGGTTGCACATGGCGTCTACTGTTACCAACCCAAAGGTTGCATGTTTGAATCTCATCATGGACAACTTTAGCACTTTAGCTAATTAGCAACTTTGCAACTACTTACTACTTTTTAGCTACTATGCTACTACTTAGCATGTTAGCTAACACTTCTCCTAACCCTAACCTTAACCCCTAACCTATTGTAGCATATCATACTAAAGCAGTCGAACGTAGCATATCATAATAAAGCAGTCGAACGTAATATATCACTAACAGGTCAAAGCAAACTGGTACAATAAAAATGTAGGATACTATACGTCCTACAATTCGTAATATATTGTGTGACCGCTATTACATTTGTAGGCCAATGTAATTTAACCTAACGTAACGTAACATATCATAGTAATTTGAGTGGCACGGATCTGACTAAAATATCATACAGTTTGCTCTGAGACCAGGTTGCTCTCTCTCTCTCTCCCCCATAAGACAGGATCACATTATTAACACAAGTACTCTACTCCTCTAACCTCTTTCTCTCTTTATTTCTCTCTCTCTCTCTGGCCTCACTCATTATCATCCTGCTACTACGCACTATTCACAATTAATCTACTACACGGGGGGGAAGGAGAGAGAGACTAAGAGATGAGAGACAGTCCCTCATTCACTGTTCTATCTATCTCTCCATAGACAAGAGACAGAAGGGTTGAGAAAGAGAGAACTCCCTTGAGAAGCCTGTACAGCCTCACTAGGCCAATGCAATCTATTTGTCAATCTAGGGCCTGGTGATAGGACATCTGCTCCTTTCTGCATTGATTAGTTTGCCTGGTCAGATAAAACTAGATGATGATGTAACAGTGAGGACAAAGGGATAATGTGGGATCATGTATCAGGGAGGGTCATACATAATGTGGTATAATGTAGCATTAACTAATAGGTGGAGTATCAGGAAGGAGTGGATGGAGGGCCATACAGACAAGATGCAGCGCAGAGGAGCAGGGAGAGGAGAGGAGAGGAGAGGAGAGGAGAGGAGAGGAGAGGAGAGGAGAGGAGAGGAGAGGAGAGGAGAGGAGAGGAGAGGAGAGGAGAGGAGAGGAGAGGAGAGGAGAGGAGAGGAGAGGAGAGGAGAGGAGAGGAGAGGAGAGGAGAGGAGAGGCTAAAGATGTTCCCTCCTGTCCCGACTAGTCCAAGTGATTAATGACTTTCGCTCTCTCTCTCTCTCTCTCGCTCTCTCTCACTCTCTTCTCTGTTTTAGCACAGTGGACACTGCCCCTCTGAGAGTAGTTGGAGTGAGCTGTGGCGTTTTGGTGTGTAAGGCTGCCATCTAGAGGTACAGTAATTGCAAGAACACCATTGTTATTCAAGGCCATCTCTCGCTATCCAAAATATCTGCCCAGAATTTGAGATGTATCGCTTTGAATGGAGCAGGAACATCCACCTCCTACTTTACCCACACACATACACACACACACACACACACACAGAGAAACACACACACACACGCACAAACACACACACACAGCCTCCCCATGCACCCTTAACTGAATACCCCCCCTCTTCCCCTCTCTCTGAAATATAAATGAATACACTTCCCACATTGCTTTTCCCAAAACAACTTTTCTATTTCCTCTCTCTACTTTATTTTGTGTTTCCAGACTGAGTCCCTAAGTAGGAAGTAGCTCCCAAAGTTCCTGTGGGGTCCTGGGAATCAGCTCTGTGTAACATGAATAGTAAAGTCATTTCCTGGACGTGTGTTGTAGTGTTTTCTTATAGATATAAGAGACAGAGTATAATTAATTTTAATTGGGGTAAAAGTGCTCCATAAACAGTGGCCTTCTTCCTATTTATCACATGGAGGTGCTATAAAACCCAACCTATGTCAGGTCATAACTGCAGAGCCTATCACTGGATAGAGGGTGCATCTCAATAGTCTGACGTGATTTCCTCCTCTCGCTCTCCTTGTCTCCCCTTCTCCCCTTCTTCTTATGTATTGAAGGAGACTGAATTGGCTTCCTCTCCTCCTCTTCTCGTCTCCTCTCATTCCTCTTCACCAATATGGAAGATCTGTTCTGTTGGGGGCAAACACCTGAAAGGTAAACATTGTTACGCTGCTTTCGTCTATTCAGACTATTGATACGCAGCCAAAAGTTCACCAAAAGGCCACCCACTATTCTGTAGATAGATAGTGTTATCAATTCAGCTTGTTGCGCATCGTAAACACATGAGCCAAAATGCTATTATGATCAATGAACACATTTATCTTTTTCTGGGCTTTTCTAGTAGCCCCAGCCTCATTATGAGGTATCATTCATTTGGACTAATTTTGCAATTAAATGCAAGGACACCTTGGAAAATGGAATATCATTTTGGGGATGTTTATGAGTTTGGCAAAGAGGTTTAGCTGGCTTACTCTGTGTGCTAAATCTCTTTCTGATGTAGCCAACTTTGTGGTGTGAAACAGAATGCTACCCTTTATAGCTTAAATGATAAATTCATCATCTTCAAAGTTTCTCGACATTGAATGAGAACAGTGTGAGTTACACAGTAAACCTACTCCTCCTTCTATTGATCCTAATGATCCACTGTATTGGCCTACAGCTCCTATCTGTCTGTACCTGGGGACACAGTTATGACACCTGATAGGAGTTACATGACAGAGAGGTAGAGAGAGTAGGAAAGAAGATAGACAGACAGAAATCAACCTATGGCAAGAGTACAGGCTGGACAGAAAGAGAGACAGACAGAATGAGGTATACAGATACAGAGGGAGAGAGAGAGAGAGAGAGAGAGAGAGAGAGAGAGAGAGAGAGAGAGAGAGAGAGAGAGAGAGAGAGAGAGAGAGAGAGAGAGAGAGAGAGAGAGAGAGAGAGAGGGAGAGGGAGAGGGAGAGAGAGAGGGAGAGGGAGAGGGAGAGAGAGAGAGAGAGAGAGAGAGAGAGAGAGAGAGAGAGAGAGAGAGAGAGAGAGAGAGAGAGAGAGAGAGAGAGAGAGAGAGAGAGAGGGAGAGGGAGAGGGAGAGAGGGGGAGCGAGGGAGAGAGAGAGAGAGAGAGAGAGAAGCAAGTCTGAATCCTAGACTAAAGACAACCAGTGCGGGACCAGGAGGTGTAACAAGGAGACAGTTGTACCCCGTCTACAGAGCTCTGATTAGCAGGCTGGGTCACCCTCTACGGAGGAGACTTCTGGAAGTCAGTGGAGGGGAACCAGATATGCCAGTGGTGCAGGATATGTCAGTGCACCATGGAGGTCCACAGAGGCAGACTCCAGAGTGTGTCCCCCCCAAGGTGTTGTCTCACTCCATTGAGCAGATCCTGAGGAGAGCGCCGTGTCTGCAGGGGGAGGAGAGGGGGAGTGGAGGAGAGGAGGAGAGAGGGAGCATGGCGGGAGAGACGTGGTCTGTGTGTGTGAAGACCAGCGCAGAGCAAGAGCCTAAAGTCAACAGATGCCCAGGTGTGTTTAGTCAGTGGTTCCAGTGGCTCAGTGTGTTGGAGCATGCTGTGGATTTGATTAACTGTATGCTGCGGTTTTGATCAAAGTATATGCTATGTGACCCTATTAGTAGCAGTGGAAAACTTTATAAACTGTATTTCAAATAAGCAAGATCAATAGATAAGGATATTATATATTCAATGGTGTAGATTGTGTTTCTTGTGCTACAGCCTTCTAAACTGTAGAGTTTAACTCAGAGGGTGGAAACAATATTGAATGAGGAACGAGTGCTTTATATTTTATTTGAAGAAGGCTTAAGTTTGTTCTGGCTAAGTGTTTCTATCCTCTCAGGTGTACTAAAGCTCAGGTACTGCAGAGCCAAGAGTCAGAGGTTGTTTTATGGTTTCGTGCTTTTTTTCTACCCTTTTGATGGTGGTGCTTTGATGTTGATTTTCAAAAACGTCTCGTTAGTGGTTCATAAACGCTCAACACTCCAACTTTTCTAAAAGCTGCTCAGGGAATTGGATTACTTCAAATTCCATTCTGGAAGAAAATGAAAAACCAACAATAAACAAAACAATTATGATCAAAAATACACTTGAGACATGGTAATGGGAATTACTGTATAGCTATGGGTTGTTCTAACCTTTTCTTAAGGACAAACAATTTTCTGCAAGTATGTTACCCCTGTACATTTAGTGCACAAATAATAACTTATTTCCTGTCACAACAGTTTCTGTAACTGTCAAGGTCTAATTGTATTTGGATAGTTACCTGTAAATAGATTTAAAGTGCCATATTAAGCTAAATGGCCAAACACATTTACAGAGTTTGCTAAATACCTGCTTTCCATTTAGAAAGCAATACATTGTGTGTGTGTGTTTTGTTTGGAGTAGTGTCGCGGAGCAGTAGTCGGCGGGTACGAACCACATTCACCTCGGCCCAACTAGAGATGCTAGAGAAGACCTTCCAGGAGAGCCAATACCCTGACATATATACCAGAGAGCTACTGGCTTCCCAAACACAGCTGTCAGAGGTACGAGTACAGGTAGGTACTGTGTGTGTGTGTGTGTGTGTGTGTGTGTGTGTGTGTGTGTGTGTGTGTGTGTGTGTGTGTGTGTGTGTGTGTGTGTGTGTGTGTGTGTGTGTGTGTGTGTGTGTGTGTTTGCGTATGTGCGTGCGCATGCATTTTTATGTGTTTGGTTGGTTTCCTGATGGTCCTCTAAAATGTCTGCTGTGTGTTGTCATCCTGACCCAGATATGGTTCCAGAACCGCCGGGCCAAGTGGAGGAAGACTGGAGCTCTGGGAAAGAGCAGAGGATTGGTCAAACTCTCAGACACCGACCAACAGCCTGAGAGGATGGTGCCGCTTCCTCCCCTGATTGGATCCCTCCAAACCAGGCCACACCCACTACGGCACAGGCTCTTCCTCTCCAAGCCATCCTACCATCCCATTGGTGTTTACCAGCACTTCCTTCCCAAGCTCCACCCAGCCCTGGTACCCTACTCTGAGCCCTACCTGCTTCCCCTGCCAGCCCAGCCCTGGTTGACCCCAATGACACACGCCATACCTGTACACACACTCAGCTGACAGACACACAAAAACCACACACCGGATGTCAAGTATGTCAAGTATGTCTGTCCCTGTAAATATGTATTTTCTGTACATAGAACAATTCTACTCATACAGAAATCTGCTATTTTGATTAATTTCATACAAAGTATCATAAATAAAGGTCTTCAGTCTGAGCATGATTAGCTGAATCAGGTGTTTTTGTAGGGCTGGAATGAAACACCCAGTATCTCTCCAGGACCAGAGCTGGAGAGTTGGAGACCCATGTCCCAGACTGACCCTGGGTTCTCTGGGATTCTGAGAAACACTCTGACTCAGAGTGTTACGTCACTTCCAGAGAGGAGGGCAGGTGGTGTTTGTAGAGTCAACCATGTAGTTCCTTGAATCTGAGAAGTCCTCTCCAAGACTAAAGTCATTTATGTGATATGATTAATAGGACAATGTTCTAGAGTCTTTAAACAATGAACATTTATGGGTGACGATTGCCAAGGAAACCATTATACACTGCTAAAAAAAATAAAGGGAACACTTAAACAACACAATGTAACTCCAAGTCAATCACACTTCTGTGAAATCAAACTGTCCACTTAGGAAGCAACACTGATTGACAATACATTTCACATGCTGTTGTGCAAATGGAATAGACAACAGGTGGAAATTATAGGCAATTAGCAAGACACCCCCAATAAAGGACTGGTTTTGCAGGTGGTGACCACAGACCACTTCTCAGTTCCTATGCTTCCTGGCTGATGTTTTGGTCACTTTTGAATGCTGGCGGTGCTTTCACTCTAGTGGTAGCATGAGACGGAGTCTACAACCCACACAAGTGGCTCAGGTAGTGCAGCTCATCCAGGATGGCACATCAATGCGAGCTGTGGCAAGAAGGTTTGCTGTGTCTGTCAGCGTAGTGTCCAGAGCATGGAGGCACTACCAGGAGACAGGCCAGTACATCAGGAGACGTGGAGGAGGCCGTAGGAGGGCAACAACCCAGCAGCAGGACCGCTACCTCCGCCTTTGTGCAGAAACAGACTCCATGAGGGTGGTATGAGGGCCCGACGTCCACAGGTGGGGGTTGTGCTTACAGCCCAACACCGTGCAGGACGTTTGGCATTTGCCAGAGAACACCAAGATTGGCAAATTTGCCACTGGCGCCCTGTGCTCTTCACAGATGAAAGCAGGTTCACACTGAGCACATGTGACAGACGTGACAGAGTCTGGAGACGCCGTGGAGAACGTTCTGCTGCCTGCAACATCCTCCAGCATGACCGGTTTGGCGGTGGGTCAGTCATGGTGTGGGTGGCATTTCTTTGGGGGGCCGCACAGCCCTCCATGTGCTCGCCAGAGGTAGCCTGACTGCCATTAGGTACCGAGATGAGATCCTCAGACCCCTTGTGAGACCATATGCTGGTGCGGTTGGCCCTGGGATCCTCCTAATGCAAGACAATGCTAGACCTCATGTGGCTGGAGTGTGTCAGCAGTTCCTGCAAGAGGAAGGCATTGATGCTATGGACTGGCCCGCCCGTTCCCCAGACCTGAATCCAATTGAGCACATCTGGGACATCATGTCTCGCTCCATCCACCAACGCCACGTTGCACCACAGACTGTCCAGGAGTTGGCGGATGCTTTAGTCCAGGTCTGGGAGGAGATCCCTCAGGAGACCATCCGCCACCTCATCAGGAGCATGCCCAGGCGTTGTAGGGAGGTCATACAGGCACGTGGAGGCCACACACACTACTGAGCCTCATTTTGACTTGTTTTAAGGACATTACATCAAAGTTGGATCAGCCTGTAGTGTGGTTTTCCACTTTAATTTTGAGGGTGACTCCAAATCCAGACCTCCATGAGTTGATAAATTTGATTTCCATTGATAATTTTTGTGTGATTTTGTTGTCAGCACATTCAACTATGTAAAGAAAAAAGTATTTAATAAGATTATTTCATTCATTCAGATCTAGGATGTGTTATTTTAGTGTTCCCTTTATTTTTTTGAGCAGTGCATATTCTCATGATGTATTTCTAGTAGAAACTCAATAAATTACATGTAGCCTACACATATAGTGCCAGGGTTTGAGAGAACAAAGGAGAGAGAAAGAAAGAGAGGGGGGAGAGAGAGAGAGAGAGAGAGAGAGAGAGAGAGAGAGAGAGAGAGAGAGAGAGAGAGAGAGAGAGAGAGAGAGAGAGAGAGAGAGAGAGAGAGAGAGAGAGAGAGCGAGAGAGAGAGAGGGAGAGGGAGAGGGAGAGAGAGGGTTATTTCAGACAATATGGGGCCTATAAACGGGACATTGCGTTGAGATTTCAGATTATTACTCAATTGTTTTATTGCACTCTAAATAATATGGTACTACCTTATCTTAATTCACCTGGGGTGAATCTGAGGGCAGGGCAGGTTTACAGTCATCATCTGAGACAGACGCACACACACACACACACACACACACAACCAGGTGTAGAGTCATATTTATTTTATTGTAAGATGGTTCAATGTTTCAGTGTTGCAGACAGAAATATAGTAGATCAGTATATCTCAATAGATCTCTTCAATTAGATCTCTGAGCATTATGTTTTTAACTGCAAATTTCTGGATATGTCATTCCAACTGAACACATGATCATCTAAATGTTTCTCAACTCCAGTCCTAGGGAAACAACTGGTCAATGGCTTGATGATTAGTTGATTCATTGAATCAGGTGTGTCAGAGTCAATGAATGGGCTGGAGTAAACACTGTGGGACCTCAGGACTGGTGTTGAGAAACCCCGATTTAAATCAATTATTTCAGTGAGGTGGTTTTCTCCATCCTTCACCTGACCATGTTAGTGTAGCTGTAGCCTATTTAAGACGGTGCTCTTGCCTTGACTCAACAACACTTCTTCCATCTGCTGAACTTTTGACTCCTGCCTCTTATCTGCCTTTACAGGCGCTTAGCATTTCGGTGAACCCTGTGTTATAACAGTCTTATCAGACGAGCTCAAATGTGTCCCTGTCCCCTGGCTAACGTTAGAACAAACACACACCACTTTGGCCAAAGGCTGGCAGATTTTTGTGGGTGTTATAGAATTTTCCCAGAATCTGTTTGGTGTGTTTTTCCGAAATGCCTGAAGTGCTGAGCTTTAACCAATGTCCAAAGATCAAAGTCATGCATTCCAAATGGAGGAACATTTCATTTTTATTTCACACTTCTGTATAACTGGTTTATTATGGTGTGACCAGTGAGTGGTACACTGTGTATATTTATATTAATGTATTGATTTATTTTTAAATAAGATGTGCTTGTTGCTAAATCACTTCATTTTCAAATGTATATTAGGAAACAATAAAAGTAGCTAATTGACAGAAGTAGGCTACTTAAAGCTTATCAACATTACAAAGATGGATAATTCAAACTCATATTTGAAAATAAATTGGACTTTATATATTTTGATGAGCTTGGCATGTATGTCCTCTTGTGGTTCAATAAGGGTATCACGGCTGTGACACCTAATTGCTGTTCCTGGTTTGAACAGGTGATGGTGATGTAGGACTTAGAATAGGTTAAAGTAGAGATGCTATCTCCACTTTTGCATCCTATCCTGACTCGAACATGAAATTGTTTCCTGTCAGCTTTCTCACTATGATTTGTATTAGTGGCCTATCTGGAGCAACTTATAAATAAACATCATAGGGGCATTGCAGTTGACACGTCAGGATCTAGCCTAAAATACACCGGGGGTTCCTATAGGGACCATATATAGGGATTATATTGGGATCAGGGGTCCTTGGGTGAAAAGTATTGGGAACCCCTGGTGTAGGGGAATGGTATAACACAAATGATTAGGCCTATAGCTTTCTTGCCACCTTAGTTTATTAATAATCCGTGATCACCAAGGGTGAAAATAAGGGTGTAAAAGCAACAGATGTCATCATCAACATAAACATGGTCCTCCTTGTCTGTGGACCAACCCAGCGTGACGGGCAGTATCCATACTGTACAGCAGAGGGAGAGATGAGCTGGTGAATGTTCGACGTCACAGCCACAGGCAGCAGAAGGATGGGCGAGAGTTGTGTGTACCTTGCCGCTGCTTCATGGCAATAGAGAGAGATGGCGTCCGCATCCCGATGAATAAGCAAAAAAAGAAGAGGAAAAAGGATGATGCTGGACCCTACGCTTAGAGGGGAAACCGTTTAATTCAACACATCAGCTATGGAGGAATTCATCTCTCATTCACAATCATTTCACTCCGGGGATGTTAACGCCCTTTTCATGCGTTTTTAAACTCCTCGGCTGATTCCTTCCAACCGAGGAGGTGTGGGATTGTTGTCCGGTAGTCTACATCTGTTTTCTTCCTCCGCTTCTCTGGTCATCCGACGCAGGGGCGAGGAGAAGAGGAGAGGAGAGAAGGGGAAGAGAGGGAGGGCGATGGCTGCTGGAGGAGGATGCGGGGAGACGGTGGAGCAGTGCCGGGCGGAGGTGGAGCGTTTGACCCGTGAGCTGGCGGAGGCGAACCGGGAGAAGATTCGGGCTGCGGAGTGCGGTCTGGTGGTTCTGGAGGAGAACCAGACCCTGAAGCAGCAATATTCGGATCTAGAGGCCGAGCAAGAGGCGCTCCGACAGGAGCTGGAGCAGCTACAAGAGGTATCAACCACTTAAAACACACTATTAAATAACACCCAAAGTTAACCATAAACATTGGCCCATGTGATATAAGTTAAGTGCTTGCTGGAAATGTATTCGTAAACATGCATTTATTAGTTAGCCTCCAAATCCAACTTCCTTCAGCCCCCAGGCGGGTGGGCTACATCCCCTCCAAGGGATGGGTGTTGTCAGCGAGATTTGGGCAGGCCCCCCCACCCGCCTCATCCCCAGAAGTTGGCACCAGTCAGACACCCCACAGCGGGTCTGAGTCTGTCAGAGATACACAGGCCTCAGCAGAGAACTGGGAGGGGACGGCGAGGGCTTTGTTGTCCGAGCAGGGAGTAGCGTAGTAACTTGATGCTATGCGCAAGTCTGACGCGCAGGTATGGGCTTTCCAAGGTGTGCTACTGATGCGCATTTTGGTGCAATGGAATATCATATGTTTGCTGTGGTAGGCTACTTTGCGTGTGTGGATGGGTGTAAACTATGGTTGTTAATTATGTGTCAAATTAGCTTTTGCATGCCTCTTTAAACATATTTTTAAAGAGCTACTGAATTCTGCAATACACTTTAACACCTATGGGGGGAAGTGTTATACATCTATTCAAAAAGTAGGTCTGTGGAACATTGTGTAAGCTATACAGTACTTAGGGAATGGTGTTTTATAGTGGTACTATCTGGCTGGCAGACTTACTAAGTGCTAATTGGCACAGACACATTTGGGTTAGTCATGTCCTGCTCTAAGAGTCACACCTCTCTAAAACAGTGCTCTCTCCTCTCCTCACTCTTCCTCTCCTCTTCCTCTGTCTCTCTCACTCCTCTCCCTGTCCTCTGTTCTTCTCTTTTCTCCTCTCTCGTTCTCCCTCCTCTCCATATCCTTTGTTCTCTGTTCAGAATTGGTGTCTGTCTATCTTCTTCCCCGCATCTTTCTCTCTGATTGTTCCCAGTGAACATGTGTAAATCAGTCAGTATTTGCAAATTCACTAGTTTGATATTAAAACAAAACAACATTATAAAGCAAATCAAGGGCATCATCAAGCCTGATGGAACTTGATTTAACCATAATGCTATATTACTGGTCTAATCAAAGCAAGCCTTTTCACCGTTACACTACATATAATCATAATACATATTTCTCCATCAGACCTGGGTTCAAATACATTTGTATATGAGTATCTGGCATAAAAATATAAAACAGTCTGTGTATTTGAGTATTTTCAAATACACAGTACAAAACAAGTACTTTTATTTGAGTATTTCAATAGGTGTTTGGATAAACTAAATAGATGACCAAATACTTATTTCAAATACTATTTTCAAATTCCTGGGTAAACACATTGTATTTGAGGGGAGTGTATTTGAGTCAGTGTATTTGAATTTTTCAAATACTTTCCAAGTTTCCAAATACATTCAAATTACTTGTCTTTTCAAATATATTTTTTGAATACTTACTTCGAATGTATGTAAAAGTAATTGAGATATTTGAAATAGTATTGGAACCCAAGTCTGTTCTCCACTACCATGGTTGATCATTTATTCCTGTTCATTTCAATAATCAATTCTTGCTAATTAGCTACACTGTGCCAAGGTGTAATTAATCAATAAAACAACTCTGTCGATCTGCAACAAACAGTGTTTTCTTTGCCGTATGGAACCCTATGGCAGTATTAATTCACTAGTTTGTTAGCTATAATACAGACGGTTGTGTCTGTAGGCAGCTGATGATGCATTTACAGTAACTGAAGGTCAGTATGTGTGTGTGAGAGAGGACCTGGCATACATTCTGAAGCGTTATTAGATTGGTTTGGACATGGAGTAGGCAGCCAATAATGACGGCATGCCTGTGACTTGTCCTGTCTGCTCTGTATATGTCTTATGCATGGCAACAATAACGCCACACAATGAGACCATTTTAAGACATCTCAGTTTAAACCATGTGTATATAGATGTCAATCAGCTCAGCATTTGCTGTAGGACCCCCATCTTCCACTCTCTCTATCTCCCCCTCTCTTTCTCCCCCTGCCTCTCTGTTTTCTGTGCTACTGTAAAGGACATCACACTGCTTGTTGAAAAGCTATCTGTTCACTGGCGCAAGTGGGGACACTTGAGGCTGAGGAGTAAGTTTCACAAATCCTCATTTGCTACACTACCCCCAGTTCTCTCTCTATCTCTCTCTGTCCCCCTTCTCCTCTTCTCCACCCTCTAACCCTCTCCTCTCCTGCTCTCTCCCCATTGGTCATGGCCACTGATCCTTAGAGAAAGTCTTCATCTGGTCTAGGTTTCCATCAGAGTCAGCTCAATACCTAATTTAATCTCAATTAACTCCTATCGATCACTATGTTTCTCAGGCATACTGCTTCTGCTGCTACTGGGGAAAGGGCTACACTGATCGCAGATTGATCTATCTAGATTGGACTATTTGTTGACAGTTATCTAACATCACTGCAATAAGAGGTTTTCTTTACCACTTTGAGAAAAGGTAGATTTCCTACTTTTGCTAGTCATGTAGGTATTAGTCTTCCACACAGTGATCTGGTCCAGTTGGTGTAGCAGGGAAATGATCATCGTAGCTAAAAGTGCCTCATCATCTTCCCTGAGACCTGAAGTAACTGAATTATCTGTCACTTAAACTGAAGCTGAGCTTTGATTGATTGTTTTATTGGGACTGACAGTTGGCGTTGGGGTGCAGAGTGCAGAGTGATACTTGGGACATATGGCAGTATGCAGGGTTGGTACCTGCTAAATTGGCAGTATCAAACATCCACTTCTTTATTGTTTTTCATGATGTGTTGTGAGCTGGACTACTCTGTTCCACATTGCTCATTTAGACCAGGTTCAGTTCAGAAGGAAAGCTACTTTAGCACGGACATGCATACTGGAAACAGTCAACCATGAGCACCGAGTTCCCTCTGTGAGCTTTACTGGATGAAAGGCAACAGAGAGACTCTGTCCTAAATGATTAATTATGGCATGCTTTGCTTTCATCATGATAGTGTGTGGTAGACTGTCATTTTTATTTAATGGGCATGTACATGCCTGATTGTTAATTATCAACTCAAGTACCTAACAAGATCTCCTCAGTGTACAGGCAGCAGGAGTCAGCATTTCTAAGCACTATTGGGTCTGCAAACCTTTCATCACTAATTGCTATCAGCAGGTTTGATGAAAGGATGCTCATGAAAAAGCAAAGGGAAAAGTTGAGTGCAAAACTTTTGGTCGTGGGGGTGGTACAGAATGAGTCATAGATTGATTAGTTAATCAATGGAATGGCAGTTTCTAATTACAAAAGGTTCAATTGATAAATGACCATATATACACTGCTCAAAAGAATAAAGGGAACACTAAAATAACACATCCTAGATCTGAATGAAATAATCTTATTAAATACTTTTTTCTTTACATAGTTGAATGTGCTGACAACAAAATCACACAAAAAGTATCAATGGAAATCAAATGTATCAACCCATGGAGGTCTGGATTTGGAGTCACCCTCAAAATTAAAGTGGAAAACCACACTACAGGCTGATCCAACTTTGATGTAATGTCCTTAAAACAAGTCAAAATGAGGCTCAGTAGTGTGTGTGGCCTCCACGTGCCTGTATGACCTCCCTACAACGCCTGGGCATGCTCCTGATGAGGTGGCGGATGGTCTCCTGAGGGATCTCCTCCCAGACCTGGACTAAAGCATCCGCCAACTCCTGGACAGTCTGTGGTGCAACGTGGCGTTGGTGGATGGAGCGAGACATGATGTCCCAGATGTGCTCAATTGGATTCAGGTCTGGGGAACGGGCGGGCCAGTCCATAGCATCAATGCCTTCCTCTTGCAGGAACTGCTGACACACTCCAGCCACATGAGGTCTAGCATTGTCTTGCATTAGGAGGAACCCAGGGCCAACCGCACCAGCATATGGTCTCACAAGGGGTCTGAGGATCTCATCTCGGTACCTAATGGCAGTCGGGCTACCTCTGGCGAGCACATGGAGGGCGGTGCGGCCCCCCCAAAGAAATGCCACCCCACACCATGACTGACCCACCGCCAAACCGGTCATGCTGGAGGATGTTGCAGGCAGCAGAACGTTCTCCACGGCGTCTCCAGACTCTGTCACGTCTGTCACATGTGCTCAGTGTGAACCTGCTTTCATCTGTGAAGAGCACAGGGCGCCAGTGGCGAATTTGCCAATCTTGGTGTTCTCTGGCAAATGCCAAACGTCCTGCACGGTGTTGGGCTGTAAGCACAACCCCCACCTGTGGACGTCGGGCCCTCATACCACCCTCATGGAGTCTGTTTCTGACCGTTTGAGCAGACACATGCACATTTGTGGCCTGCTGGAGGTCATTTTGCAGGGCTCTGGCAGTGCTCCTCCTGCTCCTCCTTGCACAAAGGCGGAGGTAGCGGTCCTGCTGCTGGGTTGTTGCCCTCCCTACGGCCTCCTCCACGTCTCCTGATGTACTGGCCTGTCTCCCTGGTAGCGCCTCCATGCTCTGGACACTACGCTGACAGACACAGCAAACCTTCTTGCCACAGCTCGCATTGATGTGCCATCCTGGATGAGCTGCACTACCTGAGCCACTTGTGTGGGTTGTAGACTCCGTCTCATGCTACCACTAGAGTGAAAACACCGCCAGCATTCAAAAGTGACCAAAACATCAGCCAGGAAGCATAGGAACTGAGAAGTAGTCTGTGGTCACCACCTGCAGAACCACTCATTTATTGGGGGTGTCTTGCTAATTGCCTATCATTTCCACCTGTTGTCTATTCCATTTGCACAACAGCATGTGAAATGTATTGTCAATCAGTGTTGCTTCCTAAGTGGACAGTTTGATTTCACAGAAGTGTGATTGACTTGGAGTTACATTGTGTTGTTTAAGTGTTCCCTTTATTTTTTTGAGCAGTGTAATAGCCAGTGTACTAAAACATTGTCTCACTCTTTGGTGCTCTCAGAGAGCTGTATGACATGGATTCTAATCATTATATGCATATTGATAACAGTGTGTTATTGTCTTCATGTGAAGCATCTTGTTCGAGGCAAGCAACACTGAAGCATGCATGAGAGCACCAGCTGTTCCGGATGACTATGTGATCACGCTCTCCGTAGCCGATGTGAGTAAGACTTTTAAGCAGGTCAACATTCACAAGGCCGCAGGGCCAGACGGATTACCAGGACGTGTACACCGAGCATGTGCTGACCAACTGGCAAGTGTCTTCACTGACATTTTCAACATGTCCCTGACTGAGTCTGTAATACCAACATGTTTCAAGCAGACCACCATAGTCCCCGTGCCCAAGGACACTAAGATAACCTGCCTAAATGACTACTGACCCGTAGCACTGACGTCTGTAGCCATCAAGTGCTTTGAAAGGCTGGTCATGGCTCACATCAACACCATTATCCCAGAAACCCTAGACCCACTACAATTTGCATACCGCTCCAACAGATCCACAGATGATGAAATCTCTATTGCACTCCACACTGCCCTTTCCCACCTGGACAAGAGGAACACCTACGTGAGAATGCTATTCATTGACTACAGCTCAGCATTCAACACCATAGTGCCCTCAAAGCTCATCCCTAAGCTAAGGATCCTGGGAATAAACACCTCCCTCTGCAACTGGATCCTGGACTTCCTGACGGGCCGCCCCCAGGTGGTAAGGGTAGGTAACAACACATCTGCCACACTGATCCTCAACACGGGGGCCCCTCAGGGGTGCGTGCTCAGTCCCCTCCTGTACTCCCTGTTCACCCATGACTGCATGGCCAGGCACGACTCCAACACCATCATTAAGTTTGCCGACGACACAACAGTGGTAGGCCTGATCACCGACAACGATGAGACAGCCTATAGGGAGGAGGTCAGAGACCTGGCCGTGTGGTGCCAGGATAACAACCTCTCCCTCAACGTGACCAAGACAAAGGAGATGATTGTGGACTACAGGAAAAAAAAGAGGACTGAGCACGCCCCCCATTCTCATCGACGGGGCTGTAGTGGAACAGGTTGAGAGCTTCAAGTTCCTTGGTGTCCACATCACCAACGAACTATCATGGTCCAAACACACCAAGACAGTCGTGAAGAGGGCACGACAAAGCCTATTCCCCCTCAGGAGACTGAAAAGATTTGGCATGGGTCCTCAGATCCTCAAAAAAATTATACAGCTGCACCATCGAGAGCATCCTGACTGGTTGCATCACCGCCTGGTATGGCAACTGCTTGGCCTCCGACCGCAAGGCACTACAGAGGGTAGTGCGTACGGCCCAGTACATCACTGGGGCCAAGCTTCCTGCCATCCAGGACCTCTATACCAGGCGGTGTCAGAGGAAGGCCCTCAAAATTGTCAAAGACTCCAGCCACCCTAGTCATAGACTGTTCTCTCTGCTACCGCACGGTAGCGGTACCGGAGTGCCAAGTCTAGGTCCAAAAGACTTCTCAACAGCTTCTACCCCCAAGCCATAAGACTCCTGAACAGCTAATCATGGCTACCCGGACTATTTGCACTGCCCCCCCACCCCATCTTTTTACGCTGCTGCTACTCTGTTAATTATTTATGCATAGTCACTTTAACTCTACCCACATGTACATATTACTTCAACTACCTCAACTAGCCGGTGCCCCCGCACATTGACTCTGCACCGGTACCCCCCTGTATATATAGCCTCCCTACTGTTATTTTATTTTACTTCTGCTCTTTTTTCTCAACAATTTTTTTGTTGTTGTTTTATTTTACTTTTTTATTAAAAATAAATGCACTGTTGGTTAAGGGCTGTAAGTAAGCATTTCACTGTAATGTCTGCACCTGTTGTATTCGGCGCATGTGGCCAATAAAATTTGATTTGATTTGATTTTGAATCACTGTAATCCTATAGGTCTACTGGCTGTGTCTGTGGGCCGGACATACACCAGGAAGCTAAAACTTGAATTTAAAACTCTTGAGTTCCAAGACCCGACAGGGTTGGATCATATTCTGTTTTTCAGAAATTTTCTCTTCATCTCTCTCTCAAACCAATTTGTGATGTGTAATTTCCTTGTTCAATAGAATGTTCAGGTGCCAAGTGGTTATGCTAGATATTTCCCTGAGCCAAATTGAAGCCTGAACTTAAACCACCATTTTCTAATTCAGACATTAGCCTAAAATGACAGTCTGTCTTCTGCTCTACGTCTTAAATCATTTTGTTGTTTCTAAAACATGAGGTAATTGAGTCCTTCAGAAGGACTTGTATAATCGAATAGCCATTGGTTAACAGCGGGATATGACTCAGAAGGACCAGCCTTGGCAATAAAGAGCTACTGACAGCTCAATGCTAATCAGCTTGCTCCACAGTCGCCCATTAGATTGATTTAGAAGGGAAGTATATTTAGGCTCCATTCATGTTATTTATTTGGTTTTGGAACTTAACGTACACTCACTCCATCTAGGAATTGGTGCATTAATTTGTTCATTGGAAGTGGTTTTCAAAGAGTAGGCTGTAGTACTATGTAGTACAGTGAGCTCCAAAAGTATTGGGACAGTGATTTTTTGTTGTTGTTTTGGATCTGTACTCCAGCACTTTGAAATGATACAATTACTATGATAAAGTGCAGACTGTCATCTTTAATTTGAGTGTATTTTGTGTTTCAGATTATTTTGTGTTCAATAGAACTGAATGGTAAATTATGTATTGTGTAATTTTGTAGTCGCTTTTATTATTTTTAAAAATGTAGTATGTTTCTAAACACTTCTACATTAATGTGGATGCTACCATGATTACAGATAGTCCTGAATTAATCGTGAATAATGATGAGTGAGTAAGTAACAGACGCACAAATATCATACCCCCAAGACATGCTAACCTCTCACCATTACAATAACAGGGGAGGTTACCAATTTTTGTGGGGTATGCCTGTGTAACTTTCTCACTCATCATTATTTACGATTCATTCAGGACTATCCATAATCATGGTAACATCCACATGAATGTAGCAGTGTTTAGAAACATATTCAAAAATAAAAGTGACTCCAAAATGACACAATACATTATTTACCATTAATTTCTATTGGACACAAAATAATCTGAAACACAACCAAAACAAACAGCAAATGCATCCAACAAATTTGTAGAGTCAGAAGCTTGATGTATTCATTGTGTGCTAGAAATATGGTAACAAATACTTACATTTTTACTACTTTAATACACATTTAAGGGAATTTGTCCCAATACCTGACAATCTTCACTTGTATCATTTCAAATCCAAGGTGCTGGAGTACAGAGCTCACAGGACAGTATATGTATTGTGCTGTATGTTTATAGAGCTCCTTCATTTAGCAAACACAATCTCAAATGGAGAGAGAGCGAGAAATACGGAGAGAGTATAAGGCGAGGGAGGGAGGGAGGGAGGGAGGGAGAGAGAGAAGTGTTTAGGGAATATCAGTAACTCTTAAGAGTGCTTTCAGTCAGTGTTTTCCATTTCCTGTGTAAAGTGCACCACTGTCTGGGAGGAGCTGGGTGGAGTAATAACAGGCTATATACAATTGACAGGTCAATCTACACCTCTCTGCTATACATTCCTCTATCTAAGCCTGTAAAGCCTCCCTCACTCTATAGCTATACATTACACACACATTACATCATGCTACATTCACACACCTGTATCTAAATCTGCCCCATATTCCTCTCTGCTATACATTTAAGTGATAATGCCCGAGAAGCCAGTGTTTGAAGGATATATTGGCAGGTGTTGTTAGGCCCGAGACGGCTTCGAGGGCATTATCACTTTTATACAACGGGTTAGCAACATATTCAAATAATGATTGACATATTTTCATTAAAAACGTTAATTTTATGAATTTATTCATACTATTTCATCCTTCCACAAGATATAGCCCCGACACAAATCTAGGGTTGCTACCCAAGCCGGCTGGTCGTTCGTTCTATCGGTTCGGTTCCCAGAGACGCGACCCAGTCGTTCAGTCTTTTTGTTCTGTATCTATCATACTGGCTGGCAATGTTCTTATCTTTTGCTTGCTAGCTAGCCAACTACGGACCCTTGTGAAGGGGGTTTAAAATGGGGAATGGTTTTATGGTCACGCGTTGGAAGCAATGGCTGTAAAAGGGGAAGTAGGGAGAAGGGTTTTGCGGTTGATTGTAAAAATGATGAAAAATCCAGAGCGTGCATTAGCACTGCTGTTAGGCTAAAAGCAGAAGCGCCCGACCCATCCCTCAACTCCAATGATGTCATACACAAACAACCAATGGGATGCATCCTTCTCTAGCTTGACAGAGTACACAGTATATAATCAAGTTGCCCCTAAATGCTGATCCCAGGTCAGTTTTGTGTTTTAAGGCCCCATGGTTAATTTTAGAATGTGAGGGAAGGTAAGCTGATCCTAGATCGGTGTCCGAGGGCCACTGCTACCTAGACCTTACCTTGACAGGAAGCAAATGGATCCATGTCTGCATGTCCATACTAAGGCATTAGTGTGAGTTATGGTATAGCTACTGACGGTCTATCATTGACTCTCAGAGCAAGGAGAATGGCTTAGGTCTATTAGGAAAGAACATTAGCCACACTTGGGTGCCCAAATGCATTATGTCTTTACCACTGTGGGGTATAGTGTAGTTAGCTGGGAATCTATCACTCATCTGGTCATGCTGCTGTTGTGCAAAATGATCTAAAATACTGAATTGCAAAGGGAACTTCTTCTGCACACTTACTGTGGTGTGTCAGTGAATATTTTCAGTTTATTGTGGATTCACTGTGGGGAAAAAAAAGAAGAGAGGCCTACTTTGACTGAATGGCTAAACTCTCACAGACCTTTCAAACCCCAGAGTGGATGAAATCCCTTAACAGTAGGCTAACTGTTTTCTTCAACAGCTACTGTAGCTGGTCTGCATCCAAATGGCACCCTATTCCCTACATAGTGCACTACTTTTGACCAGAGCCCTATAGGGTGCCATTTGGGATGCAGATGTCTCTGCCCCTCTCATTAAATTATGGAATATTCCTCTAGGTCACATGTTCACAGGCACTTAAGAGACTGCTGGTAAAACCTCTGGATGCCTGATGTCAGTCTGTAATCCTCACATAGAGCACAGGGATAGGCTGAATAATTCAACAATATCAGGCTGTGGTTCTCCTATAATTAACCCTTAGACTCCTGAGAGGGTGGTGGAGTACAGTATCTCATAAGTGTTCCTAGTGTGGTTGTTGATGTAGTGGTTGGAGGGAAGGGGGAGACAATGTGACCTGACTGAAAGATTCATGTTAGTGTGAAAGATGGAGAAAAATGGAAGGATAGGAGGAAAGGAAAACAAATACATTAAAATGTGATAATCCTTCTCATCCCTCCTGCCCTCCACCCCTCCCTCTGTTCCACCATCCCTCCAGACACATCTCAGAATACCATCCATACATGATAGGATACCATCATATCACACACACGCACGCGATATAAAGACACGGGCATGATGCACCGAGGAGGAGACTAGGGAGGAAGCAAAACAGAGATACAGAGGGATCTCCATCTCACTATCAGTTAAACTAGTTGTGTTCGAGCTGGGCTAGAACAAAAGCTAGCCACCCATCCCTGCTCCCCTCCCAGCCTCCCAGCCTATCTCCTGTTCTATTCCTGGTCCTGTCCACCCAACCCAAGGTTATCTTCCAGAGAGGGTATACTTCAAAGGGCCTGTGTTGTACTGTGGTGGGGTTCCTTCTTCAAAGAGCACTGAGTCTCCCACGTCTGCAGCCCTCCAGGGCCCTGGATTGATTAGTGTCTGTTTAAGGCTGCTGAGCCATGTGCTGCTAACTCTTAGCTAGCTAACTCTCTAACTCAGCTAATCAGGACACAGTGAGAGGGGCATACAAACAGGGCATGCAGTAAGGATAAGGTGTATTATGCTGATATTCTGATTGGTTCTGAGGCTCATGCACAGTGTTTGATGCGAGTGAACCTGCAAAAACACCTCATATGATAGCTAGGTCATTTATTAATGGCCTGTGTTGCGTGATTACCTGTTGATTTCTGGGGGTTTGATGATAGGGAGGACACTGTACATACTGATGGAGCATGGAGACACTGCTATGTAGAGTTGTTAGCCTACTGTCAGTGGGAATACAGGCCTGTCGTGGTGGGGGAGGGGGGGGCTCCAGCTGTTTCTCATTAGAGACCCCCCTACAGAGACGGAGATGGATACAGTACATAACACGAAGGCCACTATGTGTGTGCATGTATGCGAGACGCGTGCACGCATATATACAGGTAACTGCCAAAATATTGGAAACGCCAACATAAAGTGTCTTAATAGGGCATTGGGCCATCATGAGCCAGAACAGCTTCAATGCACCTTGGCATAGATTCTACAAGTGTTTGGAACTCTATTGGAGGGATGCGACACCTTTCTTCCATGAGAAATTCCATAATTTCTCGTGGAAATTATGCATGACCCAAAGCATGATGGGATGTTAATTGCTTAATTAACTCAGCATCTGCTTTCTATATACTTTGTATCCCTCATTTACTCAAGTGTTTCCTTTATTTTGGCAGTTACCGTGCAATGTCTACAGAATGAATTGTCCTTGAATCCCGACACCACTCCACTCCCCTCCCTCCAGCCCACCTCCTGTTGCCCAGAGGGGGGTTCAGCTATAGTCTTAATACTCCAGTCCAGAGGTCCTGCACTGTCACTGTGTCATCGACCGACCAGGCAGAAAAAAGTCAATTAACTAACAGTGATATGTCCTTCATATCGATCGAACTGGGCCCCATGCTGTGAGTTTAGTGTGGGGTCACTAGGATATGACAGCTGTGGTCACCAACCCTTGTCCTGGGAGAGCTATAGGAGGTGCAGGTATTTGTTCCAGCCCAGCACCCTGATTCAAGCATTCCATAATTATCAAGACCTTAGTTACAGTAGTTGAATCAGGTGTGTTTTAGAGCTGGGCTGGAATGAAGTCCTGCACTGTACATACTAGGGGGTAGAAGAGGGGGCTGTGTATCTAACAGGAGTGTGTGTGTGTGTCCAGGGCTGTAGACCAGTGTTTCTCTTCACAGGTGATGTTACACTCTGCTGGTCTGTATTAGTCTGGCACGGATCAGATGGCTCCTGACAGATCCAAGATGGCATGAAATGGAGAGTTTAACAGGGTGTCACTGTGCCAGAGCATGGCCCTGTGTGAGCTCAAAGAGCTGCTAATGATGACATCACCCCTGTGAATGAGTGTGCCAGCTGAGCCCGTCTGAGGGAGAGGGTACGGTGAAAGGGTACTACTGTATGTCGCTTCTAAGGAGAAAGAAAGAGAACCGAAGAGGGGGAGAGAGGAGAGACAGGGCAGTATGGTGAATCCGTCTATTGTCTTGGGAAAGGGCTGTCTGTGAGAATGGTTGCAGAATACTGATGTGTGTATGTGTGTCCACTTGGGTAGCATAGATCAAATAGTGTTAATTCGACCCCTTTGGTTGATGTGTGTTGTTCGGTCTGTTGATACCTCAGCAGAAAGCTCTGTGAATCCTTGGTACTGGCAGTCCACAACACTGGCTAGCTCTACAGGGAGGGACCGTGTGTGAAACTCAGAGGTACTGCCCATTAGTATTCTGTTAGAGTAGATGTCTAAAGACACAAAGGAGAGATGAAGAGAAATGGAAGAGAGAGGAAGAAAGAGGCAAATACAGTGCATTCGGAAAATATTCAGACCCCTTTACTTTTTCCACATTTTGTGACGTTACAGCCTTATTCTAAAATGGATTAAATTATTATTTTTCCTCATCAATCTACACACAGTACCCCATACTGACAAAGCTAAAAAAAGGTTTTTAGAAATGTTTGCACATTTATAAAAATAAACACCTTATTTACATAAGTATTCAGACCCTTTCCTATGAGACTCAAAATTGAGCTCAGGTGCATCCTGTTTCCATGGATCATCCTTGAGATGTTTCTACAACTTGATTGGAGTCCACCTGTGGTAAATTGAATTGATTGGACATAATTTTGAAAGGCATGTCTATATAAGGTCCCACAGTTGACAGTGCATGTCAGAGCAAATACCAATCCATGAGGTTGAAGGAATTGTCCGTAGAGCTCCGAGACAGGATTGTGTCAAGGCACAGATCTGGAGAAGGGTACCAAAACATTTCTGCAGCATTGAAGGTCCCCAAGAACACAGTGGCCTCCATCATTCTTAAATGGAAGAAGTTTGGATCCACCTAGACTCTTCCTAGAGCTGGCCACCCGGCCAAACTGAACAATCAGGGGAGAAGAGCCTTGGTCAGGGAGGTGACCAAGAACCCGATGGTCACTCTGACAGAGCTCCAGAGTTCCTCTGTGGAGATGGGAGAATCCATCTCTGCAGCACTCCACCAATCAGGCCTTTATGTTAGTGGCCAGACGGATGCCACCCCTCATTAAAAGGCACATGACAGCCTGCTTGGAGTTTGCCAAAAGGCACCTAAAGACTCTCAGACCATGAGAAACAAGATTCTCTGGTCTGATGAAACCCAGATTGAACTCTTTGGCCTGAATGCCAAGCATCACGTCTGGAGGAAACCTGGCACCATCTCTACAGTGAAGCATGGTGGTGGCAGCATTATGCTCTGGGGATGTTTTTCAGGGAAAAATGAACGGAGCAAAGTACAGAGAGATCCTTGATGAAAACCTGCTCCAGAGCGCTCAGGACCTCAGACTGGGGTGAAGGTTCACCGTCCAACAGGACAACGAACCTAAGCACACAGCCAAGACAACACAGGCTTCATGACACATCTCTGAATGTCCTTGAGTGGCCCAACCAGAGCCCGGACTTGAACCCGATGGAACATCTCTGGAGAGACCTGAAAATAGTTGTACAGCGACACTCCCCATCAAACCTGACAGAGCTTGAGAGGATCTGCAGAGAAGAATGGGAGAAACCTCCCAAATACAGGTGTGCCAAGCTTGTAGCATCATACCCAAGAAGACTAGAGGCTGTAATCGCTGCCAAATGTGCTTCAACAAAGTACTGAGTAAAGGGTCTGAATACTTATGTAAATGTGATATTTTAGTTATTTATTTTTAATATATTTTCTTAAATTAATAAAAACCTGTTTTTGCTTTGTCATAATGGGGTATTGTGTGTAGATTGAGTTTTTTCTTTAAAAAAAAATCAATTTTAGAATAAGGCTGTAATGTAAAAGTCAAGGGGTCTGAATGCACTGTACATATTGAGAGGGAAAAAGACAAGTGATAGAAAGAGACGGTAAAACAGGCAAAGTGCAAGAAACAATTTCAAAATGCTAATATTTCTCCCATTCTTCTCTGTCAGGCTGGCCGTGAGAGATAGAAAGAGAGAGGTTGGGAGAATGTAAAATAGTCTGTGATTTTTAGTAATCAAAAAAGCTACTTTCCCTGCCATCCTCTCTGTCAGACCATGCTATGAGACTATAAAGACTGAGAGACTGAGAGGGGCTCTGTCATAGGAGCAGACACTCTCTTTCTCTCTGCCGCCGTCTGGTGGCACCCTCCGCAGGGTTTGGTCTCAGTCAGTCTGTGTGGTCTAGGCCCATGTGGCTTAGTTGGTAGAGCATGGCACTAGCAACGCCAGGGTTGTGGGTTCGATTCCCACAGGGGACTTATTCTAAAAAGTATGAAAATATACAGTACCAGTCAAAAGTTTGGACACACCTACTCATTCCAGGGTTTTTCTTTATTTTTACTATTTTCTACATTGTAGAATAATAGTGAAGACATTAAAACTATGAAATAACACAAATAGAATCATGTAGTAACCAAAAAAGTGTTAGACAAATCCAAATATATTTTATATTTGAGATTCTTCAAATAGCCACCCTTTGCCTTGATGACAGATTTGCACACTCTTGGCATTCTCTCAACCAGCTTCATGAGGTAGTCACCTGGAATGCATTTCAATTAACAGGTGTGCCTTCTTAAAAGTTAATTTGTGGAATTTCTTTCCTTCTTAATGCGTTTGAGCCAATCAGTTGTGTTGTGACAAGGTAGGAGGGGGGGTATACAGAAGATAGCCCTATTTGGTAAAAGACCAAGTCCATATTATGGCAAGAACAGCTCAAATAAGCAAAGAGAAACGAAAGTCCATCATTACTTTAAGACATCAATAAGGAACATTTCAAGAACTTTTAAAGTTCCTTCAAGTGCAGTCGCAAAAACCATCAAGCTGCTATGATGAAACTGGCTCTCATGAGGACTGCGACAGGAATGGAAGACCCAGAGTTAAGTCTGCTGCAGAGGATAAGTTCATTAGAGTTACCAGCCTCAGAAATTGCAGCCCAAATAAATGCTTCACAGAGTTCAAGTAACAGACACATCTCAACATCAACTGTTCAGAGGGGACTGTGTGAATCAGGCCTTCATGGTCGAATTGCTGCAAAGAAACCACTACTAAAGGACACCAATAATAAGAAGAGACCTGCTTTGGCCAAGAAACACGAACAATGGACATTAGACAGGTGGAAATGTGTCCTTTGGTCTGGAGTCCAAATGTGAGATTTTTGGTTCCAACCGCCATGTCTTTGTGAGACGCGGTGTGGGTGAACGGATGATCTCCGCATGTGTATTTCCCACCGTAAAGCATGGAGGAGGAGGTGTTATGGTGTGGGGGTGGTTTGCTGGTGACACTGTCTGTGATTTATTTAGAATTCAAGGCACACTTAACCAGCATGGCTACCACAGTATTCTACAGTGATACGCCATCCCATCTGGTTTGGGCTTAGTGGGACTATCATTTGTTTTTCAACATGACATTGACCCAACACACCTCCAGGCTGTTTAAGGGCTATTTTACCAAGAAGGAGAGTGATGGAGTGCTGCATCAGATGACCTGGCCTCCACAATCCCCTGACCTCAACCCAATTGAGATGGTTTGGGATGAGTCGGACGGCAGAGTGAAGGAAAAGCAGCCAACAAGTGCTCAGCATATGTGGGAACTCCTTCAAGACTGTTGGAAAAGCATTCCAGGTGAAGCTGGTTGCGAGAATGCCAAGCGTGTGCAAAGCTGTCATCAAGGCAAAGGGTGGCTATTTGAAGATTCTCAAATATAAAATATATTTAGATTTTTTTAACACTTTTTTTGTTTACTACATGATTCCATATGTGTTATTTCATAGTTTTGATGTCTTCACTATTATTCTACAATGTAAAAAATTGTAAAAAATAAAGAATAACCCTTGAATGAGTAGGTGTGTCCAAACTTTTGACGGGTAGTGTATGTGTAAACGATTTCACGCTGCTTGCTTAGCGAGTAACACGTCCTTGCGTTTTGGCCCATACCTGGTGCGAACTCTGGACCTCTGCCTCACAAACACATGTGACCGTCCTCTCTCAAGAGTCTTAGCCGATCACGCCACCTCAAAAGCTATCTAACGAGGCTACGCAAGTGGGATACTTAAGGTTGAGGAGTGGGTTTCACACATCCCCATGTGCTACATATGCATTCACCACTGTAAGTCGCTCTGGATCAGAGCGTCTAGTCAAATGTATTGACCTCTCTCTTTTGCAGAGTTACATCTCCCTTTGCATGAGGGGGGCCAAGGGCTGGTGGACATTGGGACCAGTGTGACATCTTTCTGTCTACAAGCTGCACAGAGACTTCTGTACCTGGATAGACGCTGCTTGGGCTGTTCTGAGGAGGGCAGGGGACCTTGGGTACGACAGGAACAGGTCATAATGTCAGCCATTACTCCGTAATACCGCTCTGTGTCTTTGGGCGTCTATCCAGGTTTACGGCCAGGAGCATGGATAATGGAGGAGCCACTTTCACAACCCACTTATCCAGATCAGAGTGCTGACCTCTGCCAGCTTGTGAGAGCGGAGTTCACTAAGTTGGGTGACCTGCAAGAAGAGGCTAGGTGAAAACCTGCCAGCGATATGGCTTCCTCTATAAAGTCTACCAGGCTGCTGCACTACCATGCTTGTTCAGAGAGATGCTGGGGATTAAGCAGAGACTGGACCGTCGGGGGAACACCAGGTGGGTGAGGGAATGATCCTATAGTTCAAGACTCCGGAGCTGGGGGCCTTTTGCACGGCCAGCAAAATGGCTCTGTACGCGGTGGCTGTCAACGTGGCTCAGGAAGAGCATCTGCATGGGCTGAGGGCAATGGGGTGGCTGGGGGGTTTGGGACCAGGATCTTCTCTGAAAGGATGTTGGCGCTCCCTGTATAAGCCTTCAATAGCGTATTGTTGATCTACAGTGGAGGATAATTCACGGGGCTATCGCTACGAACAGATACGTGTCGCACCTTGATCCATCAGTGGGGAGGGGGTGTCTGTTCTGTGGGGAGGAGGAGACCGTGCAGCATCTGTTTTTTTCTTCTTCCAGGCTGGGTTTTTTTTTTCTGTCCTGGATGGGTGGTGTACAGGGCTAGGGTTGGGGCTGACTATGGACCTATACGTTGGAGGGCCTAGGTATAGCGTAGCCAACAGGCGAAGGGACTGCCTAGTAAACTACCTGTTGGGGCAGATAGAAATGGCCGTGTGGAAGACCAGGAAACATGGGGGAGGGTGTGCTGCTGGTGCGGGCTCGGCTCACACTGGAGCATGTATATGGGGGACTGGTGAACCAGCTGGGGGACTTAGTAGGGGTGTGGTGCATCGGGGGGGTTCTATGTACAGTGGATGAGGAGGGGGCTTAGTTTGAACTTTCTAGGTCTGTTAAAATGAAGTAAAGTTTGTGCTTTTCTCCCGAGTGGGGTAGCAGTCTAAGGCACTACAGACCCCAGTTCGATCCCGGGTTGTGTTGCAGCCGGCCGCGACTGGGAGACCCATGAGGCAGCACACAATTGGTTAGGGGAGGGTTTGGCCGGCTGGAATGTCCTTGTCCCATCGCGCTCTAGCGACTCCTGTGGCGGGCCGGGCGCATGCACGCTGACACGGTCGCCAGTTGTACGGCGTTTCCTCCGACACATTGGTGCGGCTGGCTTCCGGGTTAAGCGAGCAGTGTGTCAAGAAGCAGTGCGGCTTGGCAGGGTCGTGTTTCAGAGGACGCATGGCTCTCGACCTTCACCTCTCCCAAGTCTGTACGGGAGTTGCAGCGATGGGACAAGACTGTAACTACCAATTGGGGAGAAAAAGGGGTACAAAATAAATGCATGTGTGCTTTTAATGATGTAACTATTGGGCCAATAAAGGTCTTTATTTGTGCTTTATCTTGCTCTCTATGTTGAGTGGGAGACGGAGATGGGACTAAGGCACTATGTCAGCAGGATGACTCTCTGAAAGTAGGAAACAAAACATTGTAACAGATTTCTTAGTGATGCCTGGACTATGAGTGAGTATAACTGAAACTGTAGCAATGTTATAACGACACACACACACACACACACACACCTCAGACGCCACAGTCTGTTATTGTCTGTGGTGTTGTTTACTTTCTGCCATATTGGAGATTCTAGGAAACGTCTATGGTTGATCATCAATATATCGAGAGGCTAATATCACTTACATGGTATGTGATGTAATCTGATGTCATCCCCTGCGCTTTCTCTCTCTTCTCTGTCTTGCTCTCTCTCTCTTTCTCTTTCTCTCTGAGACGAGGACAAACATAAAACAGAGAGAGAGTGTGAGAGAGGACAGAGAAGAGAGAAAGCACAGGGGATGACATCAGATTATGTCTCAGACAGTCTGCCTCTCTGTGGAAACCAATAACAGCCTGCGGGTTTGAACTCCCATGTTTTCAACCGGGCCCACCTTGTAGAGCGGTGAATTGAATAACCAGCAGCTGCAGTTTGATCATTCGATCACTACTGGTACCACCAACCACCCAAATCCACCCCACTACAAGCTATCTTTGGATGAAGACCATAGACTGTGTTTGACTGCTTGACCAGGCATCCCTGAGTGTGTATGTGTCTGTTGGAAAGAGCGCTAAACCCTCCATGTGCTCTTAATACCTCTCTAGACTAGAGCCCTGAACCCTCCATGTGCTCTTAATACCTCTCTAGACTAGAGCCCTAAAGCCTCCATGTGCTCTTAATACCTCTCTAGACTAGAGCCCTAAACCCTCCATGTGCTCTTAATACCTCTCTAGATTAGAGCCCTAAAGCCTCTCTGTGCTTCACTCTCATTAGAGCATCCTAGCAGTACATCTGCTGACTCACCTTCTTCCTGTAAATGATATCATTTATTTATCTTTAGAAGGAGCAGAGAAAGTGTCCTCTCCTCTGAGGGATAAGATACTGAGACAGCTCCTCTCCTCTCCTCTCCTCTCCTCTCCTCTCCTCTCCTCTCCTCTCCTCTCCTCTCCTCTCACCACTTCCTGACATCAAAAAGCAGGAATTGCTGTCATTGACTCAGGGTGTAACAAACGGAAACGTGCAAACCAGGTGACCAGTTTGTAAGCATTTGTACCGTTAGTGTCGATGTCCGTGGCACTGAAATACTAACAGTCATACTGAAGCTTTAGCCCACTGATGCAGTTCAACATGATCTCTATCCCATGGAATGTCTGTTCGAAACACTGCTCATATAGGCTACCACAAAATGTAGTCAATGTTTCATGTTGGTCAAAAGTGCAGTACACACGGAATACGTAGGGTGTCATTTGAGACACAGCCACACTAGGATGATGTCTGTTCTTGCCAGACAGAGTGTGCCTCAAGAGAGGCTACATATTGGGATTTGCAGCAGATAAAAAGGCTTGGTGGCACCATGGCCTGTTCTGCTCTGCTCTGTAACGCCTCATCTGTCTCTAGTCAAGCAGGGAGAATGTTCTACTCTACCGTCAGAGGAAATTGGATGACCAGTGTTAGGGCATGCATCCCAAATGGCATACTATTTCCTATATAGAGCCCATAGGGCTCTGGTCAAAAGTAGTGCACTATATAGGGAATAGGATGCCATTTGGGATGCTTCCTCAGCTTCTCTTCTCCACTTTTTTTATTTCACCTTTATTTAACCAGGTAAACCAGTCTTAAAGTGAGTGGCTGCGATAAGAGTTGATGCCATTGTAATGACATTGGAGGGGGACATTGTTTCATTTAGGATGACATTTACTCAACCCGTAGAGGTGTATAACGTATGATTTAATGTGGCTTTTACCTTGATGTATGTGGTCATAGTGTAAGTTATTCCTCAAGCATGTATATAGGTTTGTATGACCCACCTCTTTGACCATAGATTGGTAGACCAGTTGCTTGCCATGGGTAACATAGGCACTGTATTTCTCTTTACTGTTTACTGTACATGTCTTTTGGAAATCCATATTTTTATTTTATTTTACATTTTACATTTTAGTCATTTAGCAGACTCTCTTATCCAGAGCGACTTACAGTTAGTGAGTGCATACATTATATTTACTGGCCCCCCGTGGGAATCGAACCTACAACCCTGGCGTTGCAAACGCCATGCTCTACCAACTGAGCTACATCCTTGCCGGCCATTCCCTCCCCTACCCTGGACGACGCTGGGCCAATTGTGCGCCGCCCCATGGGTCTCCCGGTCACGGCCAGCTACGACAGAGCCTGGATTCGGGAGACTTTATAAGCTGAAATTACATGTGCTCTCGTTATCAAAGGACACCTTTCATAAAAACGCTAGCGACATCTGACACAGTGTATGATTGTGCGTGCATGCGTGCGTGTGTGTGTTTTGGCAGATGAAGGGCAGTGTTTCATCATCAAACTACAGATGACCTTTAAACCTTCAAATGCTGGAGAAAAGGTCTCGCTCCTTTTCAGTAGCAAACAGCTTCAAAACAGAATATATAGCAGTCATAAACTATACAACATCCAAACATTCCTCAGTATATCCAATAGTTATCATGTTTAATTATGCTGAATCTGTAAGTGTACACAAATACATCTCTGTGCAAAATCATTCCTCTCTCCATTACAGTGTGGACTGAATCGCACCACTGGAGCTGAACTAATAGGGAGTCCCTGCATGGCTGTTTCGGTAGACTGTACTTATTCAGTGGCCCTGTAGGGAATATTACGTTTGTCTTTCCTCTTGTCCTACTTTACGTTAAGTGCACTTAAACCTATGTATTTACATGGTTATTATATTTAGGTTACGTTTAGGTTTCGCACCACATCATTTAAAGTGCTTCCAATCCGAAAAGTGAGTAAAATGTGCTTTGTCATTAATCTGTGTTCTGTTGCTAGAAGCTCAGAGGAGAGCAGGATTCTTTGCCTCTCTCCATCTTTCCATTTTTCTATTTTCCCAGCAGTCTTTGTTTTATCCCTCCTTCCCTTGAGTTCACCGTCGCTCTGCACCTTAAATAGATTTTCCTACTCTATGATGTTCTCCCTCTCAGCCTCTTGCTGAGCTGTGTATTGATTGGTGGAGTTGTGTGTGTGTGTGTGTGTGTGTGTGTGTGTGTGTGTGTGTGTGTGTGTGTGTGTGTGTGTGTGTGTGTGTGTGTGTGTGTGTGTGTGTGTGTGTGTGTGTGTGTGTGTGTGTGTGTGTGTGCGTGTGTGTGTGTGTGTGTTAGGGCTGCACAATTAATCCCCCCCAAAAATGCAATTAGATGTTTTTGCCCATATCATGCATCCCTGCTGTGTTTGTGTGTGCGTGTGTATGTATGCGAGGTGTGCTCCGTCCCTTATTCCAGTCACACTCCAAGGATCAGGGCGTACAATCCTTCAATGATTAGGCCATGGAATTCACATTACCACCAGTCATAGGTTGGCTGTGTAAAGTATGTCTCAACTGGTTTCAGTCTGGCCCTGTGGGGTTTTGTCATGCTGTCTGTAATGCACACCAGACCAGACTAGGTAGCAATTAAAGCTCCTATGATGTGATGCTATGCTACTGAAATGTCATAACTTCTCTCTCTCACCCACTCCCTCCTCTGCCCCTTCCCAGGCATTTGGCCAGACCTTCTCCACCCAGCGTAAGGTGGCTGCGGACGGGGAGACCAACGAGGAGACCCTCCTGCAGGAGTCAGCCACTAAAGAGGCCTACTACATGGGTCGCCTGCTGGGGATCCAGTCAGAGCTCAAACAGAGCCGGGCCGTCACAGTCAACACACAGGCCGACAACGAACACCTCAGTACCCTGCTGCAGGAGCTCAGAGAGGTGAGGAACCAGGGGTTAGAGGTCAGGGGGGAGGGGTTTAGAGGAGACTCAGAGCAGTTATTGGCGGTGGTGGGCCCATTATTTGATCTTAAACACAGTTTAGTGTGTGTGGCTTATATATCCCTATCAATGCCAATCAATAATAATATTTAGGATGTCCTAGGCTATAAAGTCCTTTTCACGTCAACATTTGTCACAAAATGCTTTACAGTAAATCCTTGTTGTGTTTGATAGTAAACAGTCCAGTGTTGTTTTGTGATAATAACCTCAGGTCTTGTGTATTTGATAGTACTCCGTGTTGTGTGATAACTAACCCCTGGTGTTTGTGTCTGTCCTGTAGAGTAATGAGATGTTGGAGCTGCAGCGGAGCCGGATGAGAGAGGAGATCAGGGAGTATAAGTTCAGAGAGGCCCGACTCCTACAGGACTATACTGAGCTGGAGGAGGAGAACATCACCCTGCAGAAACTAGTGTCCACACTCAAACAGAACCAGGTGAGAGAACACACACACAGTACATACACACGCATGCGGTTGCACAAACACACACACGAATGTACAGTGGGGAAAAAAAGTATTTAGTCATCCACCAATTGTGCAAGTTCTCCCACTTAAAACGATGAGAGAGGCCTGTAATTTTCATCATAGGTACACGTCAACTATGACAGACAAAATGAGAAAAAAAATCAAGAAAATCACATTGTAGGATTTTTAATGAATTTATTTGCAAATTATGGTGGAAAATAAGTATTTGGTCAATAACAAAAGTTTCTCAATACTTTGTTATATACCCTTTGTTGGCAATGACACAGGTCAAACGTTTTCTGTAAGTCTTCACAAGGTTTTCACACACTGTTGCTGGTATTTTGGCCCATTCCTCCATGCAGATCTCCTCTAGAGCAGTGATGTTTTGGGGCTGTCGCTGAGCAACACAGACTTTCAACTCCCTCCAAAGATTTTCTATGGGGTTGAGATCTGGAGACTGGCTAGGCCACTCCAGGACCTTGAAATGCTTCTTACGAAGCCACTCCTTCGTTGCCCGGGAGGTGTGTTTGGGATCATTGTCATGCTGAAAGACCCAGCCACGTTTCATCTTCAATGCCCTTGCTGATGGAAGGAGGTTTTCACTCAAAATCTCACGATACATGGCCCCATTAATTCTTTCCTTTACACGGATCAGTCGTCCTGGTCCCTTTGCAGAAAAAACAGCCCCAAAGCATGATGTTTCCACCCCATGCTTCACAGTAGGTATGGTGTTCTTTGGATGCAACTCAGCATTCTTTGTCCTCCAAACACGACGAGTTGAGTTTTTACCAAAAAGTTATATTTTGGTTTCATCTGACCATATGACATTCTCCCAATCCTCTTCTTGATCATCCAAATGCACTCTAGCAAACTTCAGACGGGCCTGGACATGTACTGGCTTAAGCAGGGGGGACACGTCTGGCACTGCAGGATTTGAGTCCCTGGCGGCGTAGTGTGTTACTGATGGTAGGCTTTGTTACTTTGGTCCCAGCTCTCTGCAGGTCATTCACTAGGTCCCCCGTGTGGTTCTGGGATTTTTTGCTCACCGTTCTTGTGATCATTTTGACCCCACGGGTGAGATCTTGCGTGGAGCCCCAGATCGAGGGAGATTATCAGTGGTTTTGTATGTCTTCCATTTCCTAATAATTGCTCCCACAGTTGATTTCTTCAAACCAAGCTGCTTACCTATTGCAGATTCAGTCTTCCCAGCCTGGTGCAGGTCTACAATTTTGTTTCTGGTGTCCTTTGACAGCTCTTTGGTCTTGGCCATAGTGGAGTTTGGAGTGTGACTGTTTGAGGTTGTGGACAGGTGTCTTTTATACTGATAACAAGTTCAAACAGGTATCATTAATACAGTTAACGAGTGGAGGACAGAGTAGCCTCTTAAAGAAGAAGTTACAGGTCTGTGAGAGCCAGAAATCTTGCTTGTTTGTAGGTGACCAAATACTTATTTTCCACCATAATTTGCAAATAAATTCATTAAAAATCCTACAATGTGATTTTCTGGATTTTGGTTTTAGATTCCGTCTCTCACAGTTGAAGTGTACCTATGATGAAAATTACAGGCCTCTCTCATCTTTTTAAGTGGGAGAACTTGCACAATTGGTGGCTGACTAAATACTTTTTTCCCCCATACACACACACACATGCACACACAGACACACTCAAACTTACACATACATGTGGTTACACACACACACAAATGTACGCATACACATGCACACACACAAACACACACACACTCAAACGTACACATACACGCATGCATACACAGACACACTCAAACTTACACACACATGCGGTTGCACACATACACACGCACGCACACACACACACACACACACAGTGTACCCATCCCTAACACCACATTATGCCTCTCCCTCTACCTTTTACTCCCCTCCTCCCTCCTTCCCTCCCCTAGGTGGAGTACGAGGGGTTAAAGCATGAGATCAAGGTTCTGGAGGAGGAGACCGAGCTGCTGAACAGTCAGTTAGAAGACGCCTTACGTCTCAAAGACATCTCCGAGGCCCAGCTAGAGGAGGCCCTGGACTCCCTGAAGAGCGAGCGGGAGCAGAAGAAGCACCTCCGCAAGGAGCTGGTCCACCACCTCAGCCTGTGTGACGTCCAATACACCGGCAGCGCCCACCTCACTTTCACCTCAGCGCCACCTAGTGGCACGGCTACGCCTGTCACCGCCCTGTCGCCCAGCTCAGAGGAGCCGGGCAGGTGTAACGGGCATCTACATGGAGGGTCAGGAACTGGGACGGGGACGGGGTCGCTGCCCAGGGCCAATGGAGAGTGTCGGGGAGCGGGGAGGAAAGGAGAGGGGATGGTGTCGGATCTGTTCAGTGAGATGAACCTGACAGAGATACAGAAGCTCAGGCAGCAGCTGCTACAGGTGGGTGGAGAAGTACAGTTCACTCAGTTTGAATAAGTAGAGTGGTTTCGGTGGCTCTAGAGTTTGGTGCTCGGATTTCTCAGTGTTATACACATGTAACAATGACATACAGGAGTATATCAGAACACTGTGGCAAACATGAACATACTCATTCTAACTCATGTATGTAAACATAAAAAATATTGCAAAGTGCACACATGTACAAATCAATACTGTACATATGGACACACATGTTTATATCCCCTCAGCAGCCCCATATTGCAGATGTGGGAATAAGTGTTGAATTATTCAGAGTGAGAGAGACTGCTGACATAACCTCACTGCATGCAGCTCTCTCTCTCTCTCTTCCTGTTCTCTCTCTCTCTCTCTCTCTCTCTCACGGCCTGCCCCTCCCTTTCTCTGCCTCTTTCAAGACTATAAATAATCAAGTTTATACCAGCAGTCAAATAAAGTGTTGTAGCACCAGTGAGAAGCTGTGGGAACAGCTGTTACTGGACCACTGGCTGTTACATGGACTCTAATCAAAATGTCCGACATTTTGTTTCCCAGTGGGTGTCTCCTCTTCTGTAGTTTCCTCCAGCCCAGTGGGCCAGTGAGATGAAGATGCAGCAGGATGAAGTGTGTGTGGGGTTGATGTGTGTCCAACCATTTACTGCAATCCCTGTAGGTGAAACTGCATCTCCCCACACATTCCCTCAGCCTCTCTCAGATTGGCTGGACTGGATGAAGGGCTTATTTATATCCTCACTGACACACTAGACTATTGATTTGCCCTCAGTAGTGTGCAAGGTTTACTGTTTCCTCTGTAGTGTGCAGGGTTTAGGCCCTGCTGAAAGAACTGCATAGACCAGAATGGTCTAGTTGGGTATTCTGGTTTACTAGCATAGTCTAGCTGGATTTGCTGGTGACCAGCCTTAGCTGTGTTTTGGTCACTGGTGACCAGCCTTCGCTGGTGATTTTGGTATGCTGGTGACCATGCTGGTCTATGCTGGTCCAGCATGGTCAAGCTGGTCTGACCACGCCCATCATTATCATATTTCCCAGCATGCTCTATTGCAGTTGATTTTTTTTAGAATTGTTTCAATATCTTTTTTGGTTGTTGTGTTTTTGCACAATTGATTGATTAATTAATCTTATGCTACACAAAGATAAATAACATACATTTTTCTAAACTAATCCAATCTGTTAATTGGATTTATTGCACCCGTTACTGAAATGGTTGTTCCAGTTTAGATCATTTGGGTAGCCTCATTTATTCTTCTTTCTGATCCTGGCAGTCATTCTGAATGCATGTTGTGGATGGAAAAAAAAGTTAGTTGTTGGATACCCCCACTCTGGCTGGATAAACATCACTTTGCAGGCTAGCATAATGTGACTTGATGCTGGTTTTGCTGGTGACCACCTTATGCTGGTCACCGTGTCCAAAACACAGCGAAGGTTGGTCACCAGCAAAAACACAGCGAAAGCTGGTCACCAGCAAAAACACAGCGAAGGCTGGTCACCAGCAAAACACAGCGAAGGCTGGTCACCAGCAAAACACAGCGAAGGCTGGTCACCACTAAAACACAGCGAAGGCGCCACAAAAGCACAATAAAGGCACCACAAAATCAGAGTGAAGGCTGGTCACCAGCAAAACCAACACCTATGCTAGATCAGCCTATGCTGGTCTATGCTGTTTTTTTCAGCAGGGGGGTTGAAGTGGTCTGTGCGGAGTGTGCAGGAAAATTATGCAGCTATTTAAGTTCATGGAGCTGGAGATGATAAGGAAAGCTACTAGTTTAACAATAGGCTGACAATAGCTGTGTGTGTGTCCATAGGTGGAGCGAGAGAAAACTGCGCTGTTGATCAGCCTGCAAGAGTGTCAGACGCAGCTGCAGCATACACAGGGTGCCCTGAACGAGCAGCACGAGAGGGCCCTCCGCCTCAGCGAGAGAGTCACCGCCCTCAGGCGCCTGCACAGGGAGGCTCAGCTCACCCAGGAGGCCCAGCACGACCAGGAGACCCACCTCAACCGAGAGGCCCTGATGGAGCAGGGAGAAGAGGAAGAGGAGGAGAAAGAGAAAGGATTAATACACAGCAGGGGCCAGGCATTCTGCCACCAGACCCCAGGTCTGGAGATTCTGCAGTGTAAATACAGGGTGGCTGTAACCGAGGTGGTCGAGCTAAAGGCTGAGCTGAAGTGTCTGAGAGAGAGGTACAACCAGTGTGTGGAGGGCGGGGTGGAGGAGAGGACGCGGGGAGAGGCCCAGCACAGATCTCTGGAGCAGCAGGTGGGGAGGCTGGAGAGGAGCTGCCGGGAGGGTAGGGAGAGGGTGGGGGGCCTGGAGACAGAGCTGAGAACAGCCAAGAACATGGCCAGCGAGAGCCAGGGGGCGCTCAACGCAGCGCAGGACGAACTGGTCACCTTCAGCGAGGAGCTGGCTCAACTTTACCACCACGTCTGCCTCTGTAACAACGAGACGCCCAACCGGGTGATGCTAGACTACTACAGACACGGCAGAGGACTGAGGGGTATCAGTGCCTCGCTCAAGGGTGACGACACCCGCGTTCTACTCACGCCCCGCCTCGCCCGGCGGCTCGCAGCTGTTGCCGCAGCAACCTCGTCGTCCACGGCGGAGTCTCGTAGCCCCTCGGAATCCCCATCCAAAGAGCGGTTGTCAGGAGAGGGGGGCCGGGACAGTCCTGTACCCCGCACCCCTCCTACGGGCTCCCCCAGCATCAGTGCCTCTTCCTCATCTTCATCATCATCGTCACCTGCGGTAGAGCCAGCTGGAGACCTGCGTAGGGAACCTATGAACATCTATAACCTCAACGCCATCATCAGAGAGCAGGTGACTCCGTTTGAATCATTTGAATAAACATGTCAAACTGTGTATTTGTCATACTTAAACAGAATATAATTTCATATATCATTACATCTTTGTTTTCATTGGCAGTTCAAACCTGAAACAGTTTGTTCGCCATGTGATATCTTTAACCTTCCAAATGCTCATCATGAAGCTAACAGACACAGATTTGAGAATATATGACAACATTAGCTAATGTTCGCTAACAATCTCCCTTGATGAACATGCTGTAGGTGAGGCACCTCCAGAGGGCAGTGGACCGGTCACTCCAGCTGTCCAGACAGAGGGCTGCAGCCAGGGAACTGGCCCCACTGTTTGACAAGGACAAAGAGGCCTGTATGGAGGAGATACTGAAGCTCAAGTCCCTGCTCAGCACCAAGAGAGAACAGATAGCTACCCTCAGACTGGTGCTCAAAGCTAACAAACAGGTCAGACATGGATATGGCATCCGAGATATGGATTACTATGAACATGGATTAAGCATCATGCTGGTCATTCGCTGTCTAACACTGCCTTGCTAGAATCTACTTTGAGACTCATCGCAAGCAATCTCCAAAAGCTGTAGATGGTTCTCACACAAACTGGGTTTTTTTAAGGCTACCAGGCTACAGTGGCCATCAGGATATCTAGAGGCTGCTGTCACAGTCACGCTAATGTCCTCACTTTGAGTTTTCGATTGTTTTCTAACTCCCTTGAGGAAAAATGTATTCTGACCTCAATGGGACTTTCTGTTTAAATAAAGGTTAAAGAAATGTCCCTGTTCCCTTGTTCTTACAGACTGCAGAGAATGCCCTGGCCAACCTGAAGAGTAAGTATGAGAATGAGAAGCACATGGTGACAGACACCATGATGAAGCTGAGGAACGAGCTGAAGGCCCTGAAGGAGGACGCTGCCACCTTCTCATCGCTCAGAGCCATGTTCGCCACCAGGTGACTATTTCTCTCCTCTCTCTCTCTCCCTTCATCTCTCTTTCTTTTATTGACTTCTTATTGTTCACTACCAGGTGAGAGACCAGGGGAGACCAGGGACATCTTGTTAAAGGGATAGACTAGTTCTACATCCTACCCTTACTATTTCTACCCTGCTCTCTCCATTATTCTCTCTCTCTCTCTCTCTCTCTCTCTCTCTCTCTCTCTCTCTCTCTCTCTCTCTCCTCTCTCTCTCTCTCTCTCTCTCTCTCTCTCTTCTCTACTTCTTATCCTGTTATTTCTTCTGAACCTATCTCCACCTACACTGTGTAACCAAAACTTTTGTTTTTTGTAAGCACCCAACCCCTCTCCTTGAAACTTCTCAGGTGTGACGAGTATGTGACTCAGCTGGATGAGATGCAGAGGCAGCTGGCTGCGGCGGAGGACGAGAAGAAGACTCTCAACTCCCTCCTGCGTATGGCCATCCAGCAGAAGCTAGCCCTGACCCAGCGCCTGGAGGACCTAGCCTTCGACCAGGAGCAGTCGCACCGCACCCGCGGCGGCAAGGTGGCCCGCATGAAGAGCAGCACTCCCAAAGTAAGTCCCGGTCCTCCGTCAAGCCCCACCACCGGCGCTGGCGCCCCCTTAAGTCCAATCTCTGCTACTACAGACGGCCTAGCCCTGGGCTCCCCTACTTTACATCATAGACACCCCCTCAGCCCCTCCTCCACGGCCCCCTCAGGCCCCACAGTACCAGGCAGCCCCCCCTCCCTGGAGGAGCCCTCCTCCTCCTGGACCCCCCCATCCACCCCCCACATGCTGGCTCACTCCCAGTGGGCCCTGGGTGTCCGGACATTAGAGGTCGACTCCCACAGTTTCAGTCTAGACACCCATAGTTTTAGTTTAGCACGTAGCACTACTGGGCTCTCCAGGCATTACTCCTCAGACTCACGGCCGTCTCCTAGCAGGGGTGCTCAGCCTGGCTCGGCCCCCTCCTCCCCCTACCGTTCTCCCATACTGGGGTCTCGCCGGTTGACGTGGAGCTCCCCTCGAACTCGCCCCCTTACCAACCTGACACGTACCTCAGCCCTTTATATCCCCTCTTCTTACACCCCTCCTAGTTCCTATATCCCTTCTAGTTCTTACACCCCTTCCTCCCCTTATACCCCCTCCAGTTCCTATACCCCTTCATCTGCTCATTACTCCCCTTCATCATATACCCCACCCTCTTCATACACCCCCCACACTTCATATAGCCACATCAGCAGCTACAGTCCACTCTACCCTAGGTACTATGGTTCCCATCGGTCCCCTCACTGACACTAAACTACAGTTCCCATAAACCTCCTCACTGACAACACTACAAATCTCATGAGTCCCCTCTCTAAACAGAACTACAGATTCCATCGGCCCCTTCAGACGCTAAACTACAATTCCCATCAACCTCCTCACTGACACTACTACAAATCCCATCAGCCTCTTCAATGACACTAAACTACATTTCCCATCAGCCCCTGGGGGAGTGGGTGGGGCTCACAGAGAGGAGGACAGACTGGTTTCCTGTTTCTTGTGCCTAAGCCTCTGGCCTCGATGCAGCATGTGGATGTGGCTCTGTATCGGCGTGAATGTTCAGACTGACTTTCCTCAGGGATTTAACACAACATGGAGCACAAGTGGCCCTGCCTTCCTCTTATTCACAGACTGTTGATCGGTCGAAACTACAGGAGAGACAGGACACTTTACAGACCATACATACACAGTAGTTTTGGTCTTGCCCTTTAAATCAAATCACCATCCACACAAGCGAATGAATATGTGTGCAGGACCTTACCGCTGTATGGAAAGACAGATGAGAAGGACATTTAGGTTAACTGGACATTTGAAGGAATTTTTTCACGTTGGACTGAGGTCTCGACAGATCAACCACTTACTTGACAGTGTTATTCTCTCTCTCTGTTTTTAATGAAAATCACACATACTGTAACCAAATGTCATTCAAAGCAAGTATTGGATAAGACCGATAAATGATTATGGATTGTTTGCTATTTTTAATTGTTCAGTTATTACTCACAGCTCTGTACACACTGTCCTCACAATGTTTTAATGCGGTCATCCTCACATCTGCTGTGTAAGCACTGGCACATCTTTAGTCTAGCACCACCCAATGGCAGTTTGTAATATCACCATTTATTTAGGACTTAAGAGACTGAAGACTTACGTCGAGGTTGAAGATCATATTAAACCTGTAACATAAATTACCTGGAATCAGCACACCATGATGGTTTTAATGTTAGCATTATGAGACAGAGCGAGCTAGGTGATTCTGGGTTTCATATCAGTAGGCGAGACAGACAGTGAGCTGTAGCTACACAGCACCCCTAGTGCCTCGGAGGGTAACTCCAGAGGAACACAGCAGCATAGATGGATGAATGTAATAGATAGAAACTCACTTACCACCAAACTCAGGGAAGCTGACACACACACCAACTGGGGTTCAACAAGAATGTATTGTTAACCAGAATTATCATTACACTGTTATAGAAATATAGACAAACATTTGAATGACATTTAGGCTATGGGTTAGTTAGCATAGAGCTACTGTATGATGCATAGATGGGATTTCACAGTTTCTGCACACATGATAGTGTGTCACCTGTGTATGTGTGTGCCTTGACAACTACAGCACCTGCTCAGTACAACGACAATGACTGATAAGACATGATTTCTATCAACTCACCTATTTTCTTTAAGAACTATTTTTTTCATGCCAACGACAACAGTTTGACATTGTTTTTTGTTTTTTGGCCCTATCCCATAGGTTAGAATGGACAATAACAAAGCCTTGCCAAATGATCAGCATTAGTGTCTGTAGACAGTGCTCTTGATGAGGGATACACTGCTACTGGGTGTTAGCCAGTGAGTAGGCTTTGCCAACTTTGGCCCAATCCATGCACAGTTCGGTTTAGACAGGAAAAACTAAGGGGATGTGGCTGATGTGCAAACCGATATTACATTTTTTAAGAATTGGTTAAAATGAGGTTAAGGTTATGAGTTTGGTTAAGGTTACAGTTATGATAAGGGTCAGTTATAGATTTTGGCTAGTTGGGCTGTCAATGGGATACTGGTCAGAAAAGTATCCTTAGTCTCTCCCGGTTTTGACCCCCCTCTCTAGTATTGGCCCAGTCCAGTTTCCCCCCCACCAGTTCCAAGTTTGGAGCCCAGTGTACCACAAAAACACTGTGTGTTTATACTCTAACAATCCCAGTCTCCATTGGTTCAAGTGATCTACATATACCCCAACATTTTGTTATAACATGCAATATGGAGCAAAAAACGCATTTGACAGGACTCCTCTCAGCTACTTTGTTGACACCGTTAGGTGACATTTACATATTTTTCATAACAGAAATACTCACTGTTCTTGCACTCATTGTTGGGCTGATTGAGCTGGTTGAATGTTTTTTCCAATAGTCATCTAATGGTGAATGTACAGAAACACAATCAAGACTGTAGATTTGGCGTGGGAACCACCTCAGTGACAAGTTTTATACAAGGAGTTTGTATTACGCTACTTTATTTATTACACTTTATCACGTTAGCGATTACTGTACATGTGTATGACTCTGTCCCATTCTCTATCTTATACACCAGCACCATCTACCTGCCTTGGCACAACACTGTATGCCTGTTACTTTGATAAGAACACCTTTGTAGTTGTAGGTTATAATATGGAACATTTCCATCAGATGGTAAATTAGCTGGATATAGATATTTTCTGCAATGAGGGAATGAAAAGGGAAGGATTGTCAAATATCAAATAGATGCTAGGGGTCGCTGTCTTAGCTTCTCAAGAAAGGAAACCAGTGTGACCTCCTCTCTGTGAAACCCTCCTCACTCCGCCCAACTCACACTCAAATATATACACACACACACACCAAACTCATTACAGTTTTAGGTCCCGCTACATCACAATTCCATCCGTACATGCAAGAGGATCTCAGTCCTGTCAAATGCGTTGTTCGTCCTTCCCCTTTCAGATGTATTCGTTTCCCACCACATCTATTTGCCAGTGATTTCTCCCTCTGTGAATACAGTGAATGCAATTTTTCTCTTCTGCTCTCTGTTTCAGGAGTCTTTCATAATGTGAAAAATTGTCAATCTAAACACCCTTGCCTGTGCTAAAGCCATTTCAATTTCCAGGCAGACTGTTAATAGTTACCACTGATTGTCAGCCTGTTAGCTTTTGAGCACTTTATATGCATGTGTATATAACACTGAGGATTGGAAAGCTGTATCCTGTGTACAGTGCTATGTTCATACTCTTCGTATATACTCTAAATATCATGTATAAATTACCTGTATTTTGTGTGTCGTCGTCCTTTCTGTTTTGAGTGTTCTTGAACATCTCTCTCGTGTTCTCCTCTCATGGGTTGGGGAAGAATGCCTTGTCATCTTAGTTTCATGAAGTAGCTGTCATGTGTTCCACTCAGATATGCATAGGCCTACTTTACACAGCCTGCTCAGTTATTGCACAAGCATACAGGGATTCATCATAGGAAGCTGTAAGCATACATTCCATTGAACAGTACAATATATCAAATACATTAGTTGTTAGGCATTTGAGAATATTTAAGAATAGAAACATTCTTGCAGAAAATGTGTAACTGAATGTGCTTCTTGAAAACGCTGATATTGGGGGGATTTTCTTGGTAAGTACTCTGTATCTTTCCCTTGCTGGATATGATCATCTGTGATGTCCCCTACTCTCCATCCCTGTCACCTCTCTCTACAGTACTGTCTCTCCATCTAATCTGTCAGTCTCTCATAGATCGTCAGAAGTCTGCTGCCACAGTGCCACCCGTCTCCTCACAGCTAAGGTGGGAGAAGGCCTCCCAAGCTAGCAGGTAAACAACTTAGACCAGACCAGGCTAAAACTAGCCTGAGTACCAGTCTGTTTGTGCTATCATGCTATCATGCCAACTCCTCACTCATTATCATGCCACAAAGCAAAAGCAATGAGTTGGCAAGAGCGCAAACAGATCTGGGACCAGGCTAAAACTCTCCTTTTGACTGAAACGTTGCACGTGTTTACAGTATATGTTAATTTTTTCTATTTAATTTTGCTTGTACAGTATAGCCAGGGTACAGCATCAGGAAATCAATCCTGTGTGTTTTGGGTGTGTGTGAGTTTTTATGCCTTTCTTGACCTACCATGAACACTATAAATGAGTCCATTTTAAATCATAATTGATATATCCTTTTGTCTGAGTGATCGAGGTAGATATCTGAGATCTTTGTCAGGTACAGTGTGTCTCCTGTTATCTCCTCTTCCTCTTGTCTTCTGGTTGTCTCTGGTCGTGCTCCTCCCAGACGTAGCATTGTGTCAGCTATCCAGGAGCACCGAGCTCACTGGCCCCTGAGCAGCAACAGCAGCAGCCCCCCACGAGTGCCTCTCCTCTGGCTCGCCCAGCCGCCTTGTCCCCCTGGTCCTCTATAACCCTGGAACTACTACACCCTGACCTCTAACCCCATCACAGGACTCTGCAGAGCAAAGCCGGAGCAGTGCGTCTCACTGTGGAAGAGAAAGACGACACTCACAAAGACTTATAAAAGACTGTCTGACTGAAAAGAGCGACATGCCGCCATCTTTACTACCGAGCTAGCTATTAGTCATTATTCATCATGTATTTGTCTATTGTGTTTTGGGGGTTGTTGAAACATACTTTTATGTTACGACCGGTGATGATCATTTTGTTGGGTTCAAGAGTTGGACAACTGTTGGGTTTTGCTGAATGTATAGCTAGCTGTACAATCATTAATGGCACCATACAGTATGTAGCGAATGCCAAGGTGGCAGAGGACAAAGCCATAACTGTGTATTTGAAATGCATGTAAAAGGTATTAGCTTTCACAAACACAGATTGTTTAAGTCATTTTCTGCTCTTTTTGGATTGGGTTCATCGCTTGTCCCACCCCTCACCAAGATTGTAGCTTGTTTTTTTATATTCTATGGAATTGCTTTAAAACCACTTTGCTCACACAGCTACGGTATATGTAAATGTTTCTATTGCACTTTGTTTTACAGGATAAGAGATTTCCAAACATTGTAAAGGCTGACAGTGTTTTGTACCATCATCCTCCTTCCTTGGTTCTACAGTATCTATGTTGAAACATCATCTTTGTACCAAATGACATCATATTCCCTAAAGTAGTGCACTACATAGGGAATAGGGTGCCATTTGGAACGTACTTTTCGTCAAGCTATTTCTCTGAAGGACTGAATCAACCTCCTGAATAACAAGCACAAACTGACCAATGCATTCCAATACTAGTTGTGATCGACTGTTAACTTCACTGGGTTAAATCCTGATGTTGAAAGTAGATCTCGATCCAAGATTGCCTCTTGTTTTCTACATACTGTATATGGAAGTAACCACGCTGGATCGGCGTGTAGACAGATTTAGCTATAGAATAGTAGTACTAGTAGCGCTGTATGGTAGTAATAGTAGAGGTAGTTGGCAGTTTATACTGTACTGTATTAAACCATGATGCTATGTATCCTAACCTAGAAATATCAATTTGGATCTTTTCTCAAACCACCACCCAGCAACTTTTAACCATCTATATAAAACGTCCACTCACAGTCACAACTCATAGGCATGGCAATGGGATGTATTCACACACTTCAACCTGGCTTTAGACTGAACATTCTGTTTCTACAGGATCTCTGACCATTACTGTGGTTGCTAACTACAGTAAGGTTTCAAAAATGTTGGGTTTTGTCATCCTTTTGTGTTATTCTGGTGAATGCTGTCTGTCTGCTCCATTCCCTCCATCTATTACAACAGGAAGCCATGTAACAAACTGCCAAAGATCCCACTATGCTTCTCAGACATCACATGAAGCAGATGAAGGAGAGGGAAGGGGTTTTGTGTAACCAGCCGGAGACTGTATTAACCCACAGAGCTAAAGCCCTAGGCATTCGTTTGGGAGAGCAAACTGTCTTTGGAGCCCAATGGCAAGAGGAAGGGATATCTTGTCAGTTGCACAATTGAATGCATTCAACTGAAATTTGTCTTCCACATCTGTTTAGTGGATGGCACAGTTAAGTCACAATGTCTCCTCAATAATGAGGATATCAGGAGTATTCTGTATGTTGTAACACTGTGGGTCACTATCTATTTTCCCCACCATATGAATTTCTCATTTATCTGAAGGTATCTTTAAACTCATCAGATGGTTCAAAGACCATTGAAGGTGTACATAGGCCAACTGTACATACAGTAAGCTACGGAGAAAATTATGAATGTCGCTAGCTACTTTTTCCGGACCTGGAGAGTGTATAGGAGACAGAGAAAAAAGCTGAAGCACTGAACGTGTGTCCCATAATACAGTTTAACGGACTGCTTTGCACAATTTCAACACTACTCGACAACTCAATAAAAACCATTAGACATTCAGACAGCAATATATAAATGTGTGGTATCATTCAAATCATTTGTATTGCATATTAAACCATGTAAAGCCTACATTTCAAAAGACAATAAATTCCCCCTAATCGTATAGGGGCCTGCTAAACACTTTTGTATCTTTTTGTAAAACTTTACCATCAAAACCTTTAGAAAAATGGTCTACAGTATTGGAGTTTCCTCCACCAATAGGCTCGGGCAGAGGGTTTATAAAACGGGGGCGGTATTTGTACCATTGTTAAGATCTATCGGATTCGACTTCACTGATGTAGATTCATGGAATGTGGGAATAGGTATTGGAATTTTTGGAATTTGTTACGCATATTTACGTTTTTGTTGGAGGATCCGATCTCTATTCACGCTCAAGGGAACAATCAGTGGTATAAAGGTTATTATTATAAATAATATTACCATGTTTGACGGTGACCTGATGAAGATGGAGAGTGAGAAGACCACTCCTGGTGAGACGGAGGAGTTTAGGCGGACGGCGGTGAGGAGAAAGTCGAAGGGAGTACCGCCGGAGACGGAAGGTCAGCCTTATCAAACTGCAGATGATTTTGGAAACTTTTGGAAATGTTGAGTGAGTGCGTCAGCGCAAATAGAACTCATTGGACAGATTTCAAATGTATCCTACTATAGCCTATGTTGTGTGTGTTTTTTGCAATGCATGTTATGATACATTTAACTAATTTTTAGCAGAATAGTGGAGATGGATCCTCTGTGGCTCCTGATCCGAAGTCATATTTTGAGGAAACAGGGATGGCAAGGTAAAGAAGATGCCAACAGCCAAGTCATCTTTAGATAGAAAGTCTGACCAGAGGCAAACACTGTTGTGTTTGCATGGACGAGGTTTGCATGTCATTGAGGAGCCCAATCTAATGCTGTAGGAACTAAACTCAGCAAAAAAAGAAACGTCCTCTTACTGTCAACTGCGTTTATTTTCAGCAAACTTAACATGTGTAAATATTTGTATGAACATAACAAGATTCAACAACTGAGACATAACCTGAACAAGTTCCAAAGACATGTGACTAACATAAATTGAATAATGTGTCCCTGAACAATGGGGGGATCCAAATCAAAAGTAACAGTCAGTATCTGGTGTGGCCACCAGCTGCATTAAGTACTGCAGTGCATCTCCTCCTCATGGACTGCACCAGATTTGCCAGTTCTTGCTTTGAGATGTTACCCCACTCTTCCACCAAGGCACCAAACACAAGTTAAATACACACTGGGCAGAGGGGTACAATGGTTAAAGGGGCAATCTGCAGTTCAAACAACAGAGGTCACCCCGCTAATGTTCCTGCTGAGGAATGGGGGTGGAGAAGTGCAACCATTCTCACATTCATAGACTGAGCTATGGATGCAAAGACTGACCATCCGCTAGACCAAAATGTAAAAAATTTGAGGTGATAGTGTTTGTTTACAATTACATTGTTCACAAACAACGGAGAAAAACAAGCCTACATTTTGGGTTCCGTCGGGTTAAGACTGTTGAACCAAGCTCATGAGGCATCTACAAGTTACATTCTTCAAGAATCAATTGGGACACATCACCAATATCAAAGTCCAAAAATGGATGTAGCAAACACAGATTTCCCCTCCAACCAATAAGTCAAAGGGGTGTCGATTACAGATTGATTTAATAAGGATGCCATCAGAGGATGGACTGTTTAAAGTATATTAACTTCCTCATACCCTTACTGTATGTCACTGTGGCAGGTGTCCAATCTCCCTCTTACTAGATCTCTCGCTCTCCCTCAGTACTGAGCAGCAGTGTATGTGGCTCTGTGTATAGTACTGTATCTGTGGGAGCACCATTACCAGAAATGGAGGTCAATGGAAAGAGCCCTGTCAAGAAATCCCCACTCAAACCACAAAGTACAGTACAGGGACTGAGAGGAGTGTGGTTGGTTTTACATGTGGTGTTAAAATACCACTACAAATGCCCAGTACACAGCACTGCAAGATAAATGTAGCCTGATCCTAAATCTGTTTGTGCTGTTTTTCCAACTTCTATGGTCATTGTCATGCAAATAGGAGTTGGCAAGACAGCACAAATATACTGAACAAAAATATAAACGCAACATGTAACAATTTCAAAGGTTTTACTGAGTTACAGTTCATATAAAGTAATCAGTCAATTGAAATCAATTCACAACCCCCCGGTTGTGAGGCCGTTTGGAAGTACTGCCAAATTCTCTAAAACGACGTTGGAGGCAGTTTATGGTAGAGAAATTAACATTAAATTCTCTGGCAACAGCTCTGGTGGACATTCCTGCAGTCAGGGTGCCAATTGCATGCTCCCTCAACTTGAGACATGTGGCATTGTGTTGTGTGACACAACTGCCCATTTTAAAGTGCCTTCTATTATCCCAGCACAATGTGCACCTGTGTAATGATCATGCTGTTTAATCAGCTTCTTGATATGCCACACCTGTCAGGTGGATGGATTATCTTGGCAAAGGAGAAACGCTCGCTAACAGGGATATAAACAAATTTGTGCATAAAATTGGAGAGAAATAAGCTTTTTGTGCGTATGGAAAAGTTCTGGGATTTTTTGTAAATTTAAGCTCATGAAACATGGGACTAATACTTTACATGTTGCATTTATGTTTTTGTTCTGAAACCAGGCTAGGATAGATCCCTTACTCAGCCTCTCCCTCCTCCCTCCCTGTCTCCAGTGTCTCCTAAACCTGCCCATCTCCAGAGCCCTGGGAAGAGCCCTGTCAAGAGGCCAGGAGGAGCTCTACTCACAGGGAAGGGATCAGGACCCCAAGGGAGGGGGCTAGCAGTCCACAGCCCAGGAAAGTGTCCTGTGACCAGGCCTAGCCACAGCCCGGTGAAGGGGGCACCACCAGGGACCCAGAGCCCAGGAAAGGGACTAGGGGTCCACAGCCCAGGAAAGCGCTCCATACAGGGGGGACTAGGATCTCAGTCCCCAGGGAAGGGCGTAAGATCCAGGCTGAACCAGCTGAGAAGCCCTGGGGCCAGGATGAAGAGACATGGACTGATTGCAGGATCGCCCTGCCGCCTGCCTGACCTCATCATTCACCTTGAGGGAAACCAGTCTGTGCTCAGATCAGCTAACAGCAGCCCAACACATACCACGTCCTCTATAAGCCTGGACCAGCCTACAGACCCAGACAGTGGGTCTGCCTCCAGCTCCCACACAGGACTGGCTGCTCACAGACACAGTCCAGACAGGGCAGTAGTAGTGACCCGTAGGGAGGGCAGAGCGAGGGAAATCTCTCCCATAAATATGAATGGGTTGGACCTGATGAGGGACGCTGTACTGGTCAATGGCCATGTAGGAGACGGAGGGAAGGTGGATACAGGGCTCAACGTGGAGCTGTCCCCCTCTCACAGAACTGAGACTGGGATGGAGAAGGCCAAGCTTCAGGAGAGCTCTACAGATGAGAAGAAGATGGAGAGAGGGAGTGAGGAGGTGAAGGTGCAGGACTCCACTGAACAGAAGCTGTATAAGATCGCCAATGAGCTTCTACAGACAGAGAGGGCCTATGTTGCTCGCCTTCACCTGCTAGACCAGGTCAGTGTGTCACTGTCTACCTCATTGTTTCTGTTCATTCACTGTAGTTATCACCACATGACTTGATCAGTATGTATTGATTAGCAGTGTTTTAACACTGCGTGTGTGTGTGCAGGTGTTCTGTGCACGGCTTACTGAGGAGGCCGGTAAAGGCTTGTTCCCTGTAGATGTGGTGAGGACAATCTTCTCCAACATCTCCTCCATCCACACCTTCCACAGCCAGTTCCTACTGCCAGACCTGGAGACACACATGGACCAATGGTGAGACAACCCAAGTAGATGATGCAATTGAAGTACTTATCTACAATGGAACTGAAGGACATGATTGGATTGGAACCTTTTTTATTCAATGAAAAATATGGTTTTATTTTATGACATTCATCCAGCCTAACAAAGACCACAGTGGTTATAATATTCCTACATTAAATCTCTAGCATCATATCTAAACAGTGATTTAAATTATCTTTTTTGACCTTTGATCACCGACCCTTGACCCCGCAGGTCTGTGAGTCCTCGTCTGGGTGATGTCATGCAGCAGCATGCTCCCTTCCTCAGGATGTATGCTGAGTACGTGATGAGCTTCGACCATGCCATGGAGCTGCTTAGAGTCTGGACGGAGAGGTCCACACCATTCAGGAACGTCATACAGGACATTCAGGTATGGTGGCTGGGCAGGGACACAGAGTAAATCTCTGTTCACACTTTACGGAATATCTTATTCATTCTCTTAATCTTAATTTCACCATTCACCCAAAGAAAACCAATAGGTGCTAACTTTGCAGTGGTGAAAACATTTAGTCAATCTTAACCTGTTGTTGATTTGCGTTATCTTCCAGAGTCAGGCGGTGTGTGGTAGTCTGACCCTGCAACACCACATGTTGGAGCCGGTCCAGAGAGTACCTCGTTATGAGATGCTGCTGAGAGACTACCTCAAGAGACTGCCTGATGACGACTCAGACCACAGCCATGCAGAGAGTGAGTTGACACCTGCCTTACTGATACAGAAATTAAAATATATACAGGTTAAAAGTAATGACTAAATGTTCCACCCTTAAATATAGTTGTGAAATGTTCTTGTTTTAAGTATGATTAGTACTTTCTTAGTAGTGACTAATTATTACACCCGAAACTGTGTGAGATGTGTTAGAATCTACTACATGGTAATGTGTGAGTGTAGGACCAGTAAAGATTATGACATTGTGTTACTATTTAGCAATGTGAGTAAGAGTTAGGCCAGACAACAAAGGACAAGGAGAACTGTCTACAGGCAACTGAGAAACCAAGATAAAGAGGCCTCCCAATTTAGGGAGGAGAGAGACTATGATAAGAACGTGTGTGTGTGTGTGTGTGTGTGTGTGTGTGTGTGTGTGTGTGTGTGTGTGTGTGTGTGTGTGTGTGTGTGTGTGTGTGTGTGTGTGTGTGTGTGTGTGTGTGTGTGTGTGTGTGTGTGTGTGTGTGTGTGTGTGTGTGTGTGTGTGTGACCTGATGGTCAGGAGAGCAATTTTCAAGTGGAAAACTACAACCCGCCTAAAGGGATTTTTGTATGACGTGTGTGTATAAAAGATGGACTCTGAAATTGTGATAACAGAATTCTCAATGAATAATGGCCTGACTATGCAGACCGGGACTCTGTCCGTTTCTTGATCCAAAAGCCTTACAACCTTTTGGGAGACGCACAGAGACACTGAAATAGTTTGTTAAATAATTCTCATAACACTTACTTACTGTACCATAGACATAGTCCAACATACAGTAGCTCCACAAAGGCCAGCCTCACTCTTACTGTAGCAGAGATCAGGTAGTCCTCATCGCTAGCTAAGACTCACGCAGTGTCATCACAGTAACCGTCACAGAAACCATAATAGATTAGGTTTTGTGGTTTTGCTATTCTTTATAAAAAATAAAATAAGGTGTTGATCTCTATGTCTGCCTTCAGAGTCTCTGCAGGTCATCTCCATGGCAGCAACACACTCCAACAGCGCCATCCGCAAATCGGTACGTGCAGAACTAATATGCTAATCCTCTACTTACTGCAGATAACAGGTGTCAGTACAGTATATCTAGAGACCCATTTCTCTTTTGTCATAGAGAGTAAAATATTACTACGCTTAACTACTGTCATCTGTACTTTGTTCATTTTCTATTGGTTGGGACAGAAGTTTGTGATATGCTCTGTTGTCTAACATCCTCTGTTCTGCTGTGTTGTCCTCTAGGAGAACCGGAAGAAGCTGCTGGAGATCTACGAGAGGTTGGGGGAGGAGAAGGACGTGATGAACCCCTCTAATGAGTTCATCAGGGAGGGACGCATTCTGATGCTGGCTGCCAGGAACTCCGCCATGGAGAGACACCTCTTCCTGGTTAGACCAGCTTACAATATTTTAACCTTTATTTTACCAGGAAGTCCCATTGAGGTCAGAAGACCACCTCTTTCCGAATGGAGACCTTATGTCTTTTAGGAGGACGCAACATTACATAATGTTGCTATAGAAATGTATAGTGTGGAACAGACATGATTTTCTGCTATGTATAATACGGAATTAAATCATCTCTATTCCGTCTAAATCTTGCACTTCACTGAATAGTAACCACTGAACATCCATCCATCCATCCATTAAACCACACGGGTCAAACTCATTCCAAGGATGGCAGGATTTTCACTCCACTCTTGTACTTGATGAATTAAGGTCACTAATTAGTAAGGAACTCCCTCACCTGGTTGTCTAGGTCTTAATTGAAAGGAAATAATAAACTCGCAGACACTCGGCCCTCTGTGGAATGAGTTTGACACTCCTGCATTAATGGGTCATTTAGGAGACACTTGGTGCTCATACTTAAAACCCTCATGTCTTTCTTCCCTCTCGCTCCCTCTGCTGTCCATACAGTTCAACAACATGCTGCTGTGCTGCACTCCTCGGTTCAGCCTGGGGGGGCAGCGGTTCACCCTGCGGACACGGATTGACGTGGAGGGCATGACTGTGCAGCGCACCACCAACGAACACCACCCCCACACCTTCAAGGTGTCTGGCAAGGAGAGGACCCTGGAGAGGACCCTGGACCTACAGGCCAGGTGAGGGGAGGGGTGGATGTCGCACTAATATAACTCACCTGAAGGTCTTGGATGGATGGATATATTTTGTGTAAATGTTAACATGTGGCGTTCTCTTTCCAGCTCTGAACAAGACAAAGAGGACTGGATAAAGGTAACAGTGCTTTGTAATATTTTGAAACATGTTTGAATTACCAATGACATATAATGATTATATAGAGAGAGTACACATGGTCTAACAGGCCTTGTACTTTCAGGCTTTTCAGGACTCCATTGATGTTTTCCAGCAGAAGAATTATACTTTTAAGTCAGCTTCTAAAGAAGTAGAGGTATCTGTAAGGATCCCTTATTTTTGTGCAAAACGGAGACCGGTAGAATGTTTTCTTTCATGCGTGTGTGTTTCTCCATCTGTACAGTATGCTCACTGTATTCATATAGAGGAATAAATCAAAGGCAAAGTGGAGGGGAACTGATAATTTAGCTAAAGGGAAGGAGGAACAACTCATTTGACAGGTTTGAGATCCTCTTGCATGTACGGGTGGAAAAACCACAAAGCGAGGCTGAAAACTGATTTTGAGTGTGTGTCTTCACGCCTCTGTGTGTGAACAGACGGAGGAACTGGGTCGGCGTGCCCCTCGATGGATCAGGGACAATGAGGTGACCATGTGTATGAAGTGTAGCGAACCCTTCAACGCCCTCACCCGATGGAGACACCACTGCAGAGCCTGTGGCTGTGTGAGTTAACACACACACGTACATATAGATACACACACACACACACACACACACGGATACATAACACACACTTCACATTCCCTTTACCTAAGGCTGGGGTAAGGTTATGATTAGTTGAAATAGCATTCACGTTCAGTGTTGTACTTCCATTCTTTCTAACATAACCAGCCTGTGTGTCCATCTGTTTGTCAGGTGGTGTGTTGGAGGTGTTCAGAGAACAAAGTAACTCTGGAGTACGATGGCAACAAGGTGAACAAGGTGTGTCTAGACTGCCACTCCGCCCTGACCCTCCGGGCCAACAGAGAGGAGAGGGGAGAGGGCAAGGACGGGGGGCATTCTAGAGGTTCCACAACCTACCTCCCCATTTCCATCCCTACCCTTTTCCCAGGATGTGAAGGCCCTTTCTAGGACCCCCCTGAAGTGTCACTGATAATGGTTACGCTAGTGTCGCCAATAGAAACGGGATGGCTGTCAATGACAGCAAGGAGGCTCACTCGAACAGCCTCAGTGTTCAAACACACACTATCCCCCAGTCTCTGTACTTGTGTTCAGTGTTATGGCCTTAATGAGATCCAGTGAGCTCCACAAGTATTGGGACAGTGACACATTTGAAATGATACAATGACTATGAGGTTAAAGTACAGACTATCCGCTTTAATTTAAGGGTATTTTCATCCATATCGGGTGACATGTTTAGAAATTACAGCACTTTTTGTACATATAAGTATTGGAACATATACAAAAGGTACAAAAGGTGCTGTCATTTCTAAATGTTGGATGAAAGTACCCTCAAATTAGAGTTGACAGTCTACACTTTAACCCAATCGTCATTGTATCATTTCAAATCCAAAGTGCTGGAGTACAGAGCCAAAATAACCAAAAATGTCACTGGCCTAATACTTTTGGAGCTCTCTGTATACCGGGTTGGCAATAAGATGTATTTTGTTTAAAAACTCTGGCGATGCAATGTAAGAGTATTCTGCCTATTCCCTATCTGGATCGGAAAATCAATTAACTTTAGTTTGTATTTGAAATTATTTTCCTTTTGAAAAAATTAAGTTAAACTTGTTGCAAGGTGTTCATTTGAACTAGAAAATAAAAGTTTTGAAACTTATCAGCTAAGTTTCTTATGGTAGCAGTATGTGTTATTAAAGAGATTCTCTGATACTTTTGTATACTTTTTTTGCCAGTAGTTTTGAAAATAGCACTCACAACCCAACAATGGTCCCTGAAAATTGCTTACTACATCACATGCATTGCTCTCTCCATTAATCCCGCCCGTGTAGGCGTGTTTTGCATCGGCTTGAAGTTGATTGCCTTCAATTTGGAACCGGGCTGCCTCCCGGGTTTGAACCAGGTGCCTCTTTCAAAGCCCACTGCGAAGTCTGCTCAAAACAAAAGTGATGTAATTAAGCATGTGTAGTAATTACTATGATTCTGCGTTTTCCCATGCAAAAGGATTGCTTTTGATAAAAATGCTTTTATCTGCCTTCCCAATGAGACATTTTTAGAAAATTCAAACATTTCGTTTATGGAAAAGAGATATGTTTCTGGACGATGCACCATGCTGCCTTGTTGACAAAATGACAGAGCTGTGCAGATTACTGTTCGATTTGAGAAGGGCGCTCCCCGCTTTTGCCCGATTATGTAAGGGGCCATAGACCGGTGCCCCGCCGGCTTATAATAATAGAATGCGCCCATTCTCTGCTGTGGCCACTGAGCCATTGGACCCGCCCTGCAACATCATTGGATAACGCTGGGCAGGCCTCTTGCTAGCTCACTCAAATGCGAGGGGCTGAAGCTCATTACCTAGAACTCAAATTGCTAGGGGGCTGGCCCTCATGTAGGGAAAATGGTGCAGCACAGCTTCAAGAAAAGTATCTTTCAATCTAGGGATTTCGTGGCTAATTGATGTAAAAAAGTAATTATTCTCAAAAATTATGCATGTATGAACTAGACATTGAACACATTCAGCCCAAAGCGGGAGGTTTAAAAAATACTTTTACCAAAGTACAGGAGCATGTCTTAGATTCCTATGGAAAAGTTCTACACATTTTATGGAGATGGAGACCTTCAACTAAATACACTACATTACCAAAGGTATGTGGACACCTGCTCGTCGAACATCTCATTCCAAATCATGGGCATTAATATGGAGTTGGTCCCCCTTTTGCTGCTATAACAGCCTCCACTCTTCTGGGAAGGCTTTCCGCTAGATGTTGGAACATTGCTGCGGGGACTTGCTTCCATTCAGCCACGAGCATCTGTGCAGGCCAGTCAAGTTCTTCCACACCGATCTCGACAAACAATTTCTGTATAGACCACGCTTTGTGCACAGGGGCATTGTCATGCTGAAACAGGAAAGGGCCTTCCCTAAACTGTTGGAAGAATTGTCTAGAATGTCATTTTATGCTGTAGCGTTGATTTCCCTTCACTGGAACTAAGGGGCCTAGCCCGAACCATGAAAAACATACCCATACCATTATTCCTCATCCACCAAACTTTACAGTTGGCACTATGCATTCGGGAGGTCGCATTCTCCTGGCATCCGCCAAACCGAGATTCGTCCATCGGACTGCCAGATGGTGAAGCGTGACTCATCAGTCCAGAGAACGCATTTCTACTGCTCCAGAGTCCAATGGCAGCGAGCTTTACACCACTCCAGCCGACGCTTGGCATTTATTGTGCTGACGTTGCTTCCAAAGGCAGTTTGGAACTCTGTACTGAGTGTTGCAACCGAGGACAGACGATTTTTACGCGCTTCAGCACTCGTTCAGTGAGCTTGTGTGACCTACCACTTCGCGGCTGAGCCGTTGTTGCTCCTAGAGGTTTCCACTTCACAATAACAGCACTTACAGTTGAGGGGCAGCTCTAGCAGGGCAGAAATTTGACAAACTGACTTGTTGGAAAGGTGGCATCCTATGACGGTGCCGCAATGAAAGTCACCGAGCTCTTCAGTGAGGCTATTCTACTGCCAATGTTTGTCTATGGAGATTGCATGGCTGCGTGCTCGATTTTATACACCTGTCAGCAACGTGTGTGGCTGAAATAGCCAAATCAACTAAGTTGAAGGGGTGTCCACATACTTTGTGTGTGTAAATATAGTGTTACTGGTTCAGTTCTCCCACAGCTTTTCACTGCGTCAGCTTAAAATGATCTTCAGCTCAACGTGTTTTACTTTATCAGTATCCCTGATGTTATTTTTCCCCGGTTACGTCACATTTCTCCTGCAGTGCCTAACTACATTTTGTATGTGTATAGAGAAGTGGACAGGACCACATAATCTAGATCCTGCATTATTTCTAAAGAGGTGTCATTTCAGAATGAGGGGTGTTTTTCTGGGGCATGGGTTCAGGGAGAGTGTGAGGGGGCAGGGAGAGTTTGATCGAGAGCCAAGGGACTGAAGCTACAGACCCAACCCACAAACAGACAGATCACCACCACCTGTGACATCTGGGATAAGCTGAAGCAGCTGAGAAACATGGTGCACATCCTGGGAACCATCGTGGTGGAGCTGAGGAACATGGTGCACATCCTGGGAACCATCGTGGTGGAGCTGAGGAACATGGTGCACATCCTGGGAACCATCGTGGTGGAGCTGAGGAACATGGTGCACATCCTGGGAACCATCGTGGTGGAGCTGAGGAACATGGAAGCCAGACTGGAAACGAAGAATGCAGGTATAGTGCATTCGGAAAGTATTCAGACCCCTTGACTTTTTCCACATTTTGTTACGTTACAGCCTTATTCTAAAATTGATAGTTTTTTCCCCTCATCAATCTACAGACCACCCCATATTGACAAAGCAAAAAGAGGTTTTAGAAATGTTTGCTAATTTATTAAAAATAAAAACTGAAATCATAAGTATTGTATTCAGACGCTTTACTCAGTACTTTGTTGAAGCACCTTTGGCAGCTATTACAGCCTCGAGTCTTCTTGGGTATGATGCTACAAGCTTGGCACACCTGTATTTGGGGAGTTTCTCCCATTTGTCTCTGCAGATCCGCTCAAGCTCTGTCAGGTTGGATGGGGAGCTTCGCTGCACAGCTTTTTTTCAGGTCTTTCCAGAGATGTTCAAGTCCGGGCTCTGGCTGGGCCACTCAAGGACATTCAGAGACTAGTCCCGAAGCCACTCCTGCATTGTCTTGGCTATGTGTTTAGGGTCGTTGTCCTGTTGGAAGGTGAACCATTGCCCCAGTTTTTCAGCAAGGATCTCTCTGTACTTTGCTCCGTTCGTCTTTCCCTCGATCCTGACTAGTCTCCCAGTCCCTGCCGCTGAAAAACATCCTCACAGCATGCTGTCACCATGCTTCACTGTATGGATGGTGCCAGGTTTCCTCCAGACGTGACGCTTGGTATTCAGGCCAAAGAGTTCAATCTTGGTTTCATCAGACCAGAGAATCATGTTTCTCATGGTCTGAGAGCCTGTAGGTGCCTTTTGGCAAACTCCAAGCAGGCTGTCATGTGCCCTTTACTGAGGAGTGGCTTCCATCTGGCCATTCTACCATAAAGGCCTGATTTGATGGAGTGCTGCAGAGATGGTTGTCCTTCTGGAAGGTTCTCCCATCTCCACAGAGGAACTCTGGAGCTCTGTCAGAGTGACCATCAGGTTCTTGGTCACCTCCCCCAGTTGCTCAGTTTGGCCGGGTGGCAAGCTCTAGGAAGAGTCTTGGTGGTTCTAAACTTCTTCCATTTAAGAATGATGGAGGTCACTGTGTTCTTGGGGACCTTCAATGCTGCAGAAATGTTTTGGTACCCTTCCCCAGATCTGTGCCTCGACACAATCCTGTCTCGGCGCTCTAAGGTCAATTACTTCGACCTCATGGCTTGATTTTTGCTCTGACATGCACTGTCAACTGTGGGACCTTATATAGACAGGTGTGTGCCTTTTACAAATCATGTCCAATCAATTGAATTTACCACAGGTGGACTCCAATCAAGTTGTAGAAAAATCTCAAGGATGATCAATGGAAACAGGATACACCTGAGCTCAATTTTGAGTCTCATAGCAAAGGGTCTGAATACTTATATAAATAATGTATTTGTTTATTTTTTAATACATTTGCTAAAATTTGTTTTCACTTTGTCATTATGGGGTATTGTGTGTAGATTTATGAGGGGGGGGAAAGTATTTAATCAATTTTAGAATAAGGCTGTAACTTAACAAAATGTGGAAAAAGTCAAGGGATCTGAATAATTTCCGAATGTACTGTATGTATGAATATGGAATTTGTTTCATTATGGTATCGGTTCAGTGGAGGACAACAGCTTTTGATTGTTTGTTTGTTAAAAAAAAAATGTATTCCATGATTCCAGCCATTGGTGCCAGACTGAGTGCCAGTGAGAGGGAGGTAGGGGAGCTGAAAACTGATAATGCAGGTAAAGGACTGACCGATACAGATCCCTGAAAGTGTTTGTTGAATGTGGAACCTGTTAGGTATTTGAATGTCTACTTGCTAAATGTTTGTCTACTACCATCTTTCATTGTCAGGTGTTATGTCTAATGTATTTTTTATTGTGTTTATGGACCCCAGGAAGATTAGCTGTTGTCATGGGGAACCAAATAAAGATACAGATCCCGCTGGGCACAGATGTCAGTTCAATGTCTAGTTTTGATTTACACTTGGTTGAGTTTTCAACTAACGTGAATTCAACCCCAAAATTCACCATGTCATTGGATTTAGGTGAACATTTGGGTGAAAAAAAGACCACATTCCCTTAAGTTGATGATTTTTTTTCCAAATACAATGTTTCACGTTAGTTCAACGTCATCACATTGATTTCTTTGGGTTCAAATGATGTGGAAACAACATTGAATCAACCAGTTTTTTCCCAGTGGGATATAGGCTACTGTATGTGTAGGCCTACGGATGTTAATTTGGTTCACTATGAGTTTGGTTCAATGGAGTATTATTTTATTTTTTTCATAATTCCATCCATGGGTGTCAGACTACGTGCCAGTGAGAAGGAGGTGGAGCTGAAGACTGAAAATTCAGGTAATGTGCATTCTGTATGAGTTTGGAAGTTAATTTGATTCATTATATCGGTTCGTGAATGCTCTATTCAATCTATATCGCTGAAGCCTTACAGATTGCGCGATAGAAATGTAAAGATCATTTCAGATTGAGCCGACAAGTGCAGTCTCCGCTAACGCGAGAACATTGCCTTTAAACATTGCCTTTTAATCACGCTGTAACGCTGAACTTCCGCGATACGGATTGAATAGATCCCCAACAGCTTTTGAGAAGAAAAAAAAAGAAATCTGACCATAATTTCAGCCATGAGTGCCATACTGAATGTCAGTGAGGAGGTGGAGGAGAGAAAGAATGCAGGTTCAAGTCATTTGGCCAACAACTGTTTCTCATGAGAAAGATAATTTTTAAAATGGTAGATGTTTCTTTATAGACAGTTTATTTTATGCCTATTTCTCAGATTATTTTTTGCTTATGTTTCCTTTTTCATATTATTTTAGCCCTGGAGGCCAGCGTGACAGCCAGTGAGAGTGGCAACACAGGTAATTAAACTATGTAAAAAAACATTATACTTAAGGTAGGTTTAACAAATGTTAAGTTTACTAATGTATCCTTTCCTGCAATCACAGCATTGGAGGCCAGACTGAGTGTCAGTGAGAGGGAGGTGGATGAGCTGAAGAGAGAGAAGGCAGGTAAAACCAATACAGAAAAGGAGTGTTGTTTTCCGGTCAAAAGTGCTGCACTTGTTTGTAACCTGAGAAGGTGTTTGGGTGACTGTTGGTGAAGGTTTTTGTTTTAGCTTCTTGGCAGAATGTTTGCTTTCATGGGCTTTATTCATCTTTCAATAATCAGTGTCAATACTGAAACCACACTTCTACAGCAAAGTCTTCACCAACATCTGCAAAGCCTACAACCCAACTACAGGTAGACTTATAACCACACAAATCAACACACACTGAATCCAGCTATAGTCCAGCATTACCAGCAGTGTCTCTAGCCCTGTTTATACCTGCCGTTAACATGCGTCCTGATCTTGGCCAGATCTTGTCTGTTTACACTTAAGATCTGATCACATCACAACAAATCTTTTAATCGCCTACAGGTTTAAAACTGTGGGCACAATGAGAATGTGGACAGCATCAGGACAAAGGCTGCATGTTTGAACCAGGTATAAACAGGTCTTCTGAGACTGACAGTGCTGATCCCTCCCTCTCCTATGACGCAGGTATCTTCACAGCACCAGTGAGAGGAGTCTACTACATCAGATTCACTGCAATGGATTACCTCACATCGCCGTTCATGGGTCTATATATTTTTAACACAATGACGAGAGTTCTGTTAAAAGACCTATATGGTACCCATGGAGATTGTAGGTACATGTGCAATGCATTGACTCTAGAGGTGGAAGAGGGTTAATGTGATCTACATTGTCTCCCCTCAGGCAGGAGGCTCTTTGATCATTCTAATAACTACAACACCTGCAGTGGCTTCCTGCTCTTCCCTATGTGAAGGAAGCACCATAAATGATGTAATGACCTCTGCTTTCTGATGTGAACAGTTCTGATTAATCAATAAATAGCACCATAAAAAAAAAGCCAGACAATTATTTGGTTTACAATTTTTTTTAAACATTTGTAATTTAGCAGACGCTCTTATCCAGAGCGACTTACAGGAGCAATTAGGGTTACGTGCCTTGCTCATGGGCACATCGGCAGATTTGAAGCTCTAGGCTTCAAACCAGCGACCATTCTATTACTGCCACAATTCTCATAACCGCTAGGCTACCTGCCACCCTCAGTCATTCACAGTTTACCATCATTGACGTAAAGTGTCTCCATCACAGGAGGTTGGTGGAACCTTAATTGGGGAGGATGGGCTCGTGGTAATGGCTGGAGCGGAATCAATGGAATGGTGTCAAACACAAACACATTGTTTCCATGTGTTTGATTCCATTCACTCCATTCCAGCCATTATTATGAGCCATCCTCCCCTCAACAGCCTCTACTGGTCCTTTACTGTACATCTGCTTTTCTTTGTATTTCTGAAAGTTAGAATTGCAGAGGCGCAATACAATTTAAACCAACAGAAATGGAGACAGTTTTTAGAGTTGAAGAAACACACACAAAAGCAGAATAAATTAGATTTGAAACCACAACCTCCTAAGCTTTGAGGTAGAGATTGAACCACTACACCACCACCTCCATCACATTGTATACCCTTCTCTTTGTATGTTTGACATTTGAGAGTTGCGGAAACATACACAAAAGCTGAATAGATGAGGTTTGAAGCTAGAACCTCTTGGTCTCAAGGCAGTAATGTAACTATTGCACCACCACCTCATTCACATTTTATACCATACTCTTTGTATGTTTGACATCGAGAGTTGCTGAAACGTACACAATAGTATAAGAAATTAGGTTCGAACATACAACCTCTTGGTCTGAAGGAAGGGATTTAACCATTGAGCCACCAGCTCATTCACATTTTTCACTCTTCATATATTTGACATAGCGAGTTGCGGAAACACACAAAAGCATACGTTTAGATTTGAGCCCACAACCTCTTGGTCAAACGGCTGTGATTAAAAGTACATTTTTAAAGTCATATAAAGTTGTTACATTCCTATGTTGGACATCATAAGAAAGTCTGCTGGTGAGTCCAGACCCCTCTTTCACCAGAAACCAAATCCACGTGTGAACTAGTATTGTGTACTTAGGGCTTGATTCAGTCCGCCGTATCACGGCAGTTGCGCGATTTAAATGTAGTTCATTTCCGAATGAGCCGACATATGAAGCATTTACTGTGAATGTAGTCTCCGCGAACGCGTAAACATTGCTTTAAATGTATATCGCACTGTAGCGCGGATCTTCAGCACTACGGATTGAATCGGGCCCTTAGTATCATGTCCTTAGTATCATGATTATGGATGGTGTTGAGGGTCATTTCTATACAATGCTGACCACAGAGGTTCTGGGCTTAGTAGTGACTTAATGGGATCATTTCATAACAAAACACATTCTACAGATCCCTTTCTATTTACAGACAACAGTTTGGTGATTTATTCTCTCAAAAACATAAATAAATAGATGTCCTATTAAGAGAAGTGACAAATCCTCCCTCAGTTCTAGGACATTACCACATACTTTAGATTGACTCCCCATTTGAAAACAAAGGAAACCTAAGGATTACTTCCTTGGTAAGTTCTGCTCATAGGCACAGAATCTCCAGAGTTCCAGGATGTTTCTTGTTGGCTCCACTCCTCCAGAATAAGAGTGTTAGGGATAGACATGAATGGCATTCCTCTGTGCTGTACATTTTATTGACAGACAGGAAGGTGATGGTTAACAATCCAGATTGAGCGTCCATGAATGTCATAGGACAGTGCCAAGAGCCAAATTCCATTAGTCTTTTCTTGTTCAGTGGCTCTCTCCATTCATTCGGTTTTTTTGGCCTGAGGGTCTCTGGCTATTTGGCCCCATATTCATAAAGTGTCTCACAGTAGGAATGCTGATCTAGGATCAGGTCCCCCCTGTCCATGTAAGTCTTATTCAATGAGCTCTAAAAGGCTAAACGGATCCGAGATCAGCACTCCAACTGAGACGCTTTATGAATACAGGCCCTGGTCTAAGCCTTGCCAAAGTATTCTGACCTCTCATAGTCCAGACTGTCTGCATTGAGTCTGTGAGTGTTAAGGACCCTGTAGGTCAGTCAGTGTGCCACCCAGGCCTCAGCTGCAGCAAGGTTGATCAGTGACAAGGAGGCTGTCATAGCCGTATGTCTCCAGCAGGTGGAGCAGGAAGAGCCTGTCTCCGTGAGGGTCCAGCCCCATGGCCCTCACACTCTCCTGGGTTAGGATGGGCTCAGGGCTCCCTGCAACCTCACTCAGCATCTGGAAGATGCGGTTGTTCTGCTCCAGGAAAAACCTACAACGGGAGGGAGAAGTCACGTTAAAAAAATTATAAATACTTTTAAAATATTTTTTTAAATCATGGACATTTGTAATTTGTTTATATATAGAAATAAACTACTTAAATGTAAAAAAACTATTGAAGGATTCTTTGTAATGCCAGTTGTAGACTGGGTCCTGGCGTAATATACTCACAGAATGAAGTGGTCCTCTTCACTGGACACACAGTCTCCATTCTCCTCCTGAGAATATAACAGCATCTGCCTGGAAACACAATGTTATCATTAGTATCATCATCATCACTTATATCCTCTGTATCAACTACAAGAAGATAACATTATAAACATTCTCCTCAGGTTGTTTTGCAGACTGCACTGTACCTCTGTTCAGTGAGTTTGCGGTACTTCTCTCTGTCTGCAGCGCTGAGCCGTAGTAAAGGCTTCAGACTCTCTCTGGTCGTCCTCACATTCTGGTTATCCACATAGACGTCATACAGGTCCCGCTTCTCCTCAAAGATCTTCTCTGTGGTGCCTACACACACAAGCCCCTCAGGTTTATTGAAATTAGGGTCAAAGTAAATCAAATGTCAAGTGTATTCTGCTCTGTGTCTCTCATAGATGTGAAAGAAATAGACAGGTTGAAGAAGTGAGTGGTCCTCTGTAGCTCAATTGGTAGAGCATGGCGCTTGTAACGCCAGGGTAGTGGGTTCGATCCCCGGGACCACCCATACGTTAAAAAAAAAATTATGGACACATGACTGTAAGTCGCTTTGGATAAAAGCGTCTGCTAAATGGCATATTATTATTATTATTATAAGAAGTGATAGCGAAACCCTACAAGGCATCCTCCATATTGCTTTCACCCATCTTTAGTTTTCAGATCAGTGCAGATGAATTAAAGGGGACGTTTAAGACTATGAAGATGCCCTGGCCTATTCCCTGACTCCAGACACTCACATGCTACGTAGGACAGTTCCGTATCCAGGGTATCGATGTCTGCCACGTTGACATAGAAGAAGGGGCGGAACTCTGGCACGGCCACGCCCACCCCCGGGATGGACACGTTGGCCAGGCAACAGCAGCAGTACACTAGCGAGGACAGGAAATAGAGAAAGTTAATGAAAATGTATAAAAGTGTTTAAGAGTACATAGGTGAGTAGCATTGTGTTCTTTTGAGCATGAAGAAAAAAATAACCCAGAGGTTACGGTGTGTGTCTGTGCTTGTGTCCGTATCAGTGTGTGTCTGTGCTTGTGTCCGTATCAGTGTGTGTCTGTGCGTGTGTCTGTGTTAGTGCTCCCCCTCACCTCTATAACAGACCACCCCTACAGGTGGAGGAGAGAAGATGAGGATGCGTCTCCTCAGCAGAGCTAACTTCCACAGGACCATAATCTGCTCCCCAAAGAACTGGATGAACTGAGACATGCAGCCAGCTGGGTGGGTGATCTGGAGGGAGGAGGAGAGCTACTGTCATCATCATCTTCACCATCATCACCATCATCACCATCATTATCACTAGCAGCATGATAACGCACACACAAAATCCTGCCACCTGAAATACCATTTCATATTCCCGTAATAGTAAACCACACCCTCTCACCTTCATCTCAGGGTGCATACAGTGGGTGAGTGCTGCTTCCCAGGCACTGCCAGGACATGCAGTAACCACACTCTCCCCGTCGGGGGGAAGCACTGATCGCTTATCCTCAAAGAACGCCTCCAGAGGAGAGTACTGGCCAGGAGTTTTCAACTGGAGCCTGGATCAAACACACACGTACACACACACACACATTTAAAGTAATACAGACAATGTAAGCAGAATGCATGCAGGTAATTATATTCGAGCAGGGCCTGTGATGGACAGGAAAAGACAGGCAGAAAGAAAGAATGAGACTGGGATTCACATCAGGGGGTTCTAATATCACCTCTGAAGGGTTAATCCCAAAATATGGTCCATTTAACCCTAGATTAACCAGTGGTAATCCAAGATTTGGGCTAATTTGTAGCCATCTAATGTAAAGCCATTGTGTATCTGTCTGGGAATGGGTCTGTCTAGGAGTCTGGGGGTAGATTACCATAGTGGGGTCACTCCTTGTCACGCTAAAATAACAGAGTAGGTAGAAGTTGCTCCTAACCACTGATACAGGAACAGTTGTTTCCATCCCCCCTAATGGTAAAATAGGATTGGGAGTAGGGTAATATGATCTGTTGTTAGGGGCAACTTCTACTTCGAGCTATGCTAACATTGTCAGCATTCTCTCTTCAACTCTACTAAGGACTGACATCTAAATTCCGATCTGTGTGTGTAACCTTGACAACTGAAAATTTGAGGCATGCGTGCGAAGTAGACCGCATGTTAGGATCCCATCCTGGCCTATCAATGCAACAGTAGTGTCCTTGAAACAACAGATGAGAATGCTACTCATACAATAAAATGATGGGCTAAAAACAACCCAATTTGGGTTATTTTGTAACCCAGAGCTGGTTAAATAATCGACAGAACACATGTTGGGTTATTTTGACCCAGCCAGTTGGGTGCATGAATAACCCAACAAATTGGGATTACCCAAACATGGATTAATATAATTGGTTATTTTTACTCTCGTGCTGGGTTGATGTAGCGGCTAGGTTATTTTCAGGAGGCGTGGCTTATTTGGGGTGTGGCTTTCAGATACATCTTATTGGCCACTCATAAGGGTAAATGTCATTCCTGTTCATCATGTTAAGTTTACATACTGCAAATGAAAATGGTCCTTATTTTTATAATTTCAGTTTATGTGACAAAACAAGCAAGTATAGTGTACATAGGCTTTTAGTGAACTCATATACTTCTGTAAGCAGCTACAAAAATGCCAATGTTCAACCATAACATGTGATAACTATGCAACAGAACAGATGAACAAGAATTACATTTACTCTCATGGGTGGCTAAAAAGAGGAAGAGCGAAAAAGAGAAAGGGCAGTTTTTCACTCTACAGTATGTCTGTGTCCGAAATGACACCCTATTCCCTATTAGTGCACTACTTTTGACCAGACGGTGCCAGCACAACTTTTGACTCTGGTCAAAAGTAGTGTACTATATCGGGAATAGGGTTCCAATTTCAGACTCAGCCTATCTTGTTGAGCAGGATGTGTGACAGATTGCAGTGTGACACCCCTTGACTCTCACACACTATGTTTAATGCATGAGATCATTATAAATAGCAGTGAGACGACTGTGACTTGAGGGTAGAGGGTGAGTGAAAGAGAGAGTACAAGAAAGAGAGAGAGAGATCCAGTGACAGAAAAGGAAAGAGTGAGGGGAAAGAGTGTGTGAAAAACAGCGACCAAAAAAAAGAGAGAAAGAGAGAGACAAAGACAGAGAGCAAAAAAACAGAGAGATTTTATAATATCGATAGATAATATAACTTAAACAGGTTCTACCTGACTTGGTGTTCCAGGAAGCTCATGTATCGGTACAGCAGGGTGTAAGAGGTTGACAGGATACCGACAGACTTCATTCTTGCACCCCTCTCCACCACACTCTCCACCGCCATGTTGGCAAAGCATGCCAGGCCAAAGTACCCTCCCTTACGGAAGTATCTGTGGGGGGCCAGAGAGAGAACCATGAGTCAAGCCAAGGGAACATACTGCCCTGCCAGTTGGCAGTTTTTTCTGCTTACCATAAGTTGTCAAGTTTTCCTGTCCTGCCAAGGAGGTGCATCTAAATATTTAGTCTAAAAGGTCTTCCTCGCCTTCACCTGTATGCTTTCCTTCATCAGCTTTGCTATGAAAGAACAGGGCAGAAGGCTGATGCCTGGGAGCGTTCCTCCATGTTCATTTCATGGCTTTTCCTGTGATTTCAAATAAGTTTCAATGAAGGAGACTAGGACAGGAAGTCTATTAGACTATTGAGATGCATCCAGGATAGGATACAAAGAAAGGATGCCACTTTATACTATTGAGATGCACCCAGGACAGGTTACAAATAAAGGAATCCAGTTTGTATGATTGAGATGCAGCCGGATGTACTTACATGAAGTCGCTGGAGACTCTGTGGGAGCCGCTGGCCATAGCCTTGAACTCTACTCCCTCCAGGTTCATGTCCCCTGGCAGACACCACTCTAACATGTTACCTAAAAAGTAGACACACACACACATACGCGCATGCACACACGCACACATACATAAAGGGGAGTGAAATTAGGCAATACTGTAGGTATGGTTATCACAACTGTCCTAAAATGTTAAAGTTTTCACAAATGTGCAAATCTGCATGTAGATCAACCAACCAACCATAGGTCTCAAACTATTTGGAATAGGCCGTCAATATCAAATGAAGTCAATGCCCTCATTGATTTAAGTAATTCAATCTGCAGTGAAATCCACAGGCTGACTCCCTCTGTCTCCACCCACTCGCCTCTCCTACTCATTCATTAAGAATGTATAGTCCCAGATAGTCTCAAGACTACGTACATAACAACTCATTGGTTGTAAAGCCGGTGGTCAGACATTATCAATAGACCTACAGTTGAAGTCGGAAGATTACACACACCTTAGCCAAATACATTTAAACTCAGTTTTTCACAATTCCTAACATTTAATCCTAGTAAAAATTCCCTGTTTTACGTCAGTTAGGATCACCACTTTATTTTAAGAATGTGAAATGTCAGAATAATAGTAGAGAGAATTATTTATTTCAGTTTTTATTTATTTCATCACATTCCCAGTGGGTCAGATGTTTACATACACTCAATTAGTATTTTGTAGCATTGCCTTTAAATTGTTTACCTTGGGTCAAACGTTTTGGGTAGCCTTCCACAAGCTTCCCACAATAAGTTGGGTGAATTTTGGCCCATTCCTCCTGACAGAGCTGGTGTAACTGAGTCAGGTTTGTAGACTTCCTTGCTCGCACACGGTTTTTCAGTTCTGCCCACAAATGTTCTATAGGGTTGAGGTCAGGCCTTTGTGATGGCCACTCCAATACCTAGACTTTGTTGTCCTTAAGCCATTTTGCCACAACTTTGGAAGTATGCTTGGGGTCATTGTCCATTTGGAAGACCCATTTGCGACCAAGCTTTAACTTCCTGACTGATGTCTTGAGATGTTGCTTCAATATATCCACATAATTTTACTTCCTCATGATGCCATCTATTTTGTGAAGTGCACAAGTCCCTCCTGCAGCAAAGCACCCCCACAGCATGATGCTGCCACCCCCGTGCTTCACGGTTGGGATGGTGTTCTTCGGCTTGCAAGCATCCCCCTTTTTCCTCCAAACATAACGATGGTCATTATGGCCAAACAGTTATATTTTTGTTTCATCAGACCAGAGGACATTTCTCCAAAAAGTACGATATTTGTCCCCATGTGCGGTTGCAAACCATAGTCTGACTTTTTTTATGGCGGTTTTGGAGCAGTGACTTCTTCTTTGCTGAGCGGCCTTTCAGGTTATGTCGATATAGGACTCGTTTTACTGTGGATATAGATACTTTTGTACCGGTTTCCTCCAGCATCTTCACAAGGTCCTTTGCTGTTGTAATGGGATTAATTTCCACTTTTCGCACCAAAGTACGTTCATCTCTAGGAGACAGAATGCGTCTCCTTCCTGAGCGGTATGACGGCTGTGTGGTCCCATGTTGTTTCTACTTGCGTACTATTGTTTGTACAGATGAACGTGGTACCTTCAGGCGTTTGAAAATTGCTCCCAAGGATTGCTCCTGAGGTCTTGGCTGATTTCTTTTGATTTTTCCATGATGTCAAGCAAAGAGGCACTCAGTTTGAAGGTAGGCCTTGAAATACATCCACAGGTACACCTCCAATTGACTCAAATGATGTCAATTAGCCTTTCACAAGCTTCTAAAGCCATGACATAATTTTCTGGAATTTTCCAAGCTGTTTAAAAGGCACAGTGAACTTAGTGTATGTAAACCTCTGACCCACTGGAATTGTGATACAGTGAATTATAAGTGAAATAATCTGTCTGTAAACAATTGTTGGAAAAAAAGACTTGTGTCATGCACAAAGTAGATGTCCTAACCGACTTGCCAAAACTATAGTTTGTTAACAAGACATTTGTGGAGTGGTTGAAAAACGAGTTTTAATGACTCCAACCTAAGTGTATGTAAACTTCCGACTTCAACTGTATATATATTTACATTTTAGTCATTTAGCAGACGCTCTTATCCAGAGCAACTTACAGGAGCAATTAGGGTTAAGTGCCTTGCTCAAGGGCACATCTATATCTAGCCTATTATGGCTTATCTCTCTGATATTCAGAGGTGAATTACAGGGGATGCCTTTAGGGTGTGGTCATAGATAATTCACACATTCCCTGTGACTTTGGGGTTCCTGAGTAAGAATATAGAGGTGTTTGTGTTCAAGAACACCCTCAAGGAGTAGGCGAATACCACATATGACCAGTGCATGCCATGGTTGGGTTCATCAATTCTCTGGCCTAATTCAAATGAATCCATCCCAAGCTCTCTGATGCAATTTCTGCAAATAATAACCAGTAGGCCTATAATGAACAATAAAATAATTATTATATACATGGATGCTAAAGGCCTATAGATGTTACAAATTGATAAATGGGTGCGACCTTGCAGGTGCTTCCCTGGGCAGCAGCACAGCACGCAAAAAAATTCCGAGGTCTTCGACTCGACTTACCTGATCTTGTATCAAATGTCACCACAAACACGGCCACGATCTGATCCTTTTCCTCCCATTTCACCATGATATCGTGCGGCACCTCTCCTTGTCCTGAGGCCGGGGTAAGGTCATCCTTGTCGGGACACTGAGCATCCCATTCCGCAGTGGTGGGGACCGTGCTCCTGGATGAAAGGGATGTGTCTGTGCTAGAGACTGCTGCTGTTAAAGACCCAGGACCCCCTGGACTGGTGCTCCACCCTATCCCCGGCGCAGTGCATCCCAACGCCCGACTGTTGGCAGGGCTCGGCCCCTTGACGTCCTTCTCCTGTTCTGCGGTGGGAACAGGCTTCTCCGCCGGAGGAACCTCCTCCCAGTCCAGCAGCGGTGCCCGGTCGGACTTCTCCACCATTGCGGCTCAGCTGTCGGCGACCCCCGGCTTGACTCTGTGACGAAGGGATGCAGGAGAAGAGAATCGTGTACAGACACGGAGCGGAGAGCCCATTCGTAATGCATTAGCTAAGCGTTGGTTGAAATAAATCCATACTCACAATTGCAAAGGTTAAATTGATTGATTCCGTTGAAACACAAGCTGTCTAATTTGTGTATGATAGCCTGCTCCTTTTGCATAGGGCCATCAAATGATGTACATTCACTTAGGTATAATAAGAGTGTACATAAATTATTCTTCCGTTCTTTTGGGGTGCGTTCAAGATTCCACAGTAATATACGCGCTATTTGCAGCTCTTTCTACAATAAAAAACGATCTGAAACGTTGGCATCTTGAATACAGCTCATTGTAGGTCTCCTTTCCTAATCAACGCACATTCAATATAGTATTTTTCTAATTTAACTCGCAACTAAATATTAAGGGGACAATTTGCTATAAAACAAATGATATTTATCGTTTTATGCAATTGTGTTTGAACTATTTAACATTTCTAAAATATTTGTTTGATGTTGAATCTACCGACAATGAAACCGGATTTTCTATTAATGACGTATTCCTGCGACACGTCACTGAATTCCAACAGCTACGGAAGCGGTGTTGTGTCGAGCTCTACAACAACGTTGATCAAGGGTTCAGTGTCTTCAGAATGGGTACGTTTTAAAAAATATATTTTTTAATAGCTTTAAAAACTATACTGGGAATGCGCACGGTTGTGTTTTATGTACAAATTCAGGCTATTCTGCCACGCACTATGCAACTGGGTCGCTTACTAAGCAACATATAGATGGATAACGCGTTAGGTAGCAAACATAAACGCAATAATTACTGTCGTCTCGCGAACAGCTACTGTGTTATTTAAGTTGATCAAGCTATCAAATCCCCCTAACGTGTCTGAGTCACTAATTGTAGTCACTAACTGGTCGTGATTCGTAAATACTGACAGTTTAGCCAAAACATTCTAGCTAGCTGTACTGCTAACTCCATGTGCCAACAAGCTGAGTACTTGTAGCCCAGCTAACTTAACAGCGTCAAATAGCCCACCAATTAGTTGACTAACGTTAATCACTAACTATCTATTCAAATACCTTTTTTATGTTTAAATGCAGGAATGTGACACTATGTATGTCAGAGACACATAGTAACCATGTGTAGCCTTCCTGTATGCTGACTTGACGTCTGGACCTTTATGGCACAGACAGAACAGGATATAGCCAAAGACACTAGCTAGCTAATATAGTTATTAGGTAGCTGGTGTGCTTACCCTGTAACCACAGGGATACTGGTTCAGCCCCTGGTTCAACTGTTCCCCCTCAATCGCTACAGTAGTATTACTAACGTTAACACTAGCTCAGGAAAACCTTATTATTCTATGTGAATTTCTGGCAGACTAGACGCTGTGCTGCGTATTGCTGCCCGAGCCGACTAGGTGAAAAATCTGTTGATGTGCCCTTGAGCAGTCGCTCTGGATACTACTAAATGAAAAAAAATAATGAAAATATTTTACCGCAAAATATTTCTCTGCTGCTGCAACTACCAAGTCTATCTTCCACACCATCAGTGCAGTTGATCACCATGGCTATAAACACAAGAAATCCTACCTTACTAAAACTTGTTCTCTCTTCAGGCCTACTCACTGGTGGGCTCACAGTCGAATCACTCACCCTCGGGCTATCATCAACTCTCTTCACTGCCTCAGCATAGGAAACTTTCTGCCCCACTCGAACTCTGACAATCTCAACCTCTCTCTCTCACAGGGCACTTTGGATACCCAGCTGCATGGGCACCCCCACAGTTGACACAGTGCTTTCTCTATCCCAAATTTACACTCCCTCTGACTATGCCCTCCTGCACATTTCTCACATCGTGGGATCTCCCTTATACACACTGCTGCATCATGTCCGAATCCTTGGCACCTGAAGCACCGTAGCAGATTTGGAACATAGGCCCTCAAAGAATAGCAAATATAACCTGACCTTATCTGGTAGAAACTCTGTGTCAAGGCTCAACAAGACAGATGAGGTATTCTCAGTCTCGCCATTGCCACTGGGTCTCACCAATTTATCCACCACTACACTCAACGCTACCCCACTGATCTTCTTTGAGCGGTCTCTGCTCCGGAGAGCAAAGCACGACACCGGTTGAGCCCTGAGATGCGACACACCCGCTTCCTCTGGGCGGAGAATGCACAAAAAATTTAAAGAATTGCACTTCTCGAAACTTTCACAGATGTAACCATTCCCAGTTTGTCCCAGCTTGACACAACGTATTGGTCGGCCAAAAAGCAGGAATCCACTCTTTCCAAAAATCTCACTCCTACCGGTCTAAGATCATCTCCGCTAGGATTCTCAGGGCAAACGTTGAAAATCTCTACTACACCTGTCGCCGCAGGTAGGCCCACTTCATCCTGGTCTGGCTCAACCTTGCGTTCACCACTGCCGACAGACTCCATTTCAAGATCCTCAAGGTTCTCAAGAGAGCAACTAAACCTAGATGTAAGTTTACTTGGTTTGTATTCAGGAGACGAAGGTCTGAATTTAGCGCCATTCTTATGCCCTCGCGTCATCGCACTTCCGTCCTACCACCTGCACCCCTTCCGGAAACTGGGGGAGCATCAAAGACGTCGTTAGCTCAACTGTTCGGCACAGTCCCGTTGACAGCACTATGGAAAACCCTTCTCTCCATAGGGTTTTCAGCGGTTCGCTTCGCCCACAGCTGGCCGTGTGAACGACAATTCCGACACTGTGTTATAAACATCAATAATCATCGCTTGCGAAATGGTTTTCTAAACAGATGGCCCTTATCTTTCATATCAGCGAGAAATAATCTTTCAAATAAAGATACACTTACTGTGTGTGCCTCCAGTTGACGAACTACACTTCCTTCCCAGTTGGCTTACATTCAGGTGTTCAGAGAGCTAGATAGATAATTAGCACAGGTGGTCACCTCTGTCTTCCGTAAACAAGCGCTGTAAAGTGGCGATATGGCCGTGTGGGAACACTAACTCTATAAAGGTGTGTAGTAATTTAACCTTTTTAACAGACTTAACAAAACTCAGCTGGGAAGAAGATACAGTACCTTTATCAATAGGAGCTAAAGGTAGTTCACGTCTATGATTGGGCTATACTAGCACTGATTGTCTGTGTAGCTCATCTCATGTCCATGTGCTGTAGGTGGGTGGTTTTCCAGTCTCTTCTCTGGCCTGTTTGGCACCAGAGAGATGAGGATCCTGATCCTGGGGTTGGACGGAGCCGGTAAAACAACCATCCTGTACCGCCTGCAGGTCGGAGAGGTGGTCACCACCATTCCAAGTACGTAACGCTTTTCTTTCTACTTCGAAAGACGGTTCAGGCAAGATCTGTTGCCTAGTTCCAGGTGGATACATGGAAAATCAATTAGTGTGCTCCGCAATGAGTTGAATTAGTCTTCCCACATGTTTGTACACAATGTCATACATAGAGGGATGGTTAAAGTGCATTCCTTTCTTTGCCACTTGTGCTCAAGGGTTTTAATCTCTGCCATTTGTTTTGTACAGCGATCGGCTTCAACGTGGAGACGGTGACGTACAAGAACCTGAAGTTCCAAGTGTGGGATCTTGGTGGACAGACGAGTATCAGGTAATTATATGAATATCACAACAAGCGTTTCCTTTTTATGTATACACAGACATTGTTGAATGGAAAAGGTAGACAGAAGTTCCTCAAGACAGGACAACTTTCATATACATTGTGCCATACCTCTTTATAATTTAGAGGGTTTGGCCTACTTGCCTCTGCCCTTCCTTCTCTCTCCCCCTAACCTTTGTCTCTCTCCTTGTATCTCTCTCCCAGGCCATACTGGCGTTGTTATTACTCCAACACAGATGCTGTCATCTATGTGGTGGACAGCAGTGACAGAGACAGGATGGGCATCTCCAAGTCTGAGCTTGTCGCCATGCTGGAGGTAGGTCATGTGGTGTGGGTGGCTAGGCCTACATTCATTGCATTAATAAGACTGCAGGTGTCATTTGTGTATGAGGCAGCGATAATGACCATTGGTTGAGGTGCTCTGGAGGGCAACTTTGGGCAAATAGGAAAGCTCAATGTATTTTCTCCATATGACTAACTCGCGCGCTCTCTCTCTCTCCCCCTGTGTCTCTCTTCAGGAAGAGGAGTTGAAGAAAGCCATCCTGGTGGTGTTTGCAAACAAGCAGGACATGGAGCAGGCCATGACCCCGGCTGAGGTGGCCAACTCCCTGGGCCTCCCCGCCCTCAAAGACCGGAAGTGGCAGATCTTCAAGACCTCCGCCACCAAGGGCACGGGCCTGGACGAGGCCATGGAGTGGTGAGGGTTTGCTTTTGGTTGACATTATAGTCACGTAACAGATGCTCTTTTCAACAGTGATTTACTATACTTGCATTTAACCTCACTGATTTCAGTTCTCATGGACTAGAACAGGCTGTCATCTCCAGTTGGTTAACCACACAGTCACTGTGGGTGAAATGATAACCACATAACCTCTGCTCTACCTATTAATATGCTATTTTATCATATGGAGAAGAGACGTGTCCTGTCCTTGTCCCACCCCTTTCCCTTGGGTGTTTCCCCTCAATAAACCCACAGTTGACATTGCGCAACACCATGTCACCTGCATGTTTGTGTATTATTACTCAACAATGTTTGCTCTCTCTCCATAGGCTGGTGGAAGCCCTGAAGAACAGGCAGTAAAGACAGCCCACACCTCTTGTTCTCTGTAAATACTCCTGACTTCCTGTATAAAATACTTCCTGATTGGACCGCACAGGAGGACCAGTGACTGCACTCCTTCCAGGGGCACGTTCAGTACGCAAATGTAGATAGAAATGTCATGAATAGAGCTGACGTGATTCCTTACTCTACATGTTAGATGTCACGTGTTTGTTCTACACAATGCATTTCTATATGAAGGTTCCACAACGTACCCTGCTGAACACAGCTCTGCCCCATCCCTGATGCCTGAAGCCTTCGCCATGCATAGCCCCTCCATGCCTTCCAGCCTGGGATAGAGGCACTGCAATATAGTATACTACCTGGTCCCAAAATACAGTTATCAGCCCATAGCCCTGTGGTGTTTGGAGATCTAAAGGGAACCAGATAGGTGTAGGTCAGACCAGGTAATGTGGTGACGGCTTGGATGTGTGGCACACATAATTATATAGTATCTATGTTGTGGAGCTTCTGCCATTTTTGGTGAACCCTTCCAGTTCCTTCTGATCTGCAAACACCCAAGGGAAAGGGGTTGGTGTTGGTGTTGGCTCAGGCTCAATTAACACAGTGGTAAAGAACTGACTGGCCCCTTCAAGGAAGAGGACCTGAGTGACAGACTGACCTATGGCGATGTTACTGCAGCTGGTGCTGTTTTTGTATTGTACTAATGCTGAATCATTCATCTGTATTTTTTTCGTACATTTCTAAAACTTCCGTTGGGTGTATAAAGTTTGTGGTTGTTAGTTTAGGCCTTTTCATTGGAATGCTCAAACTTTAATCAAACAGATTTGGTGTTTATGCCACTAGTCACTTAGTTGAACACTGATTCATTTGTATGCTACTTTTATTGCATATTTATGAGCTTGTACAGTGAAAATGACCCTCAGTAAAACTGATTTCACACTGAATATATAAACCTTTGTCGTCAAATTATTGTATATAATCTCCCTCTCAAGATAAGCGCTATTATAATATTCAACAGGCCCACTGTGATACTTTTGCAATAACAAGATTGTCTAAAGAAAGTAGCACAAGTGTTTTTATTTAAAAAATGTTAACTGCACAAACATATATAAACCCCTTAGACAATCTTGTATTTCTCAAATCCTTGACTGAGAATTCATACAGAGGTGGCTTGCCACTGATGTGCTGACTCCGCTCCTGCATTAAGTAGGGCATGATTGCCTGGTCTTCTCATCCATCCTTGCTATACAATGGATAATAACATCATTTCACCATAGCCAAGTCCTTGAGCGAGTTCCTCTGTCTCTTGGCTTTGTAGCCAGGCCTCAGGAACTCAATCTTCCTCTTCTTGGCCTCGATCTTGTTCTTGTGTTTCTTCAGCTTCTTCCTGGCTGCGATGTCAGGGTTAGCCACCGCCTGAGAGATAAGGAGTAAAAGGTGAGATGCTTGGTATCCAACATTACCCTGCCATGATGATATAAATATACAATGAATATAAACATTTGCTTGAGGCAAAACGGTGTCTGCTGTTCTTCATGTATTGTATGGCTAGCTCAAAGCTTTCCCAGTTTGGCGCAGCAGCATGGCCCCATAGAGCAGGGTTCTCAAAGTGGGGTCCGCAGACGCAACATTTCACAATATTTTTAAAAATGTAAATGAATATTACTAACAGATTAAATGAATTTTGGCCAAGGAATCTGTGCAATAAATTCAGAGGGTGTAATACAATGTAATATTAATCTACAACTTCTCAACCCTGGGTAACATGGGCCTGGGAGGCTAACAGGGATATTGGTATCCACCAATGTTATATATTTCAACTTAATACTTATTGTATTCTCCCCACACACACTTTTCTTTTTTTTAAACAAGGATGGGCATCTTTTATGGGGTGGGGTTCACAAAAAAATCTGAAATCATGATGGGCCGCAGTTGCTCGCGGGTCTGCATACACAATGGGGGCCCCCCGGATGGTAAATCGATCATGATAACAAGTTTAGATAGCTGGCCGCCAAACTAACTTAGCAATCAAAACATATTTTTGCTGACATGGGCTAATTGACTGACTATCAGTGACTGACATAAGAGCAAAACTGCTGATGCACAACCAATTTTCGAAATTGCAACTTGTGTATTCTATTATTCTAACTCGCAACAGTAAATTGAGCCCCCGACTGATTTCCGCCAGTTGCGCATCCCTGCTGTAATTTGAGTTCCGCCAGTTGCGCATCCCTGCTGTAATTTAAGTTTTAAAAGTACGTTTTCTCTCTGCTACATGACAAAATCTGTAGAATTGCAGGAAATGAGCTTAAACTGCTAAATCTTCTCTCCGTGCCAAGAGGTGGGCCTTTAAAATGTTCCTTCCCAGGGCCCTAGACTTTGTTCGTCCAGCCATGTGCTGCCGAAGTCAGTTGAGAACCCCTGCCATAGAGTACATACCTGCATAGCCTTGTGTTTCTTGCGGTTGGCCCTCCTCTGTGAGGCATCCTTCTGGACGGCTGAGAAGGCCAGGGAGAAGATCTGCAGCCCCACCTGCTTTTTCAAAAGCTCTATCAGCTCCTGGGACAGGTTTTTCAGGGTGGGATCTGGGGAGTAAAACATACATGTAATTAGTGCTCTATTTAATTCTATCTCTGAGACAAACACCTACCGAGGGATCAGTCAGAAGAAAACAACTACACAGAGTTGTGTTGACATAGAATAACAAGAGAGCAGTCAGACAACAGGACAGCTACAATGAGCACAGTCGGAAAATGATCACACAAAACAGAGAGAAAACAAAGGCCAAAGAGCCTAGTGATGATTAGGATGATGAATTTGAGTAGTGGTGAAAGGGAGAGGATGTTGAGACAGTGTAGTGTTACCTTGATCCACGTAGCTGTTATTAAATGATGAGGACAGTACTACAGTATGTTACCTTGGTCTGCATAGGTGCTGTCCAGTTCTCTGTAGAGAGGGGCGATGATGGTGGTGAGGTAAGGACCCAGCCTGTCTTTACCAAGGTCCACAGCTATGGCCCCCAGGAACTTAAATACACATGTTCTCTATAGGAGGGAGAGCAAGGAGAAATAACAACAATACAACCGTTTATTGCTGATATTCATCAACTCACCATCTCACCAGCAGTAAATAAGCAGTGGTGTTGGGAAAAGATCTAAAAGGACCATGTATTGGGGTGTTTGTGTATACCTTGAGGGGTATCTTGGGCGTGTCTGCAGCTTCTCTCTTAGCCATTAGAGACAGCTTCTTCATCATCCACAGTAAGGATGGAGGACGATCATCCTTCTCATCCTCTTCCTCCTCTTCCTGTTTCTCTTCTTCATCCCCTTCCTCATCTTCTCCATCTTTCTCTCCTTCATCATTCTCCTTCATCTCTTCCTCCTCCCCTCCCTCCTCTACTTCCTGGGCAGGTGTGATTTCAGACTCAGGTGAGATCAGGTAGATCACTTTGGCGACGAACAGCAGGTTCTTGATCACCTGGGGAACGGCAGACGAGACGATCAAACCTGTCAATCGAACTACTGCCTGATGTGTGGCACCTCAGACTTAAATAGTCTGTTTGCATCAGCGTAATGTCGTCCTTACCTGTTCTCCTGTTGACGTGTCCAGGTACTTCGACTGGAGCTGGTGACAGAAAGACAGGACCAACTCTCTCATCTGGTGGAGGGAAGGAAGGAAAGTCAGTTAAAAGACACATAAATCAGTATAGCTAAACATCACTTGAATCAAACCCTTGTTTCCAATACAATGCATTCAATTATCTCATTGTTATTCAAACCAACAAAAGTTTCATGTCATTCTAGAAAGTTGTTCTCCCTGTTCTGTTTCATTCACTGATTAGTCCATCTTGGTGACATGTTTGATCTTGGTCACTCTCAGCAGGTCAAGTCATCGGTTTGCATCTTTGGCTAAGTGATGTTCAGCGCCGTCTCACCTTCTTGTCCAGGTTGGTGGTAAGGAATGTGGTCGCCACTGGTTCTGGTGTGGTGTTGTTGGCACTGCCCTTCTCTGTGGTCTCCTCTCTCCAGCGGGCAACCAGCTGGTCTGGCCGGTGGGCAGCAAACAGCTGACCAAACAGTTGAGAGGCGGTCAGCCACACCCAACAGTGAGGGTAGCGCAGGTGGGTCTCAACATGACCTGGTGGAGGGGGGAAACGTATTGCTCCGTTACACCAAGGGTAAGCCAGCAGTTTAGAGGATAAAATATTACATTCAATGATCGATGAATTGATCTAGATCTATAGTTCTAGACTTTATCGTCAACCCATAGAACAAGAGACATTTCAGGTGAAAACATGTAGGCACATGGGTTTAACCACACTGCTATACAGAGCAGGCAATAAGCTTAACGTACCACAGTACTGTAGGCCTAGTTATCTCACCACAGACAACTGAGATGTCTGAGGTGATTTTCAGAATGGGCCCATCTGATAGACACATGATGTTTGATCTACAACCACCGCTCCGACCATAGCAAATGGCAAGACAGCACAAACAAATGTGGGACCAGACTAGAGGTAGTAGTGTCTTACCCAGGATGTTGGTGAGTGTGTCTTGCGGCTTGCTGAGCTCCAGTAGGCTACAGTCCTTGGTGAGTTTGGTGACCAGGGTCAGGTAGCTGAACAGCAGTCTGTCTGCTGCTTTCTCATCCTGCTCCTCCTCAATCTGACAGACACACAGACATAGAGCAGCTGTTAGCACAGGTTATATAAAATAGTAATTAAAAGACGAATACCTACATCCTGCTTAGATAATGCTTTTGAAAGTATAACTTTTCACATTGTTTAGATCTTAAAAGTTTGATTTGTAAAATAGTTCATGTTCGACTCACGTCTTCAAAGTTGTCGGGGTGGATCTCTTTCTCGATGAGGGGTAGCAGGGCATCTAGACGACGGCCAAACTGAACCCCCTCTACCTCCACAAACAGCCCACACACCTGGGCCCCGAGACGACGCAGAGACACCTGGGGGTAGGGGTCAGAGGTTACAGCAGGAGAATATGGGGTGGATCTCAATAGTCTAAAGTGGATTTCTCTCCTTTCCATTATTTGCACTTTATCAGACATTTACATTGCTTTATTAGACGCGTAGAGAAAGCCAATTAAGACTAATGTGTGTGCGTGTGTCTGCATGTGTGTGTGTCCGTGCATCCATACCTTGTCTGCAGACAGCCAAGTGTTGACCAGGGTGAACAGGGTGTTCTGGTGTTCCTGGTCCAGTTGACTCAGCAGTGATTTGATGGCCACTGCGGCCATCTTCTTACAGCGAGCCGAGTCATCGTTCACCATGGCCAGAGCCATAGGGACAAAGAACAACCCACTGTGCTGCAGCAGCAGGTTCTAGGACAGAGACGAATCAGATACACACAGGAGTAGAATTAGGTTGTTCCAAAAGACTGATCTAATGTCAGTTTTGAGTTTATTCCCTCTAATGGTGAGAGTTTCTATAGTCAACTTCTAACAGGAGCAGTGGGTGTAGAACGCGAACAGAGTTACTGCGAGTCTAACTCAGGTATTTATGGGATGTGTGTGTCAGGAGGGTTGTCTTGGATACCTGAGGGAAGGTCTGGAAGATATAGGCCATCATCTCCAGAGCAGCCTCTCTTCCTGTGTCAAACTCATAGCTAACACACACAGAGAAAGAGAGAGAGAGAGAGAGAGAGAAAGAGAGATTTTAGTATCAAACAAGTCACAAACAATCGACTTACATATTAAATAACGAATCCCTTTAAACACACATATATCCTACCTGAGCTGGGCCACGATAAAGTCCAGATGTGATCTCAGTTTCTTCCCCAGAGGATAATCCAGGATATACTTCTGGTAAATCTACAGGTGAAAATAATAGAAACACTAAAATAAGAATCTAAAAATAATACAAATTGTTGCCTAAAGCACAGTTAAACCACTGTTTTATAATTCACCTTCAAAAATAAAATACAAACGGTAAAATACAGGTTTAAATATGAATATAAAAAGAAACACAAAACCGTACATGTCTGCACTGGACCCTGATCATGCCGTTCTGCCCGTTAACAGACAGCTTGGCAACTTTCTTCATCAGCTCCTCCATCTCTGGTACTACCAGCTTCCTGGACAGGATTGCCTGTAGGGGGAGATAGAGAGGATGCAGTACATATTACAGAGGAGGACAGAATAAGAATTTCATTATAAACTTTCATTATCATACATCTATATGTCTGGTTAAATAAAGGTATAAAAATGTTGGGGTCTGATGTATTAGCTGTAGCAATAAAGTATGGTCTCCAACTCCATCTCTCTCCTAGATTTGGAGGGCGTTAGCTACCTTTAACAGCCCGAAGGCTGTCGCCTGACGTGATTGGTCATAAATGTCCTCCTCAGCGTATCCCAGCAGCACTTGCAGCTGCGTCTCAGTTATCTTGTGTGTCTTCATGTTCTTTACTAGGATGGTAATGGACTGACAGAGAAAAGAAGGATCATTCAATTCATTTGATATAGCCACATTTCTGTCATTTCAAATCATTCAAACATACAATATGGCATGTTTTTGCATTGCGGAATGAATGTACTGTTGATATTATATTTAAGCAATAAGGCACCTTGGCAGTGTGTGCTCGGGGTGCCTTATTGCTATTATAAACTGGTTACCAACGTAATTAGAACAGTAAACAAGTCGTCATAGCCATGGTATATTTAAGCAATAAGGCACTAGGGGGTGTGGTATATGGCCAATATACCACGGCTAAGGGATGTTCTTAAGCACGACGCAACGCGGAGTGCCTGGATACAGCCCTTAGCCGTGGTATATTGGCCATATACCACAAACCCCCAAGGTGTCTTATTGCTATTATAAACTGGTTACCAACGTAATTAGAGCAGTCCAAATAAATGTTTTGTCATACGGTCTGATATACCATGGCTGTCACCCTATCAGCATTCAGGGCTCGAACCTCTCAGTTTATAATTAAACAATAAGGCCTGTGGGGGTTTGGTATATGGGCAATATACCACGGCTAAGGGCTGTTCTTAAGCGCCTGGATACAGCCTTTAGCCGTGGTATATTGGCCATATACCACAAACCCCTGAGGTGCCTTATTGCTATTATAAACTGGTTACCAACGTAATTCGATCAGTATAATGTCTCATACCACGGCTTTCAGTCAATCAGAATCCAGGGCTCAGAACAACCCGGTTTATAATTGATACTACACTGCTCAAAAAAATAAAGGGAACACTTAAACAACACAATGTAACTCCAAGTCAATCACACTTCTGTGAAATCAAACTGTCCACTTAGGAAGCAACACTGATTGACAATACATTTCACATGCTGTTGTGCAAATGGAATAGACAACAGGTGGAAATTATAGGCAATTAGCAAGACACCCCCAATAAAGGACTGGTTTTGCAGGTGGTGACCACAGACCACTTCTCAGTTCCTATGCTTCCTGGCTGATGTTTGGGTCACTTTTGAATGCTGGCGGTGCTTTCACTCTAGTGGTAGCATGAGACGGAGTCTACAACCCACACAAGTGGCTCAGGTAGTGCAGCTCATCCAGGATGGCACATCAATGCGAGCTGTGGCAAGAAGGTTTGCTCTGTCTGTCAGCGTAGTGTCCAGAGCATGGAGGCGCTACCAGGAGACAGGCCAGTACATCAGGAGACGTGGAGGAGGCCGTAGGAGGGCAACAACCCAGCAGCAGGACTGCTACCTCCGCCTTTGTGCAAGGAGGAGCACTGCCAGAGCCCTGCAAAATGACCTCCAGCAGGCCACAAATGTGCATGTGTCCGCTCAAACGGTCAGAAACAGACTCCATGAGGGTGGTATGAGGGCCCGATGTCCACAGGTGGGGGTTGTGCTTACAGCCCAACACCGTGCAGGACGTTTGGCATTTGCCAGAGAACACCAAGATTGGCAAATTCGCCACTGGCGCCATGTGCTCTTCACAGATGAAAGCAGGTTCACACTGAGCACATGACAGAGGTGACAGAGTCTGGAGACACCGTGGAGAACGTTCTGCTGCCTGCAACATCCTCCAGCATGATCGGTTTTGGCGGTGGGTCAGTCATGGTGTGGGGTGGCATTTATTTGGGGGGCCGCACAGCCCTCCATGTGCTCGCCAGAGGTAGCCTGACTGCCATTAGGTACCGAGATGAGATCCTCAGACCCCTTGTGAGACCATATGCTGGTGCGGTTGGCCCTGGGTTCCTCCTAATGCAAGACAATGCTAGACCTCATGTGGCTGGAGTGTGTCAGCAGTTCCTGCAAGAGGAAGGCATTGATGCTATGGACTGGCCCGCCCGTTCCCCAGACCTGAATCCAATTGAGCACATCTGGGACATCATGTCTCGCTCCATCCACCAACGCCACGTTGCACCACAGACTGTCCAGGGGTTGGCTGATGCTTTAGTCCAGGTCTGGGAGGAGATCCCTCAGGAGACCATCCGCCACCTCATCAGGAGCATGCCCAGGCGTTGTAGGGAGGTCATACAGGCATGTGGAGGCCACACACACTACTGAGCCTCATTTTGACTTGTTTTAAGGACATTACATCAAAGTTGGATCAGCCTGTAGTGTGGTTTTCCACTTTAATTTTGAGGGTGACTCCAAATCCAGACCTCCATGGGTTGATAAATTTGATTTCCATTGATCATTTATGTGTGATTTTGTTGTCAGCACATTCAACTATGTAAAGAAAAAAGTATTTAATGAGATTATTTCATTAATTTAGATCTAGGATGTGTTATTTTAGTGTTCCCTTTATTTTTTTGAGCAGTGTATATTAAATGTATTAATTCAACCATTTCCAGAATAGAAACAAACACTTGTGCTACCTTGAAGCAGTTCTGGACGAGTTGGAAGTTCTCTCCGCGGGCAGCGCCAGCCTTGGAGTAGTCTTTGAGCAGGACAAACAGCTGCTTAGTGAGCTGGCCTGCACTCTGCTCTACAGCTGGCAGGGGGAACCGCAACAGGAATGTAAAGGCTAAGAGAGCCTCTGTTATCACCTGGAGGCACGGAGAGAGAGATAGACACTCAGATACAGACACACACACTTCTCTAGACATACACACAGAGAGATCAACACGTATACACACTCCTCAACATGCACGCACACACACACTACTGACCTTGACGTGCATGGAGTTGAGACAGTCTAGTAGCAGAGCAAAGAAGGGATCCAGCATCTCAAGAGCAGAGGCCTCAGAGGAGTTCACCTTGGACTTCTTCAGACTCATATGGAGCAGCTAGACAGAGACAGAGTGACAACAGTCAACCAACATTCAACTGACCACAGATGAATGAACAGTAAACCACTATTCAGCCATTGGTTACCATCTGTTCTCGGGACTGTTCGTTGTCTATGTTAATGCCTGCTTGCCGCAAAACAACATTTTATCTTCTAGTCAATCTGTGTGAAAGCCTGTGAGAACGTTTCTGAAAGTTTTAGGAGGGTAGCTAGGTTGGTTTACCCTGAGTCCAGTGTCCACTAGGATGTGCATGTTGGTGCGGCTGCTGACGGGGGCTTTCAGTCCCCCTCTCTTTGGGGTGGGGGGCAAGAGGAGACAGCTGGGAGGGGGCAGGCGAGGGTCCGGGGGGGCCTGGGGCTTTTTGTCCCTACACACAAACAATAAAGACACGCTGTCAAATATTTGCGTGAGAGACTCAGTGAGTGAGTGAGAGACAGAGCAAGGAAAAGTGAGCATGCATGCAGTGTGTGCATACTTGTTCCTCTTGGTGACGAGGGGCAGACTCTCTGAGACCAGGCCGTGGCTGAGCAGTAGTATAGCCTGATGGTCCATGGCCTGGTTCACCAGTAGCCCTGACACTATCCTCTTCAACACTGCATGGGCACGACGGGCTGTCTTCAGATTGGCTGTGTTCTCCAGGATCTATAGAGAGAGAGAGAGAGAGAGAGAGAGAGAGAGAGAGAAATAAAGTCACATACACAGTTAGCAGGGGACATCAATAGATGACTTTGCAATCTAAGGAATTACAGTCATGTATAAGTGATACTTACATCTTTCATTGGCAGTATGAGTTGTATGACTCTGTCCTTGCCAGAGTACTGGCCCAGGAACTCATAGGAGTCCATACTCTTACTGTGGCGAGCCTCCATCAGCTTAGAGACTATCCCCTTCACCTCCTTCTCCTCAGCCACTGCACCAAACAGCTCGTTGTTGAAGATCTACAGGAGAGGGGTGGAACAATGGTGGATGTATGAGATGTGTGAAAGGAGAGCTGGCAAGACAAGTTTGTGTATCAAAATGGATTATGCACATGGACACACACACACGGACACACACACATATGGGCACAAACACACACGGACACACACACGCACACACATAAACACAAATGTAAATGTATAGGCTAGAATAGTTACATCTATTAGCAGGCCCATGCAGTGGTCCAGGTCTCCAGGTTTCAGTATAGGAACGAGGTGAGACAGGAGCTGGTACACTGTGAATGTCAACACATGGACCTGAGGGAGGGAGAGAGAGAGAGAGAGAGAGAGAGAGAGAGAGAGAGAGAGAGAGAGAGTCAGTGGATCAAAACAAAGTCATATCATTTGGAATAATTCACTTAATGATTGAATACATTTACAGACAGAAATGGAGTCTCAGTCTCAAAAACATTCACAGTCGCTAGTGAAAGTCTACACAATCAATAAAAAATGTAAAAAGGGATTACATTTGATTTTCTTTCTACCGATCTACACAACCTTCTCCACATTTATGAAGTGAAATAACTTTTGTTTAAATGAACGTCTTCATTGCGTATATCGTCACACCCCGGAGTTAATACTTGGTGGAAGCACCTTTGGCAGCCATTAAAAGTGTGAATAATTTTTGAATAAGATTCTACCAACTTTTCACAACTCTTAAGGCAACATCCATCCATTTTCAAACACATTTAAGTTAGAACTGAGACCGGACCACTCAACACCTATAGAAAAGCCATTCTGGTGTATCTTTAGCATAAACATGTGTGTAATTGTCCCCCTTTTTAGACTTTCACTAGGCACTGTAAATGTGGTCTTTGGGCTGTGTCCCAAATAGCACCCTTTTCCCTTTGTCGTGCACTACTTTTGACCAGGGGCCATTTGGAACGCAGGCCTAGGCCTCGTGCCCAAGGTCTGAGACGAGGGCTCTGGTCCATCTGTAATAAAAGACAGAGGATCCTATTCAGCTGTAGTGTTTACCTGGTAGCCCTTAACCAGAATGGACTTCATCTCCTTTAGTAGGTACTGCAAGTATTTGACCCCCAGAGTCTCGATTATCTTAATCAGGGTGTTACGAGCCACGTCTCTGATCTCCTGGAAACGATTCCTCAGCAGCACACACATCTTCATCAGGATGCTGTCAACACACACAGTGTTTATTATATACTGCACACACCCACACTCCCAGGAGACACCGACACACACGATACACCCACATTTACAGGGTGTACCACATTAAATGTTTACATGAACTGGGTGTACATACCCAGGCAGGTTGACGTCCATGACGGTCGTGGGTAGTGTCTGCATCAGTTTGACCATGGCGAAGGCTATAGGAACTCTGGCCACCTCCTCCTCCTTCACATCCTTAGACTTTACTGCCTTGCACTCCTCGTCTCGCTTCACCTACACACAATGATGTCATCACTCTGCGACAATACTAAAACATGCATTGGTGACATATTCCAAAAGATCACCGACAGCAAGTACAACTGGCGTATGTGTACCTTGGCGGTGAGACACTTGTGTAGCCTGGGCAGCACAGCATTTTGAACAGTGGCATGGATAGAGGTGATCAGAGCCTCCAGCTCTGCTTTGTTCTGGGGTAATCCACTGGGAGCTGCAGGGGCTGTAGCGGAGGGGGTCGGCTTCTTCACCGGAACAGTTTTAGGCTCCGCTGTAGATTCTGTGGCATTCGTTTCCATAGCAACACCCTCAACGGTCTCAGCAGCGTCCGTTTCCATAGTAACAACCTTGGCTGTTTCTATGGTGGTTGTTTTCGTGTCGCTGTTGATGGTTTCAGTTTCCATGGCTTCCTCGGTGTCACTCTCCTCTGATTCGACAGCTGCCACCTCCTCTTCCTCATCACCTTCTTCATCAACGACGGTGCTCACAACTAAACAGAAAGAGGCAACATCAATCAAGATATCAAACACTTGGTATGGAAATGATATTCTACTTCATTGGGACCTCTTGGTCACCGGTGCCCAGTCTGTCCACTCACCCTCTTTGGCCCTGATCTTAGCTGCCTCCATTTCTCTCTCCAGAGTGTCATGGTCAAAGTGGAACGCCTCCAGAACAGTCACCAATAGACTGTGGATGGATACAGGTATGAGACAACAATACTACTGCAAAACAAACATATATATCACCCACTGATACACACAGACACAGACAGTACCTACCTGACAGCCAGTTTCTGTTCAGCCTGTCCAGTGTGCAGTATGTGAACAAAGTGTTTAAGGTAGTAGAGGTATTTAGACCAGGTCAGTCTCCTACACACAGCTCCTACCACTTCTACTGAGGCTGACGTCATACCCTCATTCTGCAGGACAGAGAGAGAAACACACAGGTTACACACACACTTACACACACCAGAATGAAGGATAACATTTGTCAGTGTGTTGTGTAACTAACCTTGAGCATCTTCTCGTCGAAGAGGGCAGTCATGGCGTAGGGCATGATAAAGTTCTGGAGGGAACGTGATGACATCACAACCGTACCCTCCGTCAGCTGCTTGGCGAACTTCCTCAGAGCGCGACCTCTACGATGGATCTGAGAGAGACAAAACATTAAGCACTGGGCTGAACACGATGCTTCCTGACTCATATGAAGAGCGTCGGCTATATGGCTACAATCCAAGTTGCCCCATACCAGGCTAACCAGTGTTAGCATTTTCCTATGTTCCGATATCTATACTAGCATACGCTGCTGCTACTCTCTGTTTATTATCTATGCATAGTCACTGTAATAACTCTACCTACATGTACATATTACCTCAATTACCTCGACTAACCGGTGCCCCCGCACATTGACTCTGTACCGGTACCCCCTGTATATAGCCTCGCTATTGTTATTTTTACCGCTGCTCTTTAATTATTTGTTACTTTTACTTCGTATTATTTTATATTGCATTTCTTTGTGATTTTTTTTGGTATTCTTTCTTAAAACTGCATTGTTGGTTAAGGGCTTATAAGCAAGCATTTCACTGTAAGGTCTACACCTGTTGTATTCGGCGCATGTGACAAATAACATTTGATTTGAATTGATACCACTTAGAATGCATGCCCAATACGTTGCTTCAACCCATGTAGTATGCTGGTGTGAATATTGGAACAGTGGCTGAAGTCTTACCTGGATGTGCTTCATGTGTTCAAAGAAGTCCGACTCAGGGTCGTTGTAGTCGGTGAGCTGCACCAGATCTCTGAAGTCTCTACGGGTGGGGAAGGTCTTCACCAGACACGCCAGCACTGTGGTGTAGCCATGCTGCACACTCTGACAACGCAGGAGAGACACACTGGACCCAAGTTCACTTTAGTGTGTGTGTGTGTGTGTGTGTGTGTGTGTGTGTGTGTGTATTCTGTGATGTACGTGTGTGTGTGTGTGTGTGTGCTAACCTCAGTCTTGCTCCTCAGTCCTTTCCTGACAGCGTCCAGTATGGTGTACTGTACTATCTCCTTGTACTCCTCCTCTCCACGGCCCACTGCAGCCAGACGTGTAAGGACAGCAGACAGACACAAGGTGGCGTTGTCTGCCAGGGACATGTCTCCAATCTACAACACAGGAAGGAAGAAAGTTGAATTAATTAATGGACAAATTACATTACTGTTAATATTCCTTGAATGGGAAATTATATCCACAGCTCATCAAATAAATGAAGAGCAAAAACCACAGACGTGCACGGATACATGTTAAGCACTTTGTGACACAAATGTTTTGTCAAAATCTACATATAATTTAATTTATTGATTCATAAGTGAATAGGACATCTAAAATAAGAGGAGAGCAATCCAAAATACTACCAAAGTCGATGCAATAGTCAAGAGATCCACCCATCTGTAGTGTCTGATCTCTCCTGTGTGTTTGTGATGTGTGTGTTGGTCTCACCTCGAAGGAGGCGAAGCAGTTGTGCATGATGGTGTAGATGAAGTTCATGTCCAGCGTGTCCATGTCGTTGATCCTCCTGGTGGCCTCCTGGAAGGCTGTGAGACGCACGTCAAAGTAGACCTCGTCCAGGTGACGACTGTCAAACGCATTCAACTAGAGGGAGAGAAAGGGGCAATGATTATACATCGCTGTGTATGATGCACATAGGTTGTCTGTGCCTGTGTGTATTTGTGTGTGCGTTTGAATGTTGTGTGTGGTTTTTCGAGCCCTACCTTAGCAGCTGTATCTGTGATGTACTTCAGTCCACTATCCAGGTCTGCCAGAGTCTGTTGGGAGACAGAAACACAGGTAAACACTCTGCCATTCAGATCACATTCATATGGACCACTAGATATGAGTAGTGGGAAGCATGTAGGGGCCCGGCTTCCGCAGCTAAAGATGTGACAATGAGTGAGCACAACAGCACAAACAGATCTGGAATCAGGCTATGGGGGCTTGAGGTCCTACCTGGAAGAGGGAGGTGAGGGCCTGTCTGGGCAGCTTGTTATGGAGGATGGAGAACAGTCTACTGATAGGCTTGAGGAAGGAGGAGGGATCAGAACACTGTCTCAGCAGGTTCTGGACTGTAGCCAGGATGTCAATCTCTGTCTCCTGAAACACAAGGGAAGGGAAATACATTTACATTTGAGTCATTTAGCAGACGCTCTTATCCAGAGCGACTTACAGTAGTGAGTGCATACATTTTCGTACAGGTCCCCCGTGGGAATCGAACCCACAACCCTGGCGTTGCAAGCGCTATGCTCTACCAACTGAGCTACACAGGAAATACACATGAGTGTAACACTATAACATAAAACCTACCACAATGCAAGGCAATGACAGGATAGATCAATAATGAGTGGGAGCTCATATAACACACATCATGGTATAACATATAACACAACTTTAACATGGCGCAAGCTAGCATACTTCGAACAATCCAATACAGCACGAACACACACAAACAAATAACCATAACACAGACATAACATATCACTAGAACAGTAACATAACAGTAACATGTTGTTGTACCTGTGGGTTGCGGGCCTTCTGGAGGTATGGCAGCAGCAGACTGATGAGCACTGAGCTCTGGTCCTTATCACTCACAAACCTGCTGATCCTGGAGAGGAGGGAGATCATCACATTAGCCTCTAGAAACCATCATCATCATCAACACCATACAACAACCTTAAACCTGAGAAGGAGAACTGTGATAAGATCCCAAAGAGCAGAGGGTAGAGTACGCCATCTATGAATGGGCCTGATCAGTTGCATTAGAGATATATGACTGTCTACAACAGGGCTCTCCAACCCTGCTCCAGGAGAGCTACCGTCTTGTAGGTTTTCGATCCAATAATAATCTAGCGCATCTGATTCTAATAATTAGCTGGTTAATAAGCTGAGTCAGGTTAGTAAGCAACTGGGGTTGGAGAGAAAGCCTACAGGAGGGTAGCTCTCCAGGAACAGGGTTGGAGCCCAGGTCTACAATGATCACTTAAAATCAACACAGCACAGGAGTCATCACCCTTCATAAAGGATGCAGAAGGATGTGAGGACCGAAGGACTTACTTTGAGAGGATGTTGAGCTCCTTGGCCACCTGGGATCTAAACTTCTTCTTCTTGAGCCTGTCAGAGTTGCGTACGATGCCACTGAGGTACTGTAGCAGGGTGGAGATGTGGGGCAGGAGCAGCCTGGCACCCTGGGTCAGATGCTCTGAACAACACAAACAAACCATTCATTTCACCACTATTATCAATTTGCATGCTTTGTATTTGCTAATATTTCAAGTTTTTTGTGTTTAAAAAAACAAACAAAGTTTTATTACAAACGTTAAACTTTGTGGATAATACCCATTTTGCATTTGCTTATACCTACTAGGGCCCATAGTTTTTCCATGTAACCTGATGAGGAAAAACTCTGGTCCCTAGTTATACTGTTTAGAATTTACTTTTATTAGTAGCATTTGCATATTCTAGCAGTGGCCCTGTAAGCATTGCATTTGCGTATTCTATCTTTTTTCCAGCGGCCTCACCTTCAGAAATGTAAGCTCCCTCTGGTGGCTGGGGGAACACACTGCCGTTAACGCTCAGCTCCGCCTCCTCACCCTCCGTAACCAGAAGGTCCTTCGTGGTCACCAAGGACTCGGCGATGTCCATCACCATGGCAACAGTCTGGGTAGAGACGTTCTTGGCGGAGAGCAGGGCGAACACGTTGAGGAGGACGTCACACTCCGGGTGACCAGACTGCTGCTTGGCCAGGAGGGGGAAGTACCTGAGAGAAGAGGAGAGAAGAAGAGGAAAGAAGGTGGTCATTTTCAGGCAGGTTTCATCTGTCACCTGCCAGTGGGTCATTGCAAATTCCTCCTAGTTCCCCACTGTAAACTGGACTGTTGCCAGAAACATTCTCCCATTAATTTACTGATCTCATTGTGAAAAGACTTAGCCTTAGTGTAGCTGAACTCTCAACACAAAGACTGTTTGTTAAGCTTACCTGGCGTTCTTGCTCCAGACGTGGATGAGTTTGAGGAGGGGGGTGGGGGAGTAGGGGCTCTCTGTGGGCAGACGGCAGACCTGGGGCCAGACGATAGCCTGGAAGACAGCGTCTAGCTCGTCTGGGGTGAAGCTGTACGAGTCGAAGCCATCAAAGAAGTCCTGGATCCTCAGGACCCCCAGGCGCCTCAGGTTCTTCAGAGGAGCGATACAGCCTGCCTTTAACTGGGCAGAGAGAGGGAAAAAAAACATTTAGGAGTTATCTTTAAAACCTGTATCTATTTTTAGCCTTCCTTTCGGCTGCAAAGAGTAGTGAAAATACAAGTGGTGAGAAAACAACTTTTAGGAGTTACTGACTTGTCCTAAAAGCTAATGTCTGTGTGCAGTATCATACATGAACATCAAAATGCTTTATACATGCTCACACCTGCAACTGCCAGGGCAGGCTTCTCTGAGCCTCCTGTTCTAGTATAGGTCTTAGAGGGCCAGCTGCGGCATACTGCCACAATGGCTACACTGCAGCTCCTGACCAAGACCAGAGTTACTGACTTGAAACTTTACTAAACGTTTTTCTCAAGAGAGACCAGGAGCTTATTATCAAGCTTCTCAGAGTGCTGATCTAGAATCAGGTCGCCCCCTGTCCATATAATCGTATTAATTGTGATCTAAAATGCAAAACTGATAGTAAATCAGCACTCGTACTCTGAGATGCTTGATACATACTGCCCTTGGTCCAACACAGAATACACAGCAGGTTTCTCAAGACTAAGCCTATGTGAGACAGTGAGACCCTCCGGCTGTGTATATACCTGTTCTCTCTGGTTGAGGATGGTGGAGATGGAGGCGGTGACACACAGTAGGATCTGCAGCACCTTGGGCAGGTGTGTGTGGATGAGGTGGCCCAGTTTACTGATGACTGTGTTGACTATGTTCAGCAGGCTGTGCTGCCTCCCCAGAGGAAGGACGGCAGAGGAGTCTGTCTCTGCTATCGCCTTGTCTACTGCAGCTAAACACAGACCTGGAGAGGAGGGGAGAGAGAGAGAGAGGAAAAAAGAGAGAGAAAGAAGAGTTCTAAGTGTTCATACAGTGGAGAAAAAAAGTATTTAGTCAGCCACCAATTGTGCAAGTTCTCCCACTTAAAAAGATGAGAGAGGCCTGTAATTTTCATCATAGGTACACGTCAACTATGACAGACAAAATTAGAATTTTTTCTCTCCAGAAAATCACATTGTAGGATTTTTAATGAATTTATTTGCAAATTATGGTGGAAAATAAGTATTTGGTCAATAACAAAAGTTTCTCCATACTTAGTTATATACCCTTTGTTGGCAATGACACAGGTCAAACGTTTTCTGTAAGTCATCACAAGGTTTTCACACACTGTTGCTGGTATTTTGGCCCATTCCTCCATGCAGATCTCCTCTAGAGCAGTGATGTTTTGGGGCTGTCGCTGGGCAACACAGACTTTCAACTCCCTCCAAAGATTTTCTATGGGGTTGAGACCTGGAGACTGGCTAGGCCACTCCAGGACCTTGAAATGCTTCTTACGAAGCCACTCCTTCATTGCCCGGGCGGTGTGTTTGGGATCATTGTCATGTTGAAAGACCCAGCCACGTTTCATCTTCAATGCCCTTGCTGATGGAAGGAGGTTTTCACTCAAAATCTCACGATACATGGCCCCATTCATTCTTTCCTTTACACGGATCAGTCGTCCTGGTCCCTTTGCAGAAAGACAGCCCCAAAGCATGATGATTCCACCCCCATGCTTCACAGTAGGTATGGTGTTCTTTGGATGCAACTCAGCATTCTTTGTCCTCCAAACACGACGAGTTGAGTTTTTACCAAAAAGTTATATTTTGGTTTCATCTGACCATATGACATTCTCCCAATCCTCTTCTGGATCATCCAAATGCACTCTAGCAAACTTCAGACGGGCCTGGACATGTACTGGCTTAAGCAGGAAGACACGTCTGGCACTGCAGGATTTGAGTCCCTGGCGGCGTAGTGTGTTACTGATGGTAGGCTTTGTTACTTTGGTCCCAGCTCTCTGCAGGTCATTCACTAGGTCCCCCCGTGTGGTTCTGGGATTTTTGCTCACCGTTTTTGTGATCATTTTGACCCCACGGGGTGAGATCTTGCGTGGAGCCCCAGATCGAGGGAGATTATCAGTGGTCTTGTATGTCTTCCATTTCCTAATAATTGCTCCCACAGTTGATTTCTTCTAACCAAGCTGCTTACCTATTGCAGATTCAGTCTTCCCAGCCTGGTGCAGGTCTACAATTTTGTTTCTGGTGTCCTTTGACAGCTCTTTGGTCTTGGCCATAGTGGAGTTTGGAGTGTGACTGTTTGAGGTTGTGGACAGGTGTCAAACAGGTGCCATTAATACAGGTAACGAATGGAGGACAGAGGAGCCTCTTAAAGAAGAAGTTACAGGTCTGTGAGAGCCAGAAATCTTGATTGTTTGTAGGTGACCAAATACTTATTTTCCACCATAATTTGAAAATAAATTCATTAAAAATCCTACAATGTGATTTCCTGGATTTTTTCCCCTCAATTTGTCTGTCATAGTTGACGTGTACCTATGATGAAAATTACAGGCCTCTCATCTTTTTAAGTGGGAGAACTTGCACAATTGGTGGCTGACTAAATACTTTTTTCCCCCACTGTATGTCCTACTTTTAAAGCAAACACAAGTCCACACACACACAACTAGGCTGAAGCTACAATATAATGGCAGAATAGACCAATGAGTCAGAGAGCAACAGAACCATACAGTGAGGAATAAGATGAGAAGCACTCCACTCCCATACAGGTTGTACATCACATGGCAGAGGGCACCCTACCTTGTCCGTGGTGGCAGACGGGCTCCAGCAGGAGGTCAATGAACATGCCCAGCTCCTCAGACTGGCATCCTGCCAGGAACCTCAGCACGATGGAGGAACGCTGCACAGCGCCAGACTTGCCCTGGAACTTACTGCCGGTCTTACTGCGCATCCGGCCAAACAGAACCCTACAGAGGTAAGGTTAGAGGAGAGGGAGGATGGGTTGGTTATATTGGAGTAGTAAAGGTGACGCACAAATAGGCCACAAGTTTAAGTTCACATGAAGACGTGACACACACACACACATGAAAATCACACACCTCATAAGCAGTGGGATAAGCTGGGCCCTGTGTGAGGCGTCCACCACGGCTTTCTCCTCCGAGACGTTGAAGTGAACAATCTCATCCTTGAAGTATTTGTCATCCAGCAGCCTCTCCAGATTCTCCCTGAACACAACAGTCAACACATCAGTCAAAGACGTTCAATAGCGCAGGCCTTTAGGTCCAGAAGCACAGGACATTTCAGATACAAAAAAAGACATCAGATGAAGACATTTCATTCCTATATCACAGGACACATCAAACACAGAAATACATTGTATCAAATGGCCTGGCACGAGATATTGAATCAAGATATATTAGCAACTCTATACGCCTATTGGCCTGTACAGCTTCAAAGAAGCACCAGAGCAATGTTGTTGACAGGGTCTACACTACACAGAGTCTCCAGGGTGATTCTGCGAACTAGGTCAGTGGTACATTATGGGAAATTAAATAACAGAAGAGCACTACTCCTATTTCCTTCCATCATACTGTTTGCAGTGCTGTTAGATGGGAAATGGTTAGTTTAATAAGGGAAGTTAATAGAGGAACTCCTGTCAGATCTGTGGTTCTGGGTGGAGGTTAACATTCCTGCTCGGTGGAACCTGAGAGGGTCAGTGATGTCTCTGATCTCTATCAGTACTGGTAACAATGACTCCCATTGAGAGACCGGGAGTCCATAACTAACAGTTATTCCAGTATATTTTACTCCAATCATCTGAACAAAAATGTTAAATGGTCATCCTGGAAAGTACGTTTTATGCCTGGCACACTGTAAAAGGACTGAATGTATGTTAAAACAAGAGATAAGATGAGAGGTTGCGCGACAGTGTCGTTCGGAAATAAGCCAGAGAGCAAACTTACTTGTAGGGGAGGACGTTGGGGTCTTTGTAGGTCAGAACACACTCCAACGCTGCCCTCTGGATCTGCTGGTCCTGGTGACACAGCAACTGAACAGAGACACACAGTCACACACTGATAGGAGTACACTGACGGAGACTACCTACTGTTTAGGTAGATAGGCTGTTAACGGGTCAGATGAGTAAGTTTAATGGAGTATTCAGTCAATGCAGGCTAAATAGGCATATAGTATGACTGGTGAGAACAGCTGAGAGTAAATTGATGATGATAGGTGAGATGGGTAAGTTTACCTGAGTATACAGCTCATTGAGGCTATTCTCCAGGTACAGAGAGCGAGGGTTGGTGAACTTGGCAAACACCTTCAGGTGAGCGATGAGTTGCCTGTGGAAAGAAATTAAATGTCTTTAGAAAATGCTATATTTGCTTTTTTTTTTTCTAATGAAATAATACAACTGAGGTATTGTGAAACAAAAATAAATGTTTTATTTACAAAATCTTCAACGTGATCATCTCTTACTTGGCTGCTGCTCTTTTTGGTGGCATCTTCCTCTCTGGTCTAGCCTCCTCCTCCTCTTCCTCCCTGTCCTCCTCTTCCTCTCCCGCCATGCTAGCCTCCATGGCAGCAGGACTGCTCCTCTTCCTCAGGTCCTGAGTAGGAGCTACCAGTAGGTCAGCTGGGTAAAACTCATTCCTGCCAATCATGAGAGGGGAGGGGCATAGGGTCAGTTAAGACAGTGGACAATGAGGCTCATTCTCAAAAACCTTTCCTAGATTTATTGCATCTTGTCTCCTCCTCCTCAAAATGAAAAGATCAGAGGTTCCTCTCTGTATGAGGGCAGTGTAGTGTGTAAGGCTGCAGTATCTAGTCATGTGTAGGGTATAGCATAGGACTAACCTGATGAATCGTAGCATCAGTGGACTGAGCTCCCTACTGCGTGGTTCTACACGGTCAGGGACCAGAGCCATGGCCCTCCACAGCAGGCCCCTGAAGTTAGTGAAGTCTGTCCTCTCGCTGGGGTCAGAGGTCATCTTCAGACGCTGCAGGAACAGCACCCCCACGTCCCCGCTCTCGATGACATCACAGCCCGGCTCCCCTTGCAGCTCCGAGCCTCCATCTTCGCATTCTTCATCATCGTCACCTTCACGCAGCTCTTTTTCTGTTAGACAGAAAATGTACTTTATAGTTTTATCCGTCAACACAAATAGCTCATCACAGTGTTTAAAAAAACAGATCACACATGAGCACACACTCACCAGCAAGACCTGCCACCAACTCCAGCTGCTCATGGTAGACCTTCCAGAAGTCTTTGTTTTCCATTCCTCTGGCATGGGTCCTGGAGAGAGAGACAACACAAGGAAGAGATTAAATGTGTTACTTGGGGTTAAAACGTCATAGAGTATAATACTTTAGCTTTGTTGTGTGTTTTGTGTACTTACACTATGAGTTCAATGACTGGATCCCACAGGGGTTTGAAGTTGATGAACAGCATGGAAATAAGATAGCGTAGAGGCACCTGCAAATGGAAGATGCAGAACTTAACCATCCACTATGATAATCAAACATGAATCGATGTTCTAAATCTACGTTCTAGGTTCCAAATCTAAGTTCTATGTTCTGGGTACCTGTTGGAAGGTCCCTTGTTGCCCCTGGGGTAGTGATCTCTGCACCAGGTCGTGTCTGAGCTTCCTGAGGTGCAGCAGCTTCTCTCTGTAGTCCTGCACTGAGGCAGGGACCAACTCAGCCTGAAAACACACTGCAAACACAGGCTGGATCTCCACACTCTCCTCACCCTGAGAACACAGAGAATCAAGTTCAAACGTGTTATTATTGTCCATTTAGGCTGAAATGGAAAGTTCTCTCAATTATCTTCTGCCATGCTAATGAATTCAATTAACTTGAACAAATAAAGTCAGAATTATCCATTTACAAGACATCATTTGATTGTTCTGTACCAACCTCTGACGGTTTGAGCTCTGCCTCAAAGTGGGTCAGAATCCTCAGAGTCAGCAAGCGGATCTGAGGGAGGAAGCATGGTGGAGTTATTTCACAGTTGAATCACAACTAATAAAAGCACCCAAAATAATTACATCTAAACAAATAATTAAATATACTTCCATACTTTGGAGCTGTTGGAGGAGAGGTTGACGTGCAGCATCTGGTGCAGGTCGAGCAGTGCACTGTGGGATAGGTGCTCGGAGCAGCCGTTGACTGACAGCCGGGTGTAGTAGAGGTCTCCTAGCAACAGAGCCGACATGTCTGTAGGGAACTTCCTGTGACACACAAAAACACAGGAAGTTGATCAGGGTCAAAGTCCACTAATTACTAGAACAAAACCAGTTTCCAGATTATATAGCCAAACATTCATGGCACTAAAAAACCCACACAGATTTACTGTACCAATCCAAAGCTTTATCTCTCGTCACAGCAGTTATTCACACTAAATGGAACTACTCTCCAAGAGTTTGTGATATTTCTCCACTCTACTTACTGCATGATGGTCTTGACCCGCTCCACTGGCACCAGGGAGAGCACCTCAGCAGATCCATTCAGACTGAGCAGAGAGCTGAGGGCCTGCCTGGCCACAAACAGACCACCTGGATGGAGAGAGGACAGAAAAAGGGAGAGATCTTTATTGTTCCAGCTCGTGGGTTACTACTGGAGGGATGGTTAGGAGTTAGAACAAATGTGCATTGAATGGAACACAAGGTTATTCTGTATATCAGATAAGAGCAAACAAGGGCAGTACATACCTTTTCCGAGCGCTTCACTCTCCACATTCAGTAGCAGGCGATTGATGAGGGCGGTCAGACTGGGAACGACACTCCCTGCTGCCAGCGGTCTGAGATGGGGCAGGAGGACCAGGGCTGCCCAGGGCAGGGACAGGTCAGTGATGGTATGGTTCTGGTCCTGGGGTAGGCTGATCAGCGAGAGGATCAACTCTGGTACTGACACCTTCTCTGTCCCATCACCTGGCTCCTTACTGGGGGTATTTCCGGTGAAGACCAGGGGGTAGATCTCGAAGGCCATGGAGCCGTCTGTAGGGGGCGGGGCTTTGGCCAGGATGAGACTGACCAGCACCTCCAGGGCAGAGTGACGAGACACAGAGTCTACACTGGAGAACAACCCCTCTAGGTACTGTAGCAAGCTGGGCAGGAAGAACTGGAGACAGAGAGAGAAGAGGGAGGGAGGGGTGAGGATAGATGGAGAGAGAGAGGGAGGGAGAGAGATGAAGGGAAAGGCAGAAAAGAGGAGAGAGAGGGAGAAAGAAAGATGAAAGGAGTGTCAGAACGGAGAGAGAGAGATTATGTTAATCTATGTCCTGTGAAGGGAGCTTACTCTTTTGGAGTCAGCTAGAATGAAATTGCCTGGTGTATTGTTGATGAGATTACTTGATGTACCTGTTCAAACCGTTTCATGGTGAACATCTCCTTAGTGAACTCCAGTATCAGGTCCTGGTCCATCCCACTGCTGAACACCATTTTGACCGTGTCCTGTGTGACTATGTTTGGTAGTGAGACATTCTCCCCCAGCAGTAGAGAGGAGATGATCTGGAGCACTAGTCTACAGCAGGGTCCTGGGAGGGCTGGGGTCTGGAGCAACTCATGAACTGTCTACAGAGGCACAGAGAAGAACAAAAACATCAGAGGAATCTATACATAATATGACACTAACAGTCAGATTTGAACCCAAACTGGGTTCAGGCAAAAGACACATTTCTGTGATCTGAAAATCAAATGGACACAACGTATTCTTTATTTTTATTTTTATATATACAGTATAAACGGAGACGGTCAAATACATACAGACACACACAGCCTCTGAATACAGAACATACTCTATGCTTATTCTTACTATTACTTATTCATGTCGCACAGATAAATGGTGACCGCGGGCCATACCTGACAGACAGTGTCTGGCTTGGTGATCTTGTCTCCGTTGCGGTGTCCCACCAGGGTGTGGAGGATGAAGAGCAGACGCTCCAAGTGCTCGGAGGCCTGACCCTCCTCCTGCTCATCAACAACATCTGTCTTATTCAGGTTCCGTAGGACCTCACTCACACACGTCTAGAGAAAGACAACAACAGGATTTAGACACGGGACACGCCCTCAGTCACAGTTAAACAGCCCTGGACCAGGATAATGAACAGTATCACTCAAACAGTCCGACAGAGACATGACAATAACCTATCTGTCACACAGACTTTGAGACAGACAAGACAACCCATCATTCAGCCACACAGACCTACAAAGAGTTAACATTGGCACTATGCGGATCCAGCTGAGGTAAAAATACTCCCTAACCTGTAGAGACTCCCACAGAACCAGGAAGTGCTCTTTTTCTACGTGATTGGCTGCTGCCTGGGCCATTTGATCCAGTGCGTCTCTGACAGCATCCCAGGGTAGAGAGACTTCCTGGTCAGCGCTTGGTCCTAGCTTCCTCAGAGCTACTGGGAGGGTCTGGAGGAGAGAAGGAGGATACAACAGAAAAGGGGTGTGAATGAAAGATCTGTCATAAATAATATAAGATCAACTGAATATACATGCATTAGACTCCACTTTGTTAACCTTTTTCTCAGAGTCTAATCTTTTATTTCCTACTGTATAACCTAATGAACTCACCGTGCCAGCGCAGGAGTGGAACATGTTGCGGACTCCTTTACACATCTCAAACAGCAGCTGTCCCACCCCCTCTGCCTTCCCAGGGTGCTCCTCCAGGTCTAGGAACATGTGGTTGAGAAGGGCGTCAAGGTCTGGCACCTGGGGGGTATAAATGCAATTTATTCAATCTATTCAATTAGATCTGATTTCGTCACCACTGGATGTCAACTAGGCATGACCACAACACACCTTTCTCATCAGAAAAGAAAAACTCTCTGCCGCAAACTTTCGTATGTGTTCCTTCTTGTGCGCCAACAGTGTGCTGTACAAGCTGTAGGGGGGAAGGAGAGATAATTAAACACTGATGTAATCTATACATATATGCCATAGATAGGAAACAATAACAACAATAATGTTAGAGCTTCTAGCACCATCTGTCTACTCCTACTGCAGCCAGGTAGGCCTAAGGCCCAGTCTCACCTGTACATTTTGGTCATGTCCTTGACCATGAGTCTCCAGAGGTACTTGTAGAGGTAGGAGAGGCAGGTGAAGGCCCACTCCAGTATCTCTGTGTCCTGGGTCTCCAGGAGAGAGGTTATGAGGACGAAGAAGTCAGGGAAGTGGGGGTAGAAATCCATCTGGAGGTCCCTAGCCAGCTGGACCACCAGGCTGATGGCGAAGGGAGACAAAAGTCATGATTTGCAGGGCACACACACTGCAAGCAACAATGTTGCCAATGAATAACAAACATTACTTTCATTTCCACATGACATGTGTGCATTCTTTACCGGCAGATTTTGAAACATATTCTACAGAAAATGTCCTATTGAATTTGTACCATCCTCCTCAGCCTCACACTGTAACCTCAGGTACACACACACACACACAGTAAATTCAAGTACACACACAAACACAGTAATCTCAGGTACACACACACACAGTCATCTCAGGTACACACACACACACAGACAGTCATCTCAGGTACACACACACAGTAATCTCAGGTACACACACACACAGTAATCTCAGGTACACACACACACAGTAATCTCAGGTACACACACACACACACAGTAATCTCAGGTACACACACAGTAATCTCAGGTACACACACACACACTGTAACCTCAGGTACACACACACACACTGTAATCTCAGGTACACACACACACAGTAATCTCAGGTACACACACACACACTGTAATCTCAGGTACGTACTCCAGTAGCGGCTGGCAGGCCAGGCTGTTCTTGGTACTGAGGTGAGTCTTCAGGCTCTCCACTATAGACCTCTGATGGAACACCAGAAGGTTGAAGGACTGGCTCTTGTTGGACACCTCCCTCAGGAAGGTGGCTGAGGAACAGAGAAATGTGTTTCAGATTAGTCACTGGGTTCTGCTCATAGGGACATGTTTGTAAGCTTGACAAGGAAATCTATTGGGCCAGATGTGATAGTAGTAGTGAAGCTCCTTGGTGTGATGAGTTATGTACTCACTGAAATGCTCAGTCAAATTCAGGTCCCTCCATTTTGTTAGTCCTTCTGAAAAGTAGGTGTCTATCTCCTACAACAGAAAACAGTGTTACATGCCATGGAATGATATTAACAACGGAAAAAACATCATTTTGAACAAATGTCACAGAGAATACATACCTCATCATAACTCCCAGTTCTGTCAATGCGATGGATGACATCGATATTGACATTGGCAAGCCTTTCAGCAAACGTGAGAAACTGTAAAGCAAACGATCAAGAGTTAACAGTAGCTACTACAGTGAGCGATACAGTAATGAAATGACTTGCTAGCTAGGCTACATATAATTTGTAACATATCCAAGCAGCTACGCTTGTTGGTTATTTCAACGTAGCGTAGTAATAGGAAAACATGTTTAATTTCAAGCTGTTCAGACATTATGAAAACCAGGAATAACAGATAGCTATGCATATTAACATTTTTTTTTTTTTTTCAATGTAATAGCTTAGCAGTCGTCGCTAGCTGGCTATGCTAACAACTGTGCTGCACAACCACAAGTTCCCAAAAGCAACACTCACCCTGAAAGTGTTCTCAGATTTATGATACGACGACTTGGATTTTATCTTCATTTTTGACCTGTCTCTTTTTCTGATATATGTATAAAAATAATGTAATCCACGATTCAAAGTATGAAAACAACAATTAATAGGCTAAATGTGTTTACACCCATGCCCGGTGGTGGGGCGCAGCCATGTTGAATGAAGCATCATGGGAACGTTTTGCTTTTCCACGTGGTGAGAAGGCACAGAAGGGGGCGTGGTTTTGCAACAACTTCAGGATGACTTTCTGGATACTTTTGTATCCCAATGACAGCTCAGTCAGTGTCCATACAGTGTCCATACCATTGGAGGCTGCTGAGGGGAGGACCGCTCATAATAATGGGTGGAACAGAGCAAATGGAATGGCATCAAACACATGGAAACCGTGTGTTTTATGTATTTGCTACCATTCCACCTATTCCGCTCCTGCCATTACCACAAGCCCATCCTCCCCAATTAAGGTGCCACCAACCTCCTGTGGTCCATACATGTACTAACTAGTGGACATGACATACTGGACACTAGACACATTATACTGGACTGGACATGTTAGTATAAAAATAGCTATATTTTCTCTGGGGTCCAAAGTTTTTCAGAAGTGTGTGTGTGTCTGTGTCTGTGTCTGTGTGTGTGTGTGTGTGTGTATGTGTGTGCGTGTGTGTGTGTGTGTATACGCATGCGTATGCCTCTGTGTGTGTCCGTGTGTACCAGCCATCCAGGGGGTAGGGCTGATGACAGGGGTAGTTATCGGTCCAGCCAGGAGAACAACGGAACAATCCCAGCTCTTGATTTTGTGAAGAGGTGGAGAGGTGGAGAGGTGTGCTCACTGCTACCTGCCAGTAATGTCTTTGAGAAACACACAGGCACAGTAAAGACTTCAGAGCTCACTGCTATCCTGTTTCAGCTCATATCCTGTCTGTGACAAGGACAAATACGGACAAGGACATCATTCTATCTGAAAGCACAGCAGCCTACTGTAAGCTATCATAGATGTCATAGAGAAATACTAATTATCTGCAGTTCATTGCATTCCAATAACAGAAACCACAAGGGACTACAAGTTCGGGAATAGGACACTCTTCCAGTGAGTACAGTAGCCTATACCTCACAATCAGAAGGCTACAATGGCAGCCTCTCCAGTGGTTGGATCCTTTGTGGCTGGGGACTATGCTGTGTTTGCTCTGATGCTGCTGGTGTCTGCAGCCATCGGGGTGTACTATGCCATCGTCGGAAGGGGCCAGAGCAGCTCCAGAGAGTTTCTGATGGGAGGCCAGAGTATGACAGCCATACCTGTGGCTTTGTCCCTGACTGCCAGCTTCATGTCGGCTATCACAGTGCTGGCCACCCCAGCCGAAGTGTACCGATATGGGGCAAGCTACGGCCTCTTCAGCCTCTCCTATGTGCTGGTGGTGGTGGTCAGCTCAGAGGTCTTCCTCCCTGTCTTCTACAGGCTGGGCATCACAAGTACATATGAGGTGAGAATCAATCCACTCTGTTGAGTTGTGTTCTATTCTATTCAACAGAAATAGTATAACATGTTTGGTAGAGATTAGCCAGAGTAATTGCAATGCAAATTCTAAGCAATTCTAAATCCCTGAAAAAAATATCTTGGGGGTCACAAAATATTGTTTAAAGTGACCAATTGACCAACACAATTTATTCAGGAAATAAAATACTGACCAAATTTTGTAATCTTTCTATAAAACAAACAGATTGCTGTTTCAGGTAAAAGTCATAGTAGTCACGGTTCCATTCCTTAGTCTTGTTGAGATGCTGATGATTAGATTATGATTATGATTCAAACAGCTAAAATATGGGTCAGTATTTTATCTTCATCAGCTGACTGAAACAATCCTGGCACAGTCTTGTCATCTCATCCTCTGGCTGACTATACTCTTGTTTTGTCTTTTGGGCTTCACACATGAACTAATGTAATTGTCCTTTCCATGAGAAATGTAACAGAAAAGTGTCATATTTCATTATTTCTAAATGTTTTCTCTTCATTGTCATCATTCTGCAGTATCTGGAGATACGGTTCAACAGAGCCACCCGTCTGTTAGGGACAGTGATGTTCATTGTTCAGACTGTGAGTACCTTATCACAACACTCTCCCCCCTCCATACTATGAATTACATGAACATGAGAACAACCCTTGTACTACAGGTGATTATAAGAGCCACATCTTATGTCTCTCTGTCTCACAGATACTCTACACGGGTATAGTAATTTATGCTCCAGCTCTGGCATTAAACCAAGGTGCAGTAGTCTCTAAAAGTAATAAAATAATTTAATTTCAAGCCCCATCGGCATTGAGTGCACTTGAAACCACTCCTCTGCTAAATGATGTCAATCTCTCTAGCTTTTCCTTTCTGCCTCTCTCTTTTTCCGTCTCTCCAGTGACTGGGATGGATCTCTGGGGTGCTGTCATTTCAACAGGAGTGGTCTGCACCTTTTACTGCACTATGGTACTGGACAGACAGTGATGTTATAAACATTTATTTTATTAACATTTATCCCCTGATGTAAGGGAAATACAGATGGAGGTTAGATTGAGGCATGATTTGTGTAGCACTGTGTGGTGACCTTTGACCCATATATTTAACATGGCTGGGTGTGTATTCTGACAGGGCGGTCTGAAGGCGGTGGTGTGGACGGACGTGTTCCAGGTGGGCATCATGGTGGCAGGCTTCCTATCTGTCATCATCAGAGCCGTGGTCCTGCAGGGAGGAGTCTCCAACATCCTCAACCACGCAGAGTTCGGAGGACGACTCAACTTCTGGGAGTGAATAGATTGTCATGTAGATTATAGATGTAAAAGAGCAGGAGAAGAGTCTGCACCTGGACTTTGTGGAGTATTTTGGTGCAAAATACAGTATAAGACATTGCAAAAGGGTGTACTGAATGTCTCTCTCTCTCTTTCTCTTTCTCTTTCTCTCTCTGTTTCTGTCTCTGTCTCTGTCTCTGTCTCTGTCTCTGTCTCTGTCTCTGTCTCTGTCTCTGTCTCTGTCTCTGTCTCTGTCTCTATCTCTCCTTTGTAGCTTTGATGCTAGTCCACTGAGGAGGCACACCTTCTGGACAATCACGTTTGGAGGCACGTTTGTCTGGACCAGTATCTACGGGATCAACCAAGCCCAGGTGCAGAGATACATCTCCTGCAAATCCATGATTCACGCCAAAATGTGAGTCATGATCTTCCTGGAAGGATAGAGTAGAGCATGAAGATCTATTTCTTGTTCAGCCCCAGTGTTTAAAGTGGAACTGACAGCATTTTAGTAACATGAAATCTTATTAAAATCTGTTTATATACACCCCCAGGAAGAACATGACACTTTCGGGAAAATAATCTGACAAGCGAGCAATTTTAACGTTTTCATAAATTCTTAGAATGTTTGAGAATTACGTATACTAAGGCATTTGTGGAAATTCTATAGAAATATAGAGTGGGAAAGCGGCAGAGCGTTTGGACAATTAATAGACACTGCAGTAAATAAAATCTAATAACAACATCTGTCTCGTCCAAGACCGGAGTCTACACAGACCAGTGCGCAATATCCAATCAGAGCTACAGTAGGCCTTTATACAAACAAGCCATTTGCCACAAGGGCCCGCCATCATTCACTTTGAACTGGACTGTGTGTGTACCAGTGGTGGAAAAAGTTCCCATTTGTCATACTTGAGAAAAAGTAAAAATACCTTAATAGAAAATGACTCAAGTAAAAGTGAAAGTAACCAAGTAAAAACCTACTTGAGTAAAAGTCTAAAAGTATTTGGTTTTAAATATACTTAAGTATCAAAAGTAAACCAGACGGTACGATTTTCTTGATTTTAAAATTTAGGGATAGCCAGGGGCACACTCCAACACACATAATTTACAAACAAATACTTTGTGTTTAGTGAGTCCTCCAGATCAGAGCCAATAGGGATGACCTGGGATGTGAATTGGACCATTTCCTGTCCTGCTAAGCATTCAAAATGTAACAAGTACTTTTGCGTGTCAGGGAAAATGTATAGTGTAAAAAGTACATTATTTTCTTTAGGAATGTAGTGAAGTAAAAGTAAAGTAGTCAAAAAATAGAAATATTAAAGTACAGATACCTCCAAAAAACTACTTAAGTAGTACTTTAAAGTATTTTTGCTTAAGTACTTTACACCGCTGGTGTTTACAGGCAGTTGGAACAGTGCAACTTTAGATTGTTAACTAGAACGCATTCGCCAAAAGCCACAAAATACACCTGAATGGATTTCTGCAAATATGTAAACACCACGGGAGTCCTCTTACATTTGGGAACTTTACAGTCCTATTGATCAAACAACCATGAGAAGGTAGTCTCTCTCTCCCTCAGTTATGCACATCAACAACAACAGGCCTCAGTATGCACATCAACAACAACAAGATCAACAACTAATGCTAGCCAGAGCAAGACAAGCTCAAATCTAACAAAGGAACATTAGATAAACCCTCTCAAACTTTTTCAGCTAGTTGGCTGTCAAAATTACACTGATAAACGATGGGGAAGTGTAGCCTACTTGTCCTTCTGATAAAACACCTTCTCTCTCTCCCGCCCCGTTCTCTCTCTCTTTCTCTCTATCTCTCTCTCTTTCTCTCTCTCTGTATTCTCTTCCAGGTCTCTCTACATAAACCTATTAGGACTGTGGGTCATCATGCTGTGTTCTGTGTTTGCGGGGCTGTGTCTGTACTCCGTCTACAAGCACTGTGACCCCTGGACAGCAGGCATGGTGTCTGATCCAGATCAGGTTGAGGACACAAACCAGGAAATAACACTTTAATAAAAACCTCAGGTTGACGTTTATTGGGATGAGTCTTGTCCTGGAGGCAGAACTGAGCGATTTCTGCTAGATGGGCCAGGTATTAGGTATTAGGGTAAGCAGTGTGGTTAATGTTAGGGTTAAGATTTTATGACAGATTTTGTGGCTGCGCCAGCTAGTGGCCACCTCTGTAGAGCTGCCACCAGAACAAGATTCATGACAAAAAACGCTAACCTGCATAAATACCAGGCACTGTCAATATTACTATTCTGCCAGACTGCCACTTTACAGATATATTTTCTCAAATATTTGTTTAAACTGATAACATTCACAGCCACTAAGTGTAACCACCTTAAACTGTTTTTTCCCCTCGTCGGCCACACATCCAGATTGTTCCCAGGAAAAATATCCAAAATAACCCAAACCCAGTGGTACCACTCAGACAGACACTGACCAGCCCTCTTTCTCTGTACAGCTGATGCCATATATGGTGCTGGACATCCTGAGAGACTACCCTGGAGTACCAGGATTGTTTGTGGCAGCAGCCTACAGTGGGACGCTAAGGTTATCATTCCCATCTAATACGTCATCTTAAGTTTGATCATTGCTACTGTTTATAATGTTAGTATGTTACATTATGTTATATGTTACTAGATTAAGTACCCTTTTGTTACTATTTGTACTGTATGCAATATCTCAAAGTTCATAATATCAATACTATGACTTAATATTTACTCTCTCAGCCTATGGTGGGACACAAAGATGACTATTTCCATAGCACTCACACACACTGTATACAGGTTTTATTAATGTTTATAATGTTATTTTACATCATGTTATATTTCTAGGTAAATAATGGCACTATATTTGCTCTCTCTTGCCACAGTACGGTATCGTCCAGTGTCAATGCTCTGGCTGCCGTGACTATTGAAGATCTGATTAAGCCGTACACACACATGTCAGAGAAACACCTGTCCTGGACCTCTAAAGGCCTCAGTGAGTGTCTAATATCAATAGGTGTCTTTGCATTTACCACAGAGCTCAGAGAGCTATACTCATGTTTGATGATATATTCTTGCTGATATTAGAAATGAATAAACCATAATTTATCATGATTTGAACTGCTATCCCTATGATCCATTCTAGGCTTTCTGTATGGGGCTCTCTGTATTGGAATGGCTGGCATAGCCTCACTAATGGGAGGTCTGCTGCAGGTATATGATACAACAAAAGGAGTATGTACTTCTACATAAAATGTGTTCAGTCTTGAGGTACGCAACTCTAAAATATGTCTCTGTCTCCCCCTGTAGGCAGCTATCAGTATCTTTGGGATCATCGGAGGGCCTTTACTGGGTCTCTTCTCACTGGGGATCCTCTGTCCATACGCCAATGCCACAGTCAGTAGTCTCTTTAACAAAATCAGGATTATAAGCATACAACCAAGCTAACTGTTAGCTAATCTCTCTGAAAGTTTATGTTGAAGTGTTGATGTGTTCTATCTGTGTGTTCTGTGCTGCAGGGGGGCTTGGCTGGTCTGATCTCTGGGCTGGTTATGTCTCTGTGGGTGGGGATAGGGGCCCAGTTTTACCCTCCTCTACCAGAGCAGAGCAGGCCTCTGGGTCTGACCACACATGGTTGTAACTTCACAACCGCAGCCGACGCGTTCAACTGGACCGCATCCCCAACAGAACCAAGCCTATACACTACAGTACTACAGCAAAATACAACAGAGAGGTAAGTTGTGGGCTTCAGTATCTTTGGTTAAGGACAGGTCACACTTTTGCTGTAGGGAACAAGTATGTTGGGAGCCTTGTCATGTTAAAATAGCGAACTGCTTCAGCTGTAAACAATATATGCAACGTTATAGCTGTTGGATGCCACTATGTTTGTCTCATCTACAGACCCTTCCTGGCTGATACCTGGTACTCCCTGTCCTATCTCTACTTCAGTCCTATTGGGACACTTACAACACTGGCTGTTGGACTTGTGGTCAGTCTACTTTCAGGTACTCTTTCCCAAATGGTAGTGTTTCTTCTTGCCATATTTCATGTCTAATTAACATATTTGTTTACACTACAATGTGTCTCTTTCCAGGGGGTATGAAGTTGAAGTTGGAACCAAGGGTGACATTGATGAAAGAAGATACAATGTTATTTTGCTTTTACAAGCACTTTAAAGAAAGGGTAAGTGATATGAGTGTTTTCAATAAATAACCTCCAAGACGTTCTCTCTTCCAACCACTTTCCTGTATTAATTTAGCTCTCATCCATACCTAGGCCATGAGACGAGCAGGAAAGCTGGACCTCACAAAGAACAGAGAGAATAAATTTGGAAACAATAACCCCAGCTTCGGCAATGTCCACGAGTTGGATTTCACAAAGAGCAGTCTTCCATAACATGCTGATAAAACCATGCCTTAACAGTTTCTCTTTCTTCTCATATTTCTCCCTCCCCAGTGCTGCTGTTTTTCACGACTCATGAATGTCCTGACAGATGGTATCAATAGCTCATCTATATTCTCATATTTCTATGAATGTAGCATACATCAGCAACTTGAAAAGACAAGTTAGGATTGTTAATAAGGAAATATCTTTGCTTGACTTTTATATGAAATGTTTCTCATTTATTTTAAGATAGGGCTATCAGTGTTGTACACTTAAAATAAACATTCATTTGAAATAGCTATGTCTCATATTTATACTTATATAATTTAATTACATTGTACAAGTTATCAATACATTCTATCATGTATTATTTACAATGATGTACACATGAGAGAACTGTAGGCATTTGATGGACGTGATTCCACAACTCGAGGTGGGTAAGAGTGGCAAGTGTAGCTCATAACACTTTTGTCTGTAATATATAGCTAACATTTGTGTCTAAGGACATTTGTATTGCTAATAACACTCTTGTTCATGGACGGCTAAACTAAAACTTGCATACTGAAGATTCAGCTGCCAAATATCTAGGCTATCAGTCTATTGGTCTGCCTATATTCAGCATGGCGGACAATTCTTCTTCATAGTAACGCTTCTTCATGGCTCTGTACTTCCTTAGATAGTACAGGGCCTCCAGTTCCTTTATCACAAACTCCCCACGGTCGACTAGCTTTTTGATCTCCTTAGGGTCTGTGACATCTTTGTTCTTCATAAAGGCACTCTTCAGACGTTCCCTGAAGTAGTCTGCTCCTTTGGGGTATTCCCGTCCCAAAAACAGTAGCTGTCAATGGAAGGAGACAGGTTACCAATGATTATTCCAGGCTTTGGGGATTGTTTTGGAAAGACAGCTACATATTGCATGAGTGGAAGCAAGTCTCAGATACTGAAAGTAAGTGTGGGTAACAACAACGGGTGGGTGCATTGGCAGTAGTCAGTGTTTAACTTACGTTCTTGTACAGCTGTCTAACCTCACTCCTCAGAGGGTTGGCCATGTCACTGCCTGAGACTGTATCAGCCTTCACTACTGGGATGGAAGAAAAGGTCAGAAGATACAACAGGTGATTTAGTATACAGCAGCTGATGATTATGTAAAACAGCTCATGAAATGTGCCTATGTCTGATTGTTGTCACACATCATATATCCTGTGAGCCTCACAATCTTAGCTGTTTCATGCATACATTTTAGCTTGACCTTGGTTCACTTAGCATGTAGGTTAGGTAACAGTACAAAAAGGCCACCTTGCGACTAGTTAACAAAGCGAATGATTAGCTAGCTGGCTAGTTAATTGGCAGCTGAAATTCAACCAATAATTGTCTTTTGACATTGTGCTGGGAGACATAGTAGTAACGTTATCTCCCAGCACAACGTCAACAGACAATTACTGGTTGAATCGCAGCTAGCTAATTAGCCAGTGGTGGAAAAAGTACTCAATTGTCATACTTGAGTAAAGGTAAAGATACCTTAACAGAAAATGACTCAAGTAAAAGTTACCCAGTAAAATACTACTTGAGTAAAAGTCTAAAAGTATCTGGGTTTTAAATGTACTTAGGTACAGTGGTAGAACAAGTACTCAATTGTCATACTTTAGTTAAAGTACAAAGTAAAAGTTATACATCAAATTCCTTATATTAAGCAAACCAGACGGCACGATTTTCGTATTATGTTTTCATTACGAACAGACAGGGGCACATTCCAACACTCAGACATAATTTACAAACACAGTATTTGTGTTTCGTCAGTCCGCCAGATCAGAGGCAGTAGGAATGACAAAGCGTTATATAGATATGTGCCATAATTCTGTCCTGCTTGGGCATTCTAAATGTAACGAGTACTTTTAGGTGTCAGCGAAAATGTATGGAGTAAAAAGTACATTATTTTCTTTAGGAATGTAGTGGAGTAAAATTAAAAGTTGTCAAAAATATAAATAGTAAAGTAAAGTACAGATACCCAAAAACACTACTTAAGTAGTACTTTAAAAAAAGTATTTTTACTTAAGTACTTTACACCACTGTAATTAGCTAAACACCCTCGGTTATAAAAACATTCATTGTGATTAATTCACACGATATAATTAAGATTCCATTACATTATAAGGTCCCTTATCGATAAATCCTTGCAGTTAAGTAGTGTCGATGGCTGGTTACTTCGCCCTTCGCCCACACGAGTTCAAATAGGAGTTCATAAATAACGCCGTAAAACGTTTTACATGTCGCAAACCAAAACATTGACCTGCTGCGCGTGCGTGCGGTGGCATTTCCATGGTTACTTGGACGTGAAAAGAGTTGACAGATATCCCACCAGGAGAAGATAACCAGTTTTCCAACAAATGTTATTTCATTACCTATTTAGCAAGCTAACCAGAGAGTTAGAAAATGAATTTTGTGGTTAGTTTGACATGTTTACAAGCCAAGTAGCTAGTTGCATAAGTAGCAAATTGTTACTAGCCAGAGTAAATTAGATTACCAGTTAGCTAGCTAGATAGGACTCAAGGTGAGCAAATGACTGCAAATCAGCTTCCTTTTACTGCAAGCATGCTGCAAGTCTCTGTTTTGCTTCTCCTTTGCTTCTTTCAGCCGTATCTTACTACAACTAAATACTATATATCCTAAGTTTCTATTCTCTATGTTCTTACCTTGTAAGCCATCCAAGGATGCAAAGGTAACTTTGTTACTGTTGTTATGCATAGCATAATATCTCTCTCTATATTAGATTCATGAGAGATATTAGACCTAGTAGATATAGGCCTAGATAGCAATATTGAATATAACATGTTTCAATTTCTCCCCAGCATCTGAGTCTAGTCTTTAGATATGTTCTTTACCTTCCTTCACTTTTGCAATGTCCACAAATTGCAAGCATACAGTAGCTTGCAAATTTGTCTATGGTCACATTTATGCTCATCAAGTTGAATTGTTGATTTGGTTCAAGTCTGCCAAAAAGAAAGGAGGCAAGCTCATTAAGGCTGAGAAGGAGCGACTTCAGAAAGATGAGGTGAGAAGACAAAAGGAAGAGGGTACTCTAGGACTTCTCATTCCATTCAATCAGAATGAGAGCGCATCGAGCATATCATGTCAACCCTGTTACCCATATATAGATAGGCTAGACATTTTATTTTTAACATTTTATTTTTTGTGAAGCTTGCATTCGAATCCCCCTTCCTGTTGCACATAACAAGTTCCCATTCCCCCTGTCGACAGGGGATTTATGGCAGATTTAAGATGAAAACCTGTTACGTCAACCCTGTTACTTTAATGGCACTTACTAATCATTAGTTTTATTTAAGCCCTTGAGATGTAAAAGTATGTTTTTACAAAGTGGAACGTGCTTTTTATGACAATGTTAAAATTGGGTGAAATCAATATTTTTGGGATACACAACCCAAAATGTTCTCTATTCATGGAACAACCCGCATACTGACGATTCAGCTGCCAAACATCTAGGCTATCAGTCTATCGGTCTGCCTATATTCAGCAGGCCTAACAATTCTTCTTCGTAGAAACGCTTTTTCATGGCTTTATATTCCCTCAGATAGTACAGGGTCCCCAGTTCCTTAATCACAACCTCTCCACACTCGACAAGCTTTCTGATCTCCTTAGGGTCTGTGACATCTTTGTTCTTCATAAAGGCACTGTTCAGACGCTCCCTGAAGTAGTCTGCTCCTTGGGGGTATTCCCGTCCCAGATACAGTAGCTGTCAGTGGAAGGAGGCAGGTTACCAGTGATAATCCCAGTGCTTTGGGGATTGTTTTGGACAGACAGCAAAAGATTGCATGAGTGGAAGCAAATATCTTATTGAAAGTAAGTGTGGGTAACAACAACAAAGCGTGGGTGCATTGACAGCAGTCAATCAGTGTTGAACTTACATTCTTGTACAGCTGTCTAACCTCTCTCCTCAGAGGGTTGGCCATGTCACTTCCTGAGACTGTATCAGCCTTCACTACTGGGATGGAAGAAAAGGTCAGAAGATACAACAGGTGAATTACTATTCAGCAGCCGACTATGTAAAACAACAGCTCAGAAAGAAATATGCTTATGTCTGATTGTTGTCACATCACATATCCTGTGAGCCTTACAATCTTTAGCTAGCTATGTGTCATGCATAGTGCATTTTAGCTTATTTTACCTTGGTTCACTTAGCTGGTAGGTTAGGTAACAGTTCAAAGTCTGCGGCTAGGTAGAAAAGCTCTGGGAAAGCGAATGATTAGCTAGCTAATAGTAACGTAATTGGCTAAACACCCTCGATTATAAAAACATTAATTCGCTTTGTGATTAATCGATTTATTCACACGATATAATTTAGCTTTCATTACATTATAGCTAGGCTCCCTTATCGATAAATCCTCGCAGTGCAGAGTTGAAAGCTGTGTACCTTGCTGAAAACTGGCTACATGGGAGCATTACGTCAAACATTGCGTCGATTCCAGGGTAACGGCTAGACGGGATCCAGCTTTTGTCAAATTAAAACATCAGATTTGACTTTTCATAGCAGGTTAGGATAATTTACGGAGCAAGTTAGGATAGTTAGGTTAAGTTTTTTTTTTTTAAACTACCTATTTACGTTAATTTGACAAAAGTTGGATCCCTTCTAGCAGTGACCCGACTACACCTGGTGGAGGGACGAGCGTCGCATAGGAGTGACACGACCTGACTATTAGACATTGGGCTTGTTCGACGTTGCAGGCAGGCGACAGTGCAGGCGACTGCCGACTGATGCCCGTTCACATCATAGTCGTAACTAGGAAACTCGGACATTTCCGACTTGCTGATTCGTTGAGTGCGGCACGTGTATTAGTACAGCCAGTTAGCAAGTAGGACATTTCTGAGTTTCCTAGCACATGAACGCGGCATGACTGATATAGAAAAAACCGTGCATCATAAATAACTACTCATTGGGCGCGTTTGAGTGGTAAGGCTAAAGCAACCGACTGTAGAGGAAAGTCAAGGAGTGAAGATGGGGGAGGTGCATCTACGAAAGCCGAAAGTCAGACACTAATGTGGTTTTCCAACAGCAATGCTCAGATTAATATGGCAGTGTTGCCATTGTTCATACGTTTTTCTTCATAATGTCGAAATAAACATGTCTTCAACCCCAATATCATACACTAACAAACTGAAATCATATGTGCGTACATAGTACAATCAATTAGTGTGAGGGCCTCAAACATCACATTAATTTGTCCACTGTATACATGAATCACGGCAAAGTTGGTTCCTGTTTCAATTATGTCTTTGGTTACTTTTGCATGAGTAAAAAAACAACAACTAATGATTAATTGACAATATACAGTACAACGCAGGCGATGGCTGCAGTATGAAGTTGGTGAAGAGCAACTGCAGAAACTTGCAGTCGACTGCAGTCAAAACTTCACGATCACATGATTTTTGTCAAGTTCATGCAGTTGACATGTATGCGCAAGTCGGAAAATGTTAATCCCCATAATGCAACACAATTTGGTACCAACTTGACAAAAGTGATCGGCTCGAATGCGCCCATTAATATTTGTAGAGTCAGTCAGTGGCCCTGTTCGAGAGCATAAAACGGTGTTGTATCATGGGTAAATTTTGACTGACCGACTGATCTACAAATAATATTGAGTAGTTATTTATGATGCAAGGTGATTTGTAGATCAGTCAGTCTCGACTCGCCTTTAAGCCGGCTGCAATGTCGAATGCACCCAGTCAGTCACAATTTACCCATGATACATAGGTATCCAATCAAAAACGCATATTTTGATCAATGGGTAAAACAATGGGCGCGCTCGACATTGCAGCCGACTTTAAAGGCCAGTTGAGACTGACTGATCTACAAATCACCTTGCATCCTAAATAACGACTCTTTATTATTTGTAAATCAGTGTGAGTCAGTCAGTCACAATTTACCCATAATACGGTTTTGATCCTCTCGAACACGGCCAATATCTTACGTCAGATAGCACAAGGAGCGTCACTCCTCCGTGACGCCATCTGATCTGACGTGAGACGATATGCACCCGATGTATTGCCCCATTCAAAACAACTGGGAACTCGGAAAAAATCCGACTTCCGACTTCAGTGCATTTAAGACAACTGAGACTCGAAAAAAAAAACGAGCTCCAACTTGGATAAATCGTTTTCAACGGTGATCCCACTCGGAATTCCATGTCGGGAACTCAGGCCTCTTTCTCGAGCGCAGACTTTGCGACCTGAAGATCATTGACGTCATGATATGACCTCGTATTTTTCCGAGTTCCCAGATGTCTTGAAAGCACAATAAGATAAAGTACATTAGGATCCTCTCGAACACGTGGACCTGTGTGTCAATATTTTGATTGTATGACTTAATTTGATTGTATGACCCAATTATTTTTAAATAAAAAAGGGCAAATTAAGTCATACAATCAAAATCTAACGAGTTCATAAACAACGCCATAAATCGTTGTACATGTCGCAAATCAAAATATTGAACTACTGTGCGTGCATGCATGCGTGCGTTACCGTTTCCATGGTAACTTGGACGCGAAAAGAGGTGACAGCTGATAGATATCCCACCAAGAGAAGATGGTGAGCAGTTTTCAAACAAATGTTAGCTACTTTATTATGTAATTAGTGAGTTAGAAAATGAATGTCTGGTTAGGTTGTTAAGATATTGAGTAGCTAGATACAGCTAGTTGCATAAGTACTTGCTCTGGCAAGTAACAAACTGGCTACATAGCTAGTTAGCTAGCTAAACCAGAGTTAGCTAACGTTAGCTAGCTAGCAAGCAAGCCACTGCAAATCAGCTTTCTCTTTACTGCAAGTGCTACTGCAATTATGATGCTGCTGCAAGTCTGTGTTTCTCTTTTTTTTCTTTCAGCCTTATCTTGCAACAGCTAAATACTCTATCCCCTAACTTTCTATTCTGTATGTTCTCTCCTTGTTAGCCACCCAAGGATGCAAAGGTAACTCTTGTTAACTACTGTTATGAATAGCATAATATTGATTCATGAGAGATATAACAAGCTAGACCTAGTAGATATAGCTAGCTAGCTAGCTAAATTGAATATAATAGCATGTTCTCAATTTCTCCCCAGAATCTCTGAGTCTAAGTTATTTTTCGATAGCTATGTTCTTTACCTTCACACTCAACTTTTGTAATGCACACAACTTGCAATAATTCATTAGTTTGCAAATGTGTCTATGATCACAATTGATTACATTTGTTCATTAAGTTGAATTGTTGATTTGGTTCAAGTCTGCCCAAAAGAAAGGAGGCAAGCTCAGTAAGGCTGAGAAGGAGCGACTTCAGAAAGAGGAGGATGAGAGAAGACAAAAGGAAGAGGGTACTGTCATTTCTCGTTCTCATTCAATCCATGACAAATCCTCTGTTGTATGCTAATGGTTGTATGTCTGTGTGTGCATTTGTACCGTTTGATCTGTGCTATTGAACTGCCATTTGTATTATGAGATGCTTCAATAGTATGCACAGTGATACATCAGTAATACATCAGATACACTCATGGGGCTACTTCAATAGCATGTACTGTATGTTTGACCCATGACCCCTTTCCCCCTCTGCTGTGTAGAGGAGGCTCGACTCCTGGCTGAGAAAGAGGAGCAGAGGAGGCTGGAGAGAGAGAGGAAGGAGCAGGAGGAGCATCAGAGACTGGAGCTAAAGGTGTTACCGTCACTGACCTTTATCATTCATGGTTATCGCTGTGTTTGTGTACGGAGAGGGCTCTTGAAGTTAAACCTGTCCATAATGTCCTAATGAGAAATAGTGATCATTGCTGGCTTTCTGTGACAGGACAAAGATCGCAGAGAGGACGAGCTGAACGAACTGCGTCATCTACTGGAAGAGAAACAGACTGCAGTCACCAAGTGGGAGACTGAGTCCAGAGAAAAAGCCAAGGTGTTTGATTGTTCTAATGCTCTGGCCTGACTTTTGTGTAGTTACTGAAGATATTTGCCCAGATAGTCCTAGCCTTCATGTTATGGTTTTTAGACACCGTGTCCAAGAGACTACCATAATGGCAGGCCTTGGTAGACGTAGACATATAAACCAGATGAGCCCTGTTTGACATCGTTAAAATCTGCTCTTATGTTTCTCCCCAGTGGGACAGGTACATGCGTTGTGATGGGAGTCCAGACCCCTCAGTCCAGCAGGAGATCAACACCTTCATCAACCTGTGGAGGGAGGACCCAGAGGTCCAGATCAAACCGGTTCTAAAGGAGTGTGCCCTGGCTCTACAGGTAGGTTTACTATTAAACACCAGGGTCACATTAAGGAGACATGAAACAGAGGAAAACAAAGGTGATTTTACTATTCTACTACCTACACTTGTTCCTGTTTGACCGCACTTAACGTGACCCAGTCAAGAGCACTTCTATTTGAGACATGTATTGATCTATAATGATTCTACCAAATGAAGGATGAACATAAACATGGCTGCCCTTTATCTCCGCCTGCAGCTGCTAGAGGAGCTGGAGGGTATGCTGAGGGATCAGCCTGAACCAGCTGATGCCCTGAGGTACCAGGAGACCCTGCTCTCCATCCAGACTCTCATCCAGTCTAAACATGACCACACCACTGAGGAGATACTCAAGGTAAGGGGTACTGATGATGTACAGTGAGGGGAAAAAAGTATTTGATCCCCTGCTGATTTTGTACGTTTGCCCACTGACAAAGACATGATCAGTCTATAATTTTAATGGTAGGTTTATTTGAAAGTGAGAGACAGAATAACAACAAATAATTCCAGAAAAATTATAAATTGATTTGCATTTTAATGAGGGAAATAAGTATTTGACCCCTCTGCAAAACATTACTTAGTACTTGGTGGCAAAACCCTTGTTGGCAATCACAGAGGTCAGACGTTTCTTGTAGTTGGCCACCAGGTTTGCACACATCTCAGGAGGGATTTTGTTCCACTCTTCTTTGCAGATCTTCTCCAAGTCATTAAGGTTTCGAGGCTGACGTTTGGCAACTCGCACCTTCAGCTCCCTCCACAGATTTTCTATGGGATTAATGTCTGGAGACTGGCTAGGCCACTCCAGGACCTTAATGTTCTTCTTCTTGAGCCACTCCTTTGTTGCCTTGGCCGTGTGTTTTGGGTCATTGTCATGCTGGAATACCCTCTTTGTCAGTGGGAAAATGTACAAAATCAGCAGGGGATCAAAAACTTTTTTCCCTCACTGTATAAGACATGCAGAAAACATTTCTGCCAGTTTGTTTTGGAAACTACTGTATTTAAGTTTTGTAATGTAAGATGAGCATGTTTTGCTGATGTGTGTTTGTTTTTCACTGGCCACAGTGGGCGAATGCTCACTCAGACATTGAGACGGGGAACATGCAGACAGTGGTCCAGGATGACAACATCACACTGTGTCTGTGGGCCAACCTCAACAAGAACCCAAGGCACGTCACAGACGTCGGTCTGATTTTTATTCTATTCACTTCACACAAATATACTTTCTATCTAGTCTCCTTGCTAACAGTCTGTTTATACTCAAACCCATTCTTACGGATGCGTTGGGTGAAGCGAAAACAGAACAATTTAGTATTTTCTATTTGTGACAGTGTTTCTCTCTCTGTGGCTCTCCAGGTTTAAAGGGTTCTACTTCGAGGAGGTGGGGCTGGGCTTTGAGCTGCCCAAACAGCTGGCTGTCAGTGACATCGCTGTGAGAATCCTCCACACCCACTACGACCACTTGTCTCACCTGGCCAACCTGAAAGGCCAGACCCCCAGCAGGATGTCTCTGGGCCTGGGGGCCAGGGAGGAGCCCCTTCTGGAGGGAGCGACCCCCGCGAGGGAGCGGGGGGAGACAGAGAGAGATGGTGACAGGAGAGGGAGCACACAGCAGGGAGGTGCAGAGGAAGAGGTGCAGTCTGTCAGAGGCTCAGAAGGCAGGAAGGTAAGCTGGATACAACGATCATAGGATTAATGAAAAGTTGTTTAAAAGTGACATAGGCTAACATCTGTGTGCATGTGGGTGTGTGTCAGAGTGCGGTGAGTGTGATGTCTATGAAGGAGGAGAGGAGGAGTGGTCAGAAGCAGCTGGAGGATGTGAAACAGAAGCTGGAGGAGAAAGGGAGTCAGATAGATACCATGCTAGAGGGAGATGACTCAGGTGAGAGACTACAACTGCCTCAGAGGACAAAGTAGTCAAATAACATTATATATTTCACTGTTCTCTTTGGATTCTTTTTAGTGTGTCATGTTTAGCGTTGCAACATCCCTGGAATCAGGAGGGAATAAGTAGGAAATCCGGGAGTTCTCTATATAAGATTTCTGGAAAAAATAGAATTTGGGGAAAGTTACCAGAATTTTGCAACCCTAGTCATGTTACTATAAAAACTGCTTGAGAATTAACCAGTCCCTTTCATTCCATATTGTGATTCCCATGTCCACCTGTACGTGTGTCCTGTCCAGGTGAGGGAGACTCCGCCCCCACTCCGATGGACCCAGTGATTGACAGCTACGAGGATCAGGTGGTGGACCTGCAGCAGTACACACCCCTGGGAGGAGTCTTCTACTGTGATGTGTTCCGTCTGCCGCCACAGTCCCAACAACTCAACGGATGGGAGATGAGAGAGGTGAACCAGAACCACCAAGTACAGCACGTGCCATTTCTGACAGCAGTTTCCCTTGTGTAATGTACTCCATGGACTGTCACTGGTCACCCCTTCTGTGGGTTACTGAATGTGCAAACTCCTCGATAAAGTACAACTCCTCTTTGCAGTTGTTAGATATGATGCATTAATCAAGGAGACTAGATAACCTTGGTGTCTCTCGCCCCAACCCCCAGCTGTTGGACACAGGGCTGCAGCCGTTCCCCTACCACACAGACCAGTCCCAGATCCAGGGCTCTGCCTCCATGAAGCTGGAGGACAGTGGGGTCCTGACCTGTCCCCCTGTAGGGGTCACTGTCACCCTGCCTGACTCTGTCCTGTTCCTGGAGGACCCCCAGGTGGCCCGCTGGGACCCTGGAAGTGAGAGAGACACCTGGAGGAGAACTGGATGGGCTCCACATTGACTGGGACTGATATGATACTGTTACATACATGTATTTAACATATCCCAGATTCTGAATGTAGTTCCTACCTTGTGGGGGGTACTTTACACAAAATGTACAGAACTTTGAGATATAAATGTGTAGTTGACATGATTCCCTATTCTACATAATTGAGAGCCATGATGTCTATTCAACACATCTAAAATGATCTGTCAATCAATAGGTCAGCACTGGAAGACAGACTGCATCAGTGAGACGTCATACGACGAGGCTGAGCGGAAGATCTCCTTCAAGATGGACACTTTCTACGCCTTCACGCTGCTACAGGACTCGTATGCCAACATGCCGTTCCAGAGCTGGGAGCTCAGACCACTGGGACAGGACTCTGCCCTGCTCACCATAACCGCAGCCCTTACTGAAGTCAGCATCACCATCAAGGCAAGAACTCACAATCTGTCATGCTCCATCTCCTCCATAGACATACTGTTGAGTGCATCTCAACAGTCTAAAATGGCTTCCTCTATTTGTGAACATTCCTCAGTGATTCATTTCTGGAGAAACAGTATTGTGGAAATCTATCCAATGTTTTCAGTGGTAATGAAGGAAACGAGGCTATTATTGTAGAGGCATTGCCCAGATCCATGACATAATGCATCCTGACTCCTCTCTCCGACAGGGCAGGAAGTGTATGCTCCAGTCAGCCCAGGAGAGAGGACTTAACCACATCCTGGGCCAGTGGATGAGTCCCTCTGGCCTGCAGAAAGCCATGGTCAGTGCCGGGGTCAACATCTTCGTCAACCAATACTCCGACAAATATGTCAGCATAAACGCAAAGGTGAGTGCCATCAACCCGTATACTGTGGATTAGATGAGTGTTCCACAAAGCAATGTGGGCACACAATTCATGTTGCTTGTAACACTGTTGAACCTGTATAGCTTTTTGCAACAAAAACCTATTAGCAACTCATGGGAAACCTACAGTAGATTAGGATTGATAGGTTGGGGTGAGAAACATCTGATGCAGTATCCTTCTCCTCCCCTGTAGGACCCCCCCCCCAAAAAAAGAGCAACAAATCACCAACTCATTGGAACTGAAAATTTGGTTAGGCTTAAATTGTGTAGAGTTGAAACACTTGTCTCATAATATGAACCTTTTCTCCAGGACCCTCTGATAGAACACGCTGTGTATGAACAGATGGCCCTGCTCTCCTCTGCCTTCGCCTTCTCCTGGAGCCAGTGGAACACACAGTGTGGCCAGGAGCATCTGGCGCTACAGGTAGACACACACACACACCTAGAGATGCATACTGTTTAAACACACTCACATCCTCTCTCTCGTCTGTCACGCATACACACGTAGAATGAGTGAGTGTGCTTGTATAGAGGACCGCCCCAGAAAGGAACAGAAGTAGCTTCAGAATCAGGAACAAGGAAAGAGCTGCAGTGCATATAGGGGAAACACTGAGCTGGTTGACTGGACTTGATTGAGATTCACCTCTAATACTGACACACATTTCCTTGCACCTGCATAGTACTTTGTCAGTGCAGATGGATAGGCTATTTACCCCTACTATTGACACCGCCTTCTTCTCTCCGAGGTGTGTGAGCACCTAGCAGCCATCCCAGTGCCAGAGTCGTTGTGGTGTGTATGTGTCGTAGTATGTGTACAGTAGGATTAACCTCTCCCAGGTGTGTGAGCACCTAGACCCGGTCCCGGTCCGAGAGGACTCATGGTGTGTGTACCTGCTGGGGGCCCAGAGGAACCAGAGGCTGAGGATCAAGGAACACAGTGAGGCGTTCTCTCCAGAACTGGACCCCGGCAGTGAGTTCCACTCCACCTTCCTGCACATGCTCCGAGACGGCATGTCCCCCGCAGGACAGGAACGACACTCTCACCACCTGTTTGTCGATGCCGTGCACAGACTGCTGTGTGCCACACGGCCTCTCACATACTCCTGACTACAGTAGATACTAAACCCCCAAGCTCTATGTCGGAGTTGCCAACAACCACAGACCTAGGATCATATTTGACTATTCCCGATCATAACTTTAACCATTAGGGGGAATATGTATATCTGATCTTGTATCAGAGGTCAGCGGCAACTTCAACATATGGAACACCGTGTGTATGACTGCTCACTGAACTTTAACAGACCTCTAACCCTTACAACAGATGGACCCTCATGTAAAACCACAAAGCTTATTTCTGTAGAATAAAGTTCCTTTATTGTGCAAAGTTTCACTCCCCCTCTTTGGAACATACAAAAGTGTATGAATTTCATAAGTGAGCACTTAAAGAAGTAAAGTAAAAACCATTTGTGTGAGTTTGTAACAAACGCTGATTATAACAAAAACAGATGCAATATAATAGATATTCACATATCCCCACACAGTCCAATGCTGTCAAACTGTAAAGCGATAAATTAAACATTAAAAAATGGCAGTGTATTACCAAGGTTCATAAATGTAATTTAAAAAAAAACGATTTCACCTACAACAACTTAACAAATGAATGCAAAAATAATTATTAAATGGTGGCCTCTTCAGGCAACTGCAAATGCCATAATAGATTCAGAAGTTTACTATGAAATTTGTTTTAAAAAGCAAAAACGGCTAAATCCACTGTCCATGAGCAAGCATGTTGATGTCCATAGGATGATGGACCAACAAACGCTCAAAAGGTGTGACGTCATTGGATAGCATGCGCTGAAGTCCATTTCATGATTGGACAGCCCAACGCTGGTGTCCTCCTTGACTTGATTGGTCAACATTGTGCCCACATATACAACAGCCAACAACCGGCCAATAACATTACAATCCCCCTTCTGTAATGGCGTGGTAGAATGTCTCCGGGCACCAATAGGAAATCTCCCTTAGCTGTGGTGGTCAGTAGCCCCAGTACCAACACACCGACTGCTTCTGTCTTCAAGTGCTCTCTCTTCACACACTAACTAGTCTAACACACGTGATGGTTCAAGTTGCAGAAGATGACCGTCCAGGGGTTGACCACCCCGAGGCCTGCCTGTCCATCTCTCTGTCAGTTGGGGCCACAGCCCCTCTAAACCGGCGGCTGTCCGTTGTGCCTCAGCCCTGTGTAGGGCCACAGGAGCTGCTGGATGGTCACCCAGGAGTCCCCGGTCCCCACGGGCGCTGCGTCCACGGCCGGCTGCAGCACCAGGCTGGCTAGGAGGGCCAGGAGGCCTGCTAGGACCACTACTAGGGCCAGCCACAGCCATAGTCCCCGGGACCCACTGGCTGCAGACGCAGGCCGGGAGGAGTAGCCCAAACACGGGGCTGCTGCGGCCTGCTCTGCCAGGCTGGGACTGGAGAGAGAAGGAAAGAGAAGATTTAGAATGGACACCAAGTAAAACTTAGCCTGGGTTAGCCAAAGCGAAGCTAATGTCTGAATGAGACAGTCAGTCTGCTTTAGCCAGCTGGTTGTCTGTCCGTCTTCCCAAAGCAGTGATGTAGCGATGCTAGGCTAAGTTAGGATGGTGTTAGCAGCATGTACTGACCACCACTCCAAAGCGTTCTCTGTAGCACACACCTGGTACACAGAAAATAGAAATAGAGCACTAGAGAACTGCAGCATGTTGAGCGGCGAGGCAATGCATGTCTCACATACACTCCAGAGGGGGCACGCACAAACACACACACTCACAGCAGTTCTCCTGATGGGAATGCATGGAAGAGATTAGAGCGGACAGAGTTTGTTTGAAGCAGAAACACTGAACCGAGACCGAATCCCCCACCACAAGTCCAGAAACTGCTCGGGCTCAGAGACCAAGGGCTAGATTCACAAAGCGTTTGCTCTAGACCAGGTATATTGTTTACACCAGCCGTTTTGCTCAGTCATTCTGGACCAGAGTCTGCTCCCTTGACCTAAAGCAGCACAGCCTGGAAGCCAGATCTACTTCTGATTTAACCAACTGCTTTACATTTGGCAAGCAGATGGCTAAAGCAGAAAAAAGACAGGAATCCAGGCTACAGCTTCTAGAAGCCTTTTCACACTACTGAGCCAAGCGGCGTTGTACTGCTCTGGCCTCGTTACGCATCCACCCACCGTAGTTGGCAAAAAAATACATATCTGAGACAGCACAGTACAGTATGGTTCAGGTCGGCACGATGGTGTGAAAAGTGTATAAGCATCAGGAGTGGCAGAGAAGCTACTACAGTGAGGGAAAAAAGTATTTGATCCCCTGCAGATTTTGTACGTTTGCCCACTGACAAAGAAATTATCAGTCTATAATTTTAATGGTAGGTTTATTTGAACAGTGAGAGACAGAATAAATAAAAAAATCCAGAAAAACGCATGTCAAAAATGTTATAAATAGATTTGCATTTTTTTTAAATGAGGGAAATAAGTAGGGAGTGCTCCTAATCTCAGCTTGTTACCTGTATAAAAGATACCTGTCCACAGAAGCAATCAATCAATCAGATTCCAAACTCTCCACCATGGCCAAGACCAAAGAGCTCTCCAAGGATGTCAGGGACAAGATTGTAGACCTACACAAGGCTAGAATGGGCTACAAGACCATCGCCAAGCAGCTTGGTGAGAAGATGACAACAGTTGGTGCGATTATTCGCAAATGAAAGAAACACAAAAGAACTGTCAATCTCCATCGGCCTGGGGCTCCATACAAGATCTCACCTCATTGAGTTGCAATGATCATGAGAACGGTGAGGAATCAGCCCAGAACTACACGGGAGGATCTTGTCAATGATCTCAAGGCAGCTGGGACCATAGTCACCAAGAAAACAATTGGTAACACACTAGGCCGTGAAGGACTGAAATCCTGCAGCGCCAGCAAGGTCCCCCTGCTCAAGAAAGCACATATACAGTGGGGAGAACAAGTATTTGATACACTGCCGATTTTGCAGGTTTTCCTACTTACAAAGCATGTAGAGGTCTGTAATTTTTATCATAGGTACACTTCAACTGTGAGAGACGGAATCTAAAACAAAAATCCAGAAAATCACACTATGATTTTTAAGTAATTAATTTGCATTTGATTGCATGACATAAGTATTTGATACATCAGAAAAGCAGAACTTAATATTTGGTACAGAAACCTTTGTTTGCAATTACAGAGATCATACGTTTCCTGTAGGTCTTGACCAGATTTGCACACACTGCAGCAGGGATTTTGGCCCACTCCTCCATACAGACCTTCTCCAGATCCTTCAGGTTTCGGGGCTGTCGCTGGGCAATACAGACTTTCAGCTCCCTCCAAAGATTTTCTATTGGGTTCAGGTCTGGAGACTGGCTAGGCCACTCCAGGACCTTGAGATACTTCTTACGGAGCCACTCCTTAGTTGCCCTGGCTGTGTGTTTCGGGTCGTTGTCATGCTGGAAGACCCAGCCATGACCCATCTTCAATGCTCTTACTGAGGGAAGGTTGTTGTTGGCCAAGATCTCGCGATACATGGCCCCTTCCATCCTCCCCTCAATACGGTGCAGTCGTCCTGTCCCCTTTGCAGAAAAGCATCCCCAAAGAATGATTTTTCCACCTCCATGCTTCACGGTTGGGATGGTGTTCTTGGGGTTGTACTCATCCTTCTTCGTCCTCCAAACACAGCGAGTGGAGTTTAGACCAAAAAGCTCTATTTTTGTCTCATCAGACCACATGACCTTCTCCCATTCCTCCTCTGGATCATCCAGATGGTCATTGGCAAACTTCAGATGGGCCTGGACATGCGCTGGCTTGAGCAGGGGGACCTTGCGTGCGCTGCAGGATTTTAATCCATGACGGCGTAGTGTGTTACTAATGGTTTGCTTTGAGACTGTGGTCCCAGCTCTCTTCAGGTCATTGACCAGGTCCTGCCGTGTAGTTCTGGGCTGATCCCTCACCTTCCTCATGATCATTGATGCCCCACGAGGTGAGATCTTGCATGGAGCCCCAGATCGAGGGTGATTGACCGTCATCTTGAACTTCTTCCATTTTCTAATAATTGCGCCAACAGTTGTTGCCTTCTCACCAAGCTGCTTGCCTATTGTCCTGTAGCCCATCCCAGCCTTGTGCAGGTCTACAATTTTTACCCTGATGTCCTTACACAGCGCTCTGGTCTTGGCCATTGTGGAGAGGTTGGAGTCTGTTTGATTGAGTGTGTGGACAGGTGTCTTTTATACAGGTAACGAGTTCAAGAACAGGAGGGCTTCTTAAAGAAAAACTAACAGGTCTGTGAGAGACGGAATTCTTACTGGTTGGTAGGTGATCAAATACTTATGTCATGCAATAAAATGCAAATGAATTACTTAAAAATCATACAATGTGATATTCTGGATTTTTGTTACTTGTTCTCCCCACTGTACATGCCCGTCTGAAGTTTGCCAATGAACATCTGAATGATTCAGAGGAGAACTGGGTGAAAGTGTTGTGGTCAGATGAGACCAAAATCGAGCTCTTTGGCATCAACTCAACTCGCTGTGTTTGGAGGAGGAGGAATGCTGCATATGATCCCAAGAACACCATCCCCACCGTCAAACATGGAGGTGGAAACATTATGCTTTGGGGGTGTTTTTCTGCTAAGGGGACAGGACAACTTCACCGCATCAAAGGGACGATGGACGGGGCCATGTACTGTTAAATCTTGGGTGAGAACCTCTTTCCCTTAGCCAGGGCATTGAAAATGGGTCGTGGATGGGTATTCCAGCATGACAATGACCCAAGACACACGGCCAAGGCAACAAAGGAGTGGCTCAAGAAGAAGCACATTAAGGTCCTGGAGTGGCCTAGCCAGTCTCCAGACTTTAATCCCATAGAAAATCTGTGGCGGGAGCTGAAGGTTCGAGTTGCCAAACGTCAGCCTCGAAACCTTAATGACTTGAAGATCTGTGGGACAAAATCCCTCCTGAGATGTGTGCAAACCTGGTGGCCAACTACAAGAAACGTCTGACCTCTGTGATTGCCAACAAGGGTTTTGCCACCAAGTACTAAGTATTGTTTTGCAGAAGGGTCAAATACTTATTTCCCTCATTAAAATGCAAATCAATTTATAACAATTTTGACATGCGTTTTTTCTGGATTTTTTTGTTGTTATTCTGTCTCTCAATGTTCAAATAAACCTACCATTAAAATTATAGACTGATCATGTCTTTGTCAGTGGGCAAACGTACAAAATCAGCAGGGGATCAAATACTTTTTTCCCCTCACAGTAAGCCTAACCAGCTACGCAGCAGTGAAAAGCAGTGCTGCCTGGCTGTAGCTGATCGCTAAACACGGTTGGTTGGTTCACTACTAACGTCTTGTTGGGCATAATCAGGGCAGTGATTTTGTTGCCCAGCTCAGTGAGACTGGACTTCCTCTGAACAGGCTCCTCCCTCCTCCTCTCCTCTGAAGGGGAGTCTGCGTCGTAAGCAGGCCTGTGGGACGGGACGGGCATGCACGGTTCACATACACACATACCGACACTAATGCAGGTCTCACACACACTTGTTTAACACAATACACACATGTTACATACATGCTCAGGGCATGTACACAAACACACATATACTCTGCCATCAATGTTCCACATGCACTTGTTATGTACGCAGGTTGTACTCCTGCTGACTGTACGTTCAACTACAGATTTGTTACATACATACATTACACGGTCGGGTAAATTAAAATGTTTGTTTTCAGGTTGAGGTAATGTGCGACACATGTGTGCTTCTGACACACAGCAGACATCAGGCCTTACCCCTTCATCATCATCATGAGTGAGGGCTCGTCAGTCTCAACCCAAGCCCCGGAGCTAACAAAGCGCTTTAGAGGAGGACGCGCCGTGCTCTTCCCTGTCACATACCTGTAACCACGCCACATACGTACATACACAATCCACACGACACCTAACACAGACTACACAACCCGCACGTCATGTTTTAACAAAGGCCCCTAATTTACAAACACCTAGATGCACATTTCTTCCTCAGAAATCAGAATGGTGTTTGTTTTGCAAAGCAGGGTCAAGACTGCGTTTAAATATTATTCAACAACTCCGTATTTCCCCCCCCCCCCCACACACACAGTGCTGTAGTCTACCTACCAGGGAGATCTGCGAGTGAGTCTCTCTGCCTCCGTCTCTGTGGTGTCCTGTGCTTTATTGGGCATGTCAAAGTGCATGGGTCCCCCTCCCCCACCGGACCGGGGGATAGCTGCTATGCTGACCCGTCGGGCTGATGCCTGAGGAAAGGAGGAATAGGGAAACCCCTTTTTTCAAATACAAGACAGTGCACAGATGCAGACATAGTGATTACTACAGTGACTAAAACAGCAGTACAGTATCATTCACTGAGCCTAAACTGTATATATATTTTTTATTTTGACCCCTTTTTCTCCCCAATTTTGTGGTATCCAATTGGTAGTTACAGTCTTGTCCCATCACTGCAACTCCCGTACGGACACAGAGAGGCGAAGGTCGAGAAAACACAACACAACCGAGCAGCACTGCTTCTTGACACAATGCCCGCTTAACCCAGAAGCCAGCCGCACCAATGTGTCGGAGGAAACACTGTACACCTGGCGACCGTGTCAGCGTGCACTGCGCCCGGCCCGCCACAGGAGTCGCTAGTGCGCGATGGGACAAGAACATCCCTGCCGGCCAAACCCTCCCCTAACCTGGACGACGCTGGGCCAATTGTGCACCGCCCCATGGGTCTCCCGGTCACGGCCGGCTGCGACAGAGCCTGGACTCGAACCAGAATCTCTAGTGGCACAGCTAACACTGCGATGCAGTGCCTTAGACCACCACTGAGCCTAAACTGACCTACCTTATAGTACGTTGATCCAGATGGTTTGCCTCTGAAATCATCTGAAGGAAAAATATTCAGTATTAGAAAGAAACATAAGATAGAGGTGTGTGTGTGTGTGTATATGTGTGTTCCTCACCTGAGTGTGTTCCTCCAGAGTGGGATCCGAAGGACCTCTCGTTCTGAAGCATGTTTTCTCTCAGCTCAGTGAGCTCAGCATGTTCCTTAGTGTACATCCTCCTCAGGTTCTCTACATGCTGGATCATTATCTCTACTGCCTTGCCTATACGAGACTCCTGGAGGGGGAGAGAGCGCGAGAGGTTACACCCACCCACCCACTGCCTTAGCAGTCCCTATACGAGACTCCTGCAGGGAGAGAGAGACATCACACAGACCCAGACCTACAGTCTACCTATATGACTCTCCTCAAAGGGGAGGAGAGAGGGGGACAAATCACGCAATTAAATTGTACTGTACCTGATGTATGGCGCCCAGCATCTCTGAGCGACTGGACACTCTGGTCATGGACTGGATGAGAATGTCCAGGTTCTTTTGAAGTCTCTGGATGATCTCCATAGACTGGTTATCATCCTCACACAGAGGAGCCAGGGCCTGGCAAGAGCAGATACAAGGAAGGTAAAAAGGAAATTGTATACCCTTCTCACCTATAGCAGGTTCTGACAGCTACATTTGGACACCTCACTCCTGTCCCCCCCGCTCCAACCTGTCCCTTTACATGTGGTTTTAACGGTCTCCCGCCCTTCTCCCCAGTCCCTCCCTCTCACACATCTCGCCTCTCTCTTAAACCTCTCACCTGTAGTAGTCCCTGGCAACCGGACACCTCCCTCCGGACGTTCTCCTCTGCCAGGTCCCGTGACCTCTCCTCCAGCCTCAGCCTCTTCTCCAGGGTGAACATGTCACACTTAAAGCCCAGGGACAGGCGCTGGAACTCCGTCTGACAGATAGACAACACAGCCTTAACTCTATGGTACATACAGAGATAATCAAGAGAAATAGAAAGGTTGGAACGCTTACCACTACCTCAATCTCCTTTTCATTAGGGGACAGGCTGCAATGAGGAAAACAGGGAGTATTACAGAATCTGTCACTAGAAAACAGAGCTATGAGTGTCACAGTACCTGAGAGTATTTATATTATCTAGCAATGCATCTCTAAAATATGAGGTATTGTACTGTATGTTGAGTAGCCTACCTGCTTCTGTCCCCTATGGTTGAGTCCTCAGAAACAACAGAGGTTTCAACTGGTTCGACACACAGAGAGAAAGATGTTCATGTTTTAAAATATTGAAACATTGGTCTTGCTATTGATCTCTCTTTTACAATAGAGAGAGATTAGAAAAACTATATCGACCACAGTGACAATTTAATTTTGACTTCAGTCAGTAATTAGACTTATACTAGCATTAAAATATTAGGAACATTATAAGCTGAGGTATCTGGGGTTAACTCACCGTCCTTCTCTGTGGTAACACTGGTTTCACTCAGGTCCTCTGGTACCTTTCCTTCCTCGATGACATCCATACTGTGAGACAGCTCCTGGATGATTGCGGTGAACGTTACACACTCCGTACACACACACACACACACACACTTCTTCCTCACTGTACACACACTTCTCGGTCTCGCTGCTATCCTCCACCTCAGACACACACACACACACACCAACTCGATTCTATCGATCTAACAGACTATCCGGTAACCAATGTAACATTTACAGATCTAGCTAGGTATACTGTAGGACTATCATCCATTCTGCTAGAGTCTGAAGTGCTTCCCTGTGTAGATAAGCACAGAGTCGACTAAAGTGAAAGAATGTTCACTCCCTCAAGGCAGGAAAGATTACATTTTCTCAATAAGTCATAAGGTCTCTCACCATCACAGCGCTCTTATCTCAAATGATTTATTCCCTACATAGTGCACTACTTTTGATCAGAACCCCTTGTATCTGCACTAGGGATTAGGGTGCCATTTGAGACAGGGGGGCCATATATCATTAAATAGACCGCTCACCAGATCCTTCTTGAACTTGCTCCTGAGAACCAGGGAGTCAATTTTGGCTCCTGAGGGGTCAGGGGTCATAGCATCCCTTGGACCCTGTGATGGGTCAGTGGACGTAACAGTCAGTCCATCCATGGTCTGAGAGCCTCCGTCCCCTGTCAGACTGACTGTCCCTGTAGAGCCAGTGAAAGGAGTGTTACACACACACTTTCTCCTTCTCTCACACACACTCACGTACACAGAGACACAATGTTGGCAGGAGGCCATAGCTCCTCTATTTCCTCCTACCTGCCAAGTCCCCCTCCACTGTAGGCACCTGCACCACTGACTCCTGTATGCCCTCCTCCTCCTCCTCCTCCTCTAGTACTGGCAACAGGCTGGAACACACACACATAGAGCGCTGCAGCAATTCCACCATGCCAAAACAATTGCACAACTTGCCCTTATCACTACCGTATGTCTCTATCACAACCAAAAGCAAGAGTAATGTTCTAAACAATTCCAAACAAAGCCAACATTAACCTCCTAACAGAAAATATATCTCAGCACACAGACAGCATATGTCAGAGGAAAGTACACCACCTCCATCATGCAACTAGGACACAACCATGTAGACACACACACGCACTCACCTGTCCTCTGCTAGCACTCTCTCAGCCAGCTGGTCCTGGGTTAGCTTCTAAGAGAGAGAGAGAAAAATGTGAGAGAGAGAGGTGAGAGAAAAATGTGTGAGAGAGAGGTGAGAGACAAATGCAGGTGGCCTTGTAACATACTTTTAGCACCACTCGTCAGAGGAAGTTAACGATTATAAAGAGCGACACGCACACAATTGCATTCCGTACCTGTCCCATGGCATCAGAATGTTATCAACGCTCTGTACAGTGAATTTAAAGGATGGGATGGAGAATGCTCATTTCTTACATAATGTGCTGGTTGGTGGAGAGCCCTGCAGCTGTGTGCGGTGTGTGTGTGTGTGTGTGTCGGGGGCTGTGTGTGTGTGAGTATAAGTGTTGGACAGAATAAGTGTGGACAAGGCATTTCCACTGGCAGGGCAGTAAGTAGTGGGGGCGTTGGAATACGGCACACACACTACAGATGGGTAAGAGCGGAAGGCACTAGACTATATAAAGCTGGATACTCGAGCGCAGAGCTATGCTGAGTGGTAGTTGAGTAATGTAACTGTGCATAACAATCAAGAGGAGAATGACACTATAAAAACCAACCTCAAATCACACTGCAAAACAGATACAAGCTGGATCTAGATCCCTTTTATGTATTATCTATGTAGCATTTCAACTCTACACAACCCATGTTTATAAACAAAACGGTTATTCAGAAGCAAGGACACAGGACAATCCAAGACTGTTGCATTTATTCGTGTAACAACCAGTCCAGGACATAGCTTAAGCAAACAGTGTAATGAAGTCAGGCAGATTTGGCCAATAACACCAGTGTCTTCATTTCCTGCTACTGAATAACTGCCAGACTGGCAACGCTGATGTTACTATGTGTCATTAAGTGTTCATAAAGGGATTATAAAGCTTAAGTGTGTTCAACCAAGTTTCAATACCGGGAATAATTCATATTTATCCCGAGAGTCCCAGGAAATACCGCAAAAATCGGAAGTGCCCATTTCAAGCGTTTAAAACCAAGATATGGTCACTAAACCAGGGTTCTCCCAAAATAAGATTTCGGTGCGCCACATTGCCGGAGCCACTAGCCTATGTAAAGATTTCACAGCAAGTGAAACTGATATTTAGTAATAATAGAGTAAACTTTAACCGCCAATGACATTGTTGTGAATTGCGAAACAGGCCGTTCATAAATTCTGAGCGTTATGTTCCTCAATTAATTCAGCGCATTTCAGCAGTACGCTAGGCCTACACTATATCGACACAGAGTGCGCTCAGGATGCACAGAGCGTACCCTGAGTAGGCTATAGCGTTTTCGAATCATACAGACTTTGTAACAGCAGTCAAACAAAAGTCAAGTGACCAAAGTTGCTAAGCTTGCTAGATAACCCTCAACGAATGACATAAAAATCGAGTTGATGATTATACAGATAGCAGATCAGCTCATGAATAACAGAGAGATGAAATTGTTTAAATATGAAGTTATCTTAAATGGGGACCAATTGTTAAAAAAAATGTCCATATCTACTCTCAAACCATTTGTTGATCACACATTCTCTACCGAAGCTCTCATATGGTCAACGGGGTAATGTTACAGCTGTATTTTGACCTGCATGTGACGTGCTTTGATAATGCAACCTCTGATGAGAATTCTAAACTGAATTCGGGTTTCTGTGTGCAGTCCGGCAGTGTCAACTATGCGTGTGCCTTGAATTTATAGGGACTTTTTGTTAAGTAAATATGCTAGGTTAAAGGCTTTCATAAAACAACCTGCTTGGATAATGTGCTATTTTATTTATTGCCAATCTGCTGCTGCGCCTGTTCTGTAGGCTATTTTGTGGAATTGCATTAGTGCGACATTGGGGGAAAATGTTGTATATTCCCGGGTCTTGTCATAATTTATTTTCGGGAAATGTGAAGAGTGGTCTCAGGACAGTCCTGGGATCCCGGTTACCGTTGTTAATCCCTATAGTTTACTTGGGTTTTATAAACTCACCAAATTCAAACTGTTGATTACTAGTCTACAAACAGATACATCATAATAATAATAATAAATAATTATTATTATTTGGTGGGTGCTTATTTGTCCTGTGTTTTTTCTCCCCAACAGTGGTGACCCCTCATTCAGGGAAGGTGCAGAGCCCCTCCTGTTTTGAGCCCCACATGTTTAGCAAAATAATGGGGGGGGCTTGCCTTTTTTGCATGTTATTTTGGCATTAATACGTGTCACATCAGTTTGCAAACAATGTAAAAAATGTTTTTATAATAATTGAGTTAATAAAGCCGCATACAAACATGGTCTCTTTTTTGCTTTCTTGAGTAAGGCAGCTCCAAAATGCATGTGTTTCAGCCTAGCTCAGTGCTGTCTGTGGTGGTGGGGCAGCCAGCGGAAAATACGGAGCGTAGGTGTTGGTAATGTTCTCTAGTTGCGCCATGATTAGCTTAGTGTTCTGTCACTCATGGGGACATTAGGTCACGCCAAGTCTAAGGGTAGACCTAGAAAGTTCAAGCCCCTTGGGTGCTGCCATAGAGTTACATTAGAAGTGCCCATCCAAGAAGGCTCATGGTCATTGGCCACAGATAAAATGACATCAAATCACGTTAGATCTACAGTAGCTTTGATTGGACTGATCATGTCCACATCATACTTAAAAAATCTTAGCTAGCAGTCATCATCATGAATCAAGTCGACAATCTACTGGCAAATCCTTTTTAATCCTTGTCATATGAAGAGAAATAATGAAGAGAAATTATAGATAAAACGTATCGTGCTCATCGGCCATTGGACATAAACATTACACAACAAGTTGGAAATCGCAACTTCAACAATGAGTGGTTGGAAAGGAATCAGTGACAGTGGCTAACTGCAAGCATTGCAAAGCAATCACTAGCCTGCTATTCAGTGGAGTGGCTGTGTGGTCCCAAATCTGGGATTAAGGGTCTCTTTTCCAAGTTTAAAATGATAAACATTCAACATTGGCCATGCTGTCAATGCAGCATGATTTGTGCCGTGCTCAAAACAACTGTTAACTCGGAACTGCGAAAACTTTACTTCAGTGAGTTCAAGACAACTGGAAAGTTGGGAAAAAACGAGCTCCAACTGGGAAATACATTTTGAACAGTCATCCAACTCGGAATTGTAAAATCGGGAACTCTGGCCTCTTTCTAGAGCTACGACCTGAAGATCAATGACGTCATCATGATTCAACCTTGTTTTTTTTCAGAGTTCCCAGTTGTCTTGAAAGCACCATAAATCCAGAGAATGCCAGACTTTGATGACAAAATTTGCCCATGAAGGACCACCGCGCCAGCTTCCTGTTCAAGTGAGCACAGCACAACAAGGTGAGTCAAAAAATGTATTGTATGCTGTTGCATAAATGATGTAATATGCCAGGGAGATCTGTATACTGTAGCTAAGAAAGTAATACTAAGTGTACGTTGTGTAGTAAACTGTTAGTAGCCCATGTGCCTCACCCTAATAACTTGGTCTATTTACCCGAATTCTGTCGCTGTACATTTCAAAAGTGCTAAACAAATCATTATTGACTACGTCCATCCTAGCTCGCTCATTAATGTCTTAATCGCTTGTCGTCCCCTTATGCCATAGTTTGTACATCTCAATTGTCATTAGAAACCACATTTGTTTAAGCAAGTCAGCCATATCAGCTATGTTTATTTAAAAGGCAGTAAATGAGGCTGAATGAACTGTTTCGCTGCCAGACAAGGCTCCGCTGATAGCCAGGTGTAGCAGTGGTAGGATGTTGGGACAGCTTTTATGTAGGCCCTAACAGTTTGTGGGCACCGTTTGTCACCGTTATAGTGCAATTCATGTGTTGTTAAGTGTTGTGTAGTGGCTTTGCTGGCATGTATCCCACTTTTTTGTTTTTGTTTGCCCCACCAAGATTGACATGCTAAAATCGCCACTGCTCCCCAAGACACCCTCAGAGAGCTGGGTCACGGCCAGGGTCAGCCATTATCAACGGCAACCCTTGAGCAATTATGGTTAAGTGCCTTGCTCAAGGGCACAGACAGATTTATTTACCTGGCTCAGGGATTCGAACTAGCAACCTTTTGGTTACTGGCCCAAAGCTCTAACCACTACGATACCTGCTCTCTCACTACTCTCCAGTCTACCAAACCGACAGACAGATCCAGCTCTAAATGCTTGCTAATCCTCACCACAGACAGATTAAACTTGCACTCTTAACTGTATTAGAAGCAATCTGTTGGCTCCCTCTGGAAATATTTCTCACAGGAGTGCCACCCCACTGTGCCTACGCAGAGCAGGAGACTGGAATAACAGAAATACCATGTCTGTCTCTGTGGATAGACTCACAGCTAACCCCTGTGACAATAATGAAATAACCACATACAAACCCGCTCAGAAAAGATAGAGAAAAGTTTACAGTAGACTACACAATGGATTACACGTAAACATAAAGACTACATTATTACACAGACATAACATCATATGTACACAATCTGGAGCTAAGAACCAAATAAGCCATACTTGCCTCCCATGACAAAGTGTACAGTGCATTGGAGCAACTGGAGCAGAATACTCACATAGGTGGGAGGGACCATGGGTCCTCCTCCACCCTAACCCCCTCTTCTCTGGGCACAGCCCTTAGCCGACCAGCCCCTGTCCATACCCCTCCATCCCATCCACAACACAGCACCACTCAGCCCAACCAGGAAGAGAATGAACAGAGTGAGAGTAAAAGACGGAGAGAGGGAAAGAGAGAGTGATAGAAAAGGGGAAGTCAAGACAGAGATTGTGTCACAGTGGCTGTGACTGTCAATGAAGGAAGTTAGTTTTCCCATCATTGTGCCATCAGTAAAATACTTCCTGTTTATTGTACTGACCTGTGCGTCATTCATATTGGTCGAGGTGATGTCGTCCTCTACTTCTTTTCCTCCTTCACTGCAGTCTGTCTGCTGGGGGCTAACCCAGAGAGAAAGGTGAAAGGTCAGTGTATCAGTGTCTCTTGGAGCCCAACCAGAGAAATGATAAATTCTCTCCCTCAGTAATAAAATGTTGGTGGGTGCTTATCTCTCTCAGATAGTAGGAAGCAGCTGGGGTCACTGACTGCACCAATCTATGTGAGCAATGTCACTGCCCCAGCCCCGATTACAGGTGCATCGTGGGTATGCAAAGTATCGCTAAAGGGGCCCAATTACACAGCCAACACTTCCCTCTTCACTCGGCTTGGAAAACACTAATTTGACTGGCAAATGTGTTCAGAGAGGAAGAGAAGCATGCTACAGTGCACTCACATACACCGAAACTACGACTGTACAGTAAAAGCCACAGAGCTCAGTTCTCACCTGCCAGTCAGTAAAATGGTCTCATCCATCACAGGGTAAGTGCAGCTGGGAGATACCATCTCAGCCAGCCTGAGGGGTGGACTGTTCCCAGCAGTGATGGTCCTGTCGTGTTCTGGTGAGCCAGGCTGAGGTGTGTCTTGAAGAAGGGGCACTACGGTGTCAGGGCTCATTGCATCTGGACAAAAGGGTGAGGAGTCATCATAAGTGAAACAGCATTGGAGAGGGCCATCCAACTTAATGAAATATACTGAATGCATGAAGAGAAATACTACATTTGCTGTAGTTGCAGGCTAGAGTGAGTCAGGGATGGCATGGTGCAGAGAGAGAAAGACTGATCAGAGGGGAGGAAGAGAGCGAGAGAGTGATGAGAGAGAGATGGTCTTACCCGATAGAGAAGAGTGGCAGGGAGGGAGTGGATGCTCCTCAGTGTCAACAGCCTGCTGGTGGGCGTCCTCAGGCCCAAAGCATTCTGGGAGTTTGACACCCTGAGGAACAACACATACAGATAATTATCCATGTAAAAAAAAGTATAATAAGAGTATGAATATGATAAACAGATGAGCATCAATACATAACAGCCACCTGTCCATTCAGTTCATGTGAAAGGATGTAGCGAAATCAGACTGGCAAGCAACAACGCCTTTGCTTATCCAACAACAAAGCATATAAAACAATCACCTCTGTGTCAGTGTGAGTCACTGTCCATTCCCTATCGATCCGATTAAGTAAGAAAGCTCGACTTCAGAAGATGAGCCATTCCGTTTTGTCTATCTAGAACTAATGACATGAGCAAATAAGTCAATTTGGTAGTCAAATAAATACAAGGCTGTATGAGTTGTTATGTCAAGTGGGAGGTATAAAGTATGAGAGAGGAAGATGGAAGGAAAGAGTGCGTGTTCCAGGCTAGATTTGTCCATGTCCTGTTGTCTATTCTCAGAGGTGTGGTTAACACTTCTGCTCCTGTTCCAATACTCTTAAAATCCTTCCTCTGTTCCTTCCTTGGAGTGATCACTGATCAGACATGATGACTGGACTGGTAAAAGCTACACAACACCTAAGTGACCAGGATAGATAGGTGATTCATTCAAGGAAGAGATAAGGGAAGGATGCATGTTCAAAGTATTTGAACGGGGCCTATGACCGTTTTCAGTTTCCTGCCCACCAGAAGTGGCCTCTTAAAACTGTCATCATCGTCACATACGGTCACATGCACTCCTGACGACTACGTAGATCTACATACTAGAAGGGATATCCCCATTCAAAGCATTGTTCCAAGGTGGGGTTCTACTCAAATGAACACCCATTCTTTTATATGAAAAACCACCACCAGTCAAATCTTAACAGTGACAGAGCAATGTTCCTTTCACAAAACACATGAGGGCAACCCCAAAGAAATTGCTTTTTTGGTATGGTTATATAGTTCAGTCTTTTAAGTCTGGAGTGGATAACCACCAAACTAATCCAGAGAATAGCTATAAATCACACTGACACAGTTGGAGTACATACACAGAGTAATAGGTTTTAAAGACTGCCATCTACCTGTGGGGAAAGACTGTTCACCCTCTGGTCACTGTCTGTTGACGCTGTGGTTTCTGAGAGAGAAAAAGGGAGGGACAATGGGGAAGAGGGAGAGAGGGGGGTAGAGGAAGGGAGGGGGAGAGAGACAGGAAGGAACAAGAAAAGCTAATTAGTTCAAGTTGAAAATCATCTCCGTGATATTCAGCTGGGGTCACTGGCAAGGTCAAACTAAGCCCCACCCACTACCATCTTAGACCATAATATTAGACTATTAAACTCCCCGTCTGTGTTAGTGGATTTAGAGACAGTAATGACCACATACTTTGGGTTCTGGCAGCCAGTGATGCAGGGAGACCACTGGGGATTACTGAACACTTCCAATGGGTTTGGATGACTTTAACACCTGGCCATAGAAGGCTGGGGCCGAGAAGACTTGCCAGAGAACAGCCACACACACACACAGAAGGCTGGGCCCTCCAAGGGCCTTTAACCAGGACACACACACACACACAAAGAGGTCCCTAGCTGGAGACCCTGGCCATCTATGGCTGTCCTTGCCACAAACCCCAGAGGGCTGTGTGTGTGTCTGGGCCTGGTCCTTCAAGGGTGGCTGAGTGCTCTGTGACTCCAGGGATTACCAGAGTAATCCACTCAGGCTTCTGACGGACTCACTAACCCCTGGTTTACCCAGTGTTTCACCCGGCTCAGTAGTCCAGAACCATAGAGAGAGACCTTACAGGAACTCCTGTAAACTCACTAAAATACAGCCCAATATGGTATTATAATAGGATATCATCATTACTAATCTGGGGAATCCTACACATTCACCTCTCAGATCCTCTCCCTCCGTCTGGTCGGGTTCACTTCTTTCCGAGAGAGGAGAGAGAAGGGAGATCCCCCTCAGTCCCCCCTCCTGTCCCTCTCCCCCCACCACGGTCCACCTCTCCCCCACCTCCCCCTCCTCCCCCTCTCCAGGCTGGTCCCCTCTCTCCGCCAGTCTGTCCTCCGTCCTCCTGTCCGTCTGTCCTGTCTCCTGACTCTTGAAGTCCCTGTACATCTCCACCCCCTCGTTCTTCAGGAAGTCTTGGAGGACAAACTCCTCGTCCCAGTCCAGGTCCTCCCCAGCCTGACAACGTAAATAAACGGAATTAAAACCTGCTCAGGGAATTCATATTTATAAAGCATTTTTCACATTAGCAGTTGTCACAGAGGTTTTTCAGTAACTCTGCCTAGACACCAAAGAGCACGTAGAAGCACGATAGTGCAGGAAAAACGGTCTAAAAAGGTTAATGAATAAAAAAACAGATTGAATAGACTAGAACCTCATAGATCATGCCAGGAGCAAAACAAACAGTAGGATAAAGTTACACTTGTTTTTTCAATGTGTCAATGTTTTAATTGCATTTGTCCCTACTTAAATACATGATAAAGATATACAAATAGAACTGAGCCTGTTCAAAGTGCTAATGTTAATTTTCAGAGTTTAACAGCAAATCAAAAGTTACATTTTCCCCAAATTCTGATCTAAGATCAGTTGTGTGTTTCTCCTCCCTAATAGTTAAGGTTGGTGAGATGGTAAACCGATCCTAGATCTGTGCCTATGGGCGATAATAGACCAAGGCACTTACAAAATAGCATTACAGAATAGGAGAGAGATTAACAACACAGAATATTTATCCTGATCAGAAAGTGTGCAAAGTGTCCACTCAGCTACCCACTCCTACTCCATCCTCTAGTGTCTCTATTAAACAGCCTTTACTATTCACCATCTGAGTCCTATTCTCTGTTATGTTCCATGTTCTTATCCATCTGAATCTGAGTCCTATTCTCTGCTATGTTCCATGTTCTTATCAATCTGAATCTGAGTCCTATTCTCTGCTATGTTCCATGTTCTTATCCATCTGAATCTGAGTCCTATTCTCTGCTATGTTCCATGTTCTTATCAATCTGAATCTGAGTCCTATTCTCTGCTATGTTCAATGTTCTTATCCATGGCTCTCAATGCCTGTGTCCTAACAGTAGCCCAATACCTACTATACCCGACATCTTTCTCCCATACTAGTCGAGTGAATCCCTAACTTTTTCAATCTTCCTACAACAAGATATTCAAAAGCTACATGCCAGCTGTGACGCACAGGGGACAACACCTCTTCCCCCATTCTCCCAGGTCTCCCAATCTCTCGCTTAGTCCTACCTGTGGATCATCAGGGTCAGGGGTTTCACAGCTAGCCTCTTTGCCTCTTCCCTCCCTCCATCTTTGTATCTCTCTCTCCCTCCTACCTGTGGGTCCTCGTCGGGGGTCTGGCAGCTGGCCTCCCTGCTGTCCCCCGGGGTATTTAGCTGGTCCAACTCCTCACGCAGCTGCTGCTTCTGATTCTCCTGCTCCTGAACCCTACATGGACGGACCCACGTAAATTACACATATTTACACAGACAGACACAAAGCAACACCCCCATCTACCCTAAAGTCAACAATACAAGGTCACTTAACACACATATTTCCGAAACCATGTCAATCATGCATCCAGTGACAACAAAGCAAATTAACCGATTCATCACTCTCACCCAGCCCATTGACAGCGTAGTGAAGGGTCCATAACATAACATACTGTACCCAATCCGCAGGCCCATGCAGTGTCCCATGCTGCTGTTGCCCAGCCTGTACTAGGATGATGGGGGCTCTCCAGAGCTCCTAACTCCCAGTATCGGACAGCTCCTAACACCCAGTCCCAGAGTAGTCCAGAGGGCCTGTGCACAGCTGGCTAGCCCAGACAACGTTCCCACAGCCTGGCCTGATAACGGCCCCCCTCCCCCCTTTATCCTCCAGAGCAGGGCGGCAGTGTGGAACGGGCCCACGTGGCAGTGAGGCAGCTAGAGGCAGCTACAGACAGAGAGCCATACTGGGCCAGGACCCAACCACTACTTAGACAGGTTAGAGGTCACCCAGTCAGACCCAGAGCACAGAGACTTCAGGAGAGCAGAGGGAAGCAGCCAAATATGACCAGATCCCTCCTGTCACAGAGTCTGTAGTACTTTAGACAATGACAGTCCCTCCCGCCCCACTGTAACCCTTTCTTATACAAGACCAGCAAAACCTAATTGACCAGTGAGAGAAGAGCAGCACCAGTTCCTCTTGACCCTCACTTCCAACACGCACACACACTCAACCCCCACTCACCTGACCGACAGGTGTAGTATCTCAGTGCGGGACCTCCTTATGTTGCTGGCCATCTTGATTAGTTCTTTCTCCAAGGAGTCGGTGTACTGGTCCAACTGCTCCAGGCTGAGGCCCCACTCTGTCCTCCTTTGATCCAGCTCAGACTGCACTGCCTGGGGGGGAGAAAGGGCAGGGAGTCAGCCTCTTCCTGGAGCTACTGGGTCTCAGGCAGACCGATAGACAGTCTATCCAGCAGTACTAGACATACAGTAAAGTTTGTCCATCTCTTAGTCACAGTCAGTGACACTACTGCACTCACTCTTTACTCAAGAAGAATGTTTACTGTGTACGTGTCTGACAAATGCAGATTGGAGCGAGAAAGGAGGTGGGCGAGAGGAAAGGGAGTGAATAGAGTGACAGGGAGGGAGAGAGGGGGAATGAAATAGAGCAACAGAGGGGGGCAGAGGGAGGTGACAAAGAGAACGAGAGAGAGCAGGGAGGGGGAGAGAGAGCTAGAGTGTGTGTCTGTGTGTGTTGAGAGAGACTGCATTTACGCTACAGCACACTAACTAAGCCGCGCTGTATTAATTAGGCATTGATGGGCTAGAGATAGTTATATAACATTGTAGATTAGGGATCTCTGGAGAGGAGACAGAATGGCCATATTATGTAATCCTCTAAAAGCTACGAGCAGAGCGGGAGAGAGTCCTATTCAGCTAAACTCCTCCCTACTCTCCACATTGAACTCAGTGGAGTGAATCTCAATAGCCTAACTGCTCCTTTCCTTGTCTCATTTCCTGTATCTACATTCTGCACTGATCTGAAAAAACAGGATAAGTGAAAAGCAATATGATGGAAAACTAAAAGGTATTTGCTCTCTTCTCTTGAATCTCTGAACCTAGAGAAACACCATCCTCCGCTTTGGTACACATATTTGACCCCCAGCATGCCTACGCACACACACAAACACCTACACACACAGGAGAATATGGAGAGTTCTCTGGTACAGAGTGATTCAGTAACATCCTCCTCCACAACTGGGCTAGATAGTGGGTTGATACATCCACTCTAATGGTTCTAGTGTGTGTGTGTGTGTGTGTGAGAGAGAGAACGAGTGAGAGAAAGAGGGAGAGAAAGCAAGAGAAAAATAGTGAGAGAATGACAGTGGGAGAGAGAGCGTGAGAGAAAGTGAGCGAGAACAAGAGAGGGAGAGAGTGTGTGAGTGAGAGAAAAGAGAGCAAGAAAGCGCGTGAGAGCAAGAGAAAAAGAGGGAGAGATTGAGAGGGGGAGAGAGAGAAAGAAAGAAGGAGTGAGAGAACGAGAGAGGAGAGCCTGTGTGTGTGTGTGTGTGTGTGTGTGTGTGTGTGTGTGTGTGTGTGTGTGCCCCTCACCTGCAGTCTGGGGTCTCTACTAGCCCCTGGTCCTCCATAGTGATGTATAAGTCCTCTGAGTGTTGACAAGATGGAGAGACCCTCGTCCTTAAAATCTCTCTTCTGAAAACAACCAGAAAAACAATGAATGTGATTCAGGTTCTCCATGTAACTACTTTTAGTATTAATCAATTCAATTTGCTATGCTGGCTAGATACCAGTCCCTTCATAGTGTATTGAGTGCATAATTAGGACAGTAATGGCTGAAGATATCTAGTGAATTATCAGGACTGCTGTATCTAGTGTATAAATTGGGACAATGTCTGCTGTATCTACTGTATAGAGTACCAGTTTGTTGATGAGGCTCTTGAACTCCAGGGACATCTGGTCAGGTGTGGGGCCCTGCAGGAGCAGAAACACCTCCCTGTCCAGAGTCTCATCTAGAGCAGACGCAGAGCTCAGCGGCGACACACACTCAGCACCCTGGGAATAAAACAACACGACTTGGTCATTAACCCTGAAGCGAATAGGCTGATGGTGTCAGTAAACTATAGCCTAATAGGGTCTTTGGAGCTGATGTTTTGGGTGAATACAGTGGGTGGGTCCTGAAAGGTGAGAGAGTACTCAAACAGAGAGAGTGGGTGTTCAATTCACAGGCAGCTACTTCAGAATGAAAAAATGCAACTCCACTATGCTCCCTGCACTGTGACAGATTTGTGACACAAACATGGAACTAGGGGATATATTTAATTATAAACTGGGTGGTTTGAGCCCTGAATGCTGATTGGCTGACAGCCGTTGTACATCAGACCGTATACCATTGGTATGAGAAAACATGTATTTTTACTGCTCTAATTACGTTGGTAACCAATTTATAATAGCAATAAGGCACCTTGCGGGTTTGTGGTATCTGGCCAATATACCACGGCTAAGGGCTGTATCCAGGCACTCAGTGTTGCGTCGTGCATAAGAACAGCCCTTAGCTGTGGTATATTGGCCATATACCACACCCCCTCGTGCCTTATTGCTTAACTAACCTCCGGAGGTGTTTGAGCAAGGGCCAGTTCTGTCTGCAGGGACCCTGAAGAGCTCTGGTTCAACCTGTACACCACCGACAGGGAGAGACCTGCACTGCAAGAGGGAGAGCGAGAGACAATGAGAGAGAGAGAAATGCAAAAAAGAGACAGAATGAAAAAAATATATATAACATCATCCCACTCCACAGAGCACAGACCGCTTCAGGGCAGAGCAAACCAAACAGAACAAACTACGAAGACAAAAGGACATAGTTAAACAACAGAGAATACACAGCATTCCCCAATCCTGCTACTAGAACAGTCAAGGCACCATCTCTAATACATACTTACGCTGCCATGTCTGGCTGCATCATGTGCATCTGGCTCTCCAGCTTGGACTTGTCTGCTCTCAACAGCTGTCAGAGACAACAACAGACATCAAACATGGTTAGATAACACCACTACTGCTGCAGCTAATACATATTCACTGCAGCTGACAGAGACAGACAGACATGCCTGCATATCCATAGTACTCTGCTGAGAGAGATGGACATAAATACTTTTGCAGAGCTCTCTGGTCAGCAGTACAGAGCAGTGGGGTACAGTATTGCTGCTTGTACCCATCCGCTCCTTTATGATCTAGTGCATGGGAGTAAGGGCTAAGGGGATAGGGGGTGATTTGGGGTAATGATTACCAGACAGCCTCCTCACCTCTGTGACTGACGAGTACTCCACTACTGCAGCCTTCAGCTCCTCAATCTGTCTGCATTTCTGTAGAGGGGAGACAACATGACAGCAATATTATTTATTTTCAGATTTATAAAAAATTGTCAGATCAAAAAGCTTCCATGCCCTGAAGCCTGGGTTATTATTGATCTAAGGACCCAATCTACAATGTGACCTTCGCTTTGTACAGCCGTGCTATAATAGAGATTATAAACTGGGAGGTTCGAGCCCTGAATGCTGATTGGCTGACAGCTGTGGTATATCAGACCGTATACCACGGGTACGACAAAACATTTCTGATACTGCTCTAATTACGTTTGTAACTAGTTTATAATAGCAATAAGGCTCCTCGGGGGTTTGTGATATATGGCCAATATACCACGGCTAAGGGCTGTGTCCAGGCACTCCACGTTGCGTCGTGCTTAAGAACAGCCCTTAGCCGTGGTATATTGGCTATATACCACACCCCCTCAGGCCTTATTGCTTAAATATAGGAGACAGCACAGCTATAATAATGATCCATCTTTATTAATTACTGAGCAGATACCGAACAAAATAACTATAAAGAAAAGCTTTGTTTTTTTATTCAGATGATACTGACCTGGAGTATGAAGGATTCCTTTTCACTCATGACAGCATCGAAGGAATGGTTTTGGACCTGTGGACGACAGAACAGACAATACACCATGACACCACTGGCACTCATCCACAACACACAGACAGACCAATCAGGAGCAGGCGTGGGGATCACTTTGATCCTAAAGGCCAGTTATGTAGGACCATAGCACTGCACTCTTCTTTTCAGAAGACCATGAAAAGCAAAAAAACATTCACACAACCTTTACTTTACTTCTAGGTCCAGTTTACCAGAAACAGATTAAGCCTAGTCCTGGACTAAGAAGCATTCTAAATGGACAATCTTAATTGAAAGGGATTTTCTAGTCCAGGACTAGGCTTAATCGGTGTCCAGGAAACCGCTTCCTAGTTGCCTACCTTGAATCGCTTATTCCCTCGACAGTACAATAGCTCGTTCACTTATATTCACTGCAGACACACAACAGTTATGAGGACCCACCTGCAGCTCAACGTTTAGGTCACAAAGTTCAATCATCTTCTTCTGGAGGTCATCCATCTCCATGGTGACCTTGATGTTCTAGTCCACAGGTGGGGTGGGGGAGAGTGAGATTAATAATTCTACTCAAAAGAGATGGCTTATTTTACCTTACCATGTCACCTAACAGTGGACAAGATGCATTAGAGTAGATAGCTATGGAATGGCATTTCCTAAATCAGTGTCTGCTGTTTTTCCATGATCTAGGACAGTATTTCCCAACTCTGGTCCTCGAGTACCCCCAACAGTACACATTTGTATTGTAACCCTGGACAAGCACACCTGATTCAACTTGTCAACTAATCATCAAGTCCTCAATGAGTTGAATGAGGTGTGTTTGTCAAGGGCTACAACGAAACTGTGTACTGTTGGGGGTACTTGAGGACCAGAGTTGGGGAAACAGTGTCCAAAATCATGGAAAAACTGCAGACAAGAAGTCCCCAGGGGAAACAGATAGCCCTGCTGCTTTGTTGTTGTTTCTCCCTAGTAAGCGCTTAACTGATCAATGACACTGATTGGTCGGAGAGCATCATCCTGATGACTAGCCTCCAAATCAATCTCTCATTAAAGGAATGACAACCACATACAAGCACTTGAGGTGCATTATAGATGCCTCCAATGAAAGACATGATAAAGTAATGAAATTACCAAGATCGATTTAGATCTTGCTGAAAGGGGTTCTGTATGCAGAGAGAAAGGTATACAATACAGTACCTCATCCTGAAGACAGATTATCTTTGCAATCAGACTCTGGTTCTCTTTCTCCTGTTGGGGAGATGTTGGGTTAGTATAGGGCTGTGGACATTGCATAGTTAGTTGGAAACAGGTAACTGCCAAAATAAAGGAAACACCAAACCCAGCCAGAACAGCTACAGTGCACCTTGGCATTGAGAATACAAGTGTCTGGAACTCGATTGGAGGGATGCAACTCCCTTCTTCCTCGAGAAATTCCATAATATGGGGTTTTGTTGATGGTAGTGGAAAATGCTGTCTCAGGCACCGCTCCAGAATCTCCCTTAAGTGTTCAATTGGATTGAGATCTGCTAACTGAGATTGCCGTGGCATATGGTTTACATAATTTTCATGATCATCAAACCAATTCAGTGACCACTCGTCACTTGTGGACTGGGGGTATTATCATCCTATGGGGGCATAGCAATGGTAGCCAAAATAATGGCCTGCCTAGCATCTTTATACATTACCCTAAATTAACTCAGGAACCACACCTGTGTGGAAGCACCTGCTTTCAATATACACTGAACAAAAATATAAACGCAACATGTAAAGTGTTGGTCCCATGTTTTATGAGCTGAAATAAAAGATCCCATAAAATGTTCCATACACACAAAAAACATCTCTCAAATTGTGTGCACAAATTTGTTTACAGTTGAAGTCGGAAGTTTACATACACCTTAGCCAAATACATTTAAACTCAGTTTCTCACAATTCCCTGACATTAATCCTAGTAAGAATTCCCTGTCTTACGTCAGTTAGGATCACCACTTTATTTTAAGAATGTGAAATGTCAGAATAATAGTAGAGATAATTATTTATTTCAGCTTTTATTTCTTTCATCACATTCCCAGTGGGTCAAAAGTTTACATACACTCAATTAGTATTTGGTAGCATTGCCTTTAAATTGTTTAACTTGGGTCAAACGTTTCGGGTAGCCTTCCACAAGCTTCCCACAATAAGTTGGGTGAATTTTGGCCCATTCCTCCTTACAGAGCTGGTTTGTAGGCCTCCTTGCTCGCACACGCCTTTTCAGTTCTGCCCACAAATGTTCTATAGGATTGAGGTCAGGGCTTTGTGATGGCCACTCCAATATCTTGACTTTGTTGTCCTTAAACCATTTTGCCACAACTTTGGAAGGATGCTTGGGGTCATTGTCCATTTGGAAGACCCATTTGCGACTAAGCTTTAACTTCCTGACTGATGTCTTGAGATGTTGCTTCAATATAGCCACATAATTTCCCTTCCTCATGATGCCATCTATTTTGTGAAGTGCACCAGTCCTTCCTGCAGCAAAGCACCCCCACAGCATGATGCTGCCACCCCCGTGCTTCACGGTTGGGATGGTGTTCTTCGGCTTGCTAGTATTCCCCCCTTTTCCTCCAAACATAACGATGGTCATTATGGCCAAACAGTTATATTTTTGTTTCATCAGACCAGAGGACATTTCTCCAAAAAGTACGATCTTTGTCCCCATGTGCAGTTGCAAACCGTAGTCTCGCTTTTTTAATGGCAGTTTTGGAGCAGTGGCTTCTTCCTTGCTGAGCGGCCTTTTAGGTTATGTCGATATAGGCCTTGTTTTACTGTGGATATAGATACTTTTGTACCCGTTTCCTCCAGCATCTTCACAAGGTCCTTTGCTGTTGTTCTGGGATTCATTTCCACTTTTCGCACCAAAGTACGTTCATCTCTAGGATACAGAACGCATCTCCTTCCTGAACGGTATGACGACTGCGTGGTCCCATGGTGTTTATACTTGCATACTATTGTTTGTACAGATGAACGTGGTACCTTCAGGCGTTTGGAAATTGCTCCCAAGGATGGACCAGACTTGTGGAGGTCTACCATTTTATTTTTCCTGAGGTCTTGGCTAATTTTTTTTGATTTTCCCATGATGTCAAGCAAAGAGGCACTGAGTTTGAAGGTAGGCCTTGAAATACATCCACAGGTACACCTCCAATTGACTCAAATGATGTCAATTAGCCTATCAGAAGCTTCTAAAGCCATGACATAATTTTCTGGAATTTTCCAAGCTGTTTAAAGGCACAGTCAACTTAGTGTATGTAAACTTCTGACCCACTGGAATTGTGATAGTGAATTATAAGTGAAATAATCTGTCTGTAAACAATTGTTGGAAAAATGACTTGTGTCATGCACAAAGTAGATGTCCTAACCGACTTGCCAAAACTATAGTTTGTTAACAAGAAATTTGTGGAGTGGTTGAAAAACAAGTTTTAAATGACTACAACCTAAGTGTATGTAAACTTCTGACTTCAACTGTACATCCCTGTTAGTGAGCATTTCTCCATTGCCAAGATAATCCATCCACCTGGCAGGTGTGGCATATCAAGAAGCTGATTAAACAGCATGATATTACATAGGTGCACCTTGTGCTGGGGACAATAAAAGGCCAATAAAATGTGCAGTTTTGTCACACAATGCCACAGATGTGTCAAGTTGAGGGCGCGTGCAATTGGCATGCTGACTGCAGGAATGTCCACCAGAGCTATTGCCAGAGAATGTAATGTTAATTTCTCTACCATAAGCCGCCTCCGTCGTTTTAGAGAATTTGGCAGTATGTCCAACCAGCCTCACAACCACAGACCATGTGTAACCACGCCAGCTCAGGACCGCCACATCCAGTCTTCTTCACCTGCGGGATCATCTGAGACCTAACACAGACAGCTGATGAAACTGTGGGTTTGCACAACCGAAGAATGTCTTCACAAACTCTCAGAAACCTTCTCAGGGAAGGTCATCTGCATGCTCGTAGTCCTCACCAGGGTTTTGACCTGACTGCAGTTCGGCGTCGTAACCGACTTCAGTGGGCAAATGCTCACTTTCGATGGCTACTGGAACGCTGGAGAAGTGTGCTCTTCACAGATGACTCCGGGCAGATGGCAGACAGAGTATGGCGTTTTGTGGGCGAGTGGTTTGCTGATGTCAAAGTTAATGAACACAATTGCATTTTATCGATGGCAATTTGAATGCACAGAGATACCGTTACGAGATCCTGAGGCCCATTGTCATGCCATTCATCAGCCACCATCACCTCATGTTTCAGCATGACAATGCACGGCCCCATGTCGCAAGGATCTGTACACAATTCCTGGAAGCTGAAAATGTCCTAGTTCTTCCATGGCCTGCATACTCACCAGACATGTCACCCATTGAGCATGTTAGGGATGCTCTGGATCGACTGCGTGTTCCAGTTCCCGGCAATATCCAGCAACTTCGCACAGCCATTGAAGAGGAGTGGGACAACATTCCACAATCAAAAGCCTGATCAACTCTATGCGAAGGAGATATGTCGTGTTGCATGAAGCAATTAGTGGTCACACCAGATACTGACTGGTTTTCTGATCCACGCCCCTACCTTTCCTTTAAGGTATCTGTGACCAACAGATGCATATCTGTATTCCCAGTCTAATGAATTCATTTAAATTGACTGATTTCCTTATATGAACTGTAACTCAGTAAAATCTTTGATGTTGTTGCGTTTATATTTTTGTTCAGTGTAGATCGTTGAATAGCATGACAGTGAAGATGAAGTGTGAGGGTGTGTATATATACCATATGTTTGCTCTGAGCTGAGGCCCTGGCCCTGCCCTCCTCTGTACAGCTCAGACTCATCTTCATCTCCTCCACCTCCTCCTTCAACATCTTCTCCTTCTGGACCAGCTGCTGGCCTCTACAGGGGGGAGAGAGGGACGTTACACTTGGGGATGTGTGTGTGTGGAGCCTAATAAGAGGTTAAATTAAGACAAGGTGGAATAGGAAGGTAAGCATTTAAAGAGTTTGTGTATGTGTGACTGTGTGTGTACAATACATACAGTCTGGCCTGTGACTTGAGCTCCTCATTTTCCTCTGCTAGTTTCTGGTTCTGGTCCTCCATGGTCTCCACGCTCTGCTTCAGCTTCCTCACCTCCTCCTGAAGCTTCTGGTTATTGAACTGCAGGTCGGCCACACAGAACACCAGGTCTGACGTCTCACTGAGTAGGAGCATACACATGAACAGATGCAGTCACATACAGGGTAAAACACGGTTAGTAAAATGTACAATTGGACAAAGTCATGCACGCACACACGAACACAAGCATTACTTACAGATCTGCTCGAGACACCTCCCCTCCAAATGCCTCCAGACTGCCTGAGGTCATGTTCAGCAGGACAGACCTCTTAGCTGACGGAGAGAAGACAGAGAGAGACAAGGTGAGAAATGATCTATGCTTAAAGAGAGAGAAAATACATATTTTTGCTAAAACGATGAGACGTTATTTTAGATGGAGAAGACACAGACAGAGAGAAAGAGAGACAGCGAGAAACATGGCTACTTGGAGGCATGGTACAAGAGAAAACGTACAACCGGAAAACCTTCACCCCTCAGAACAGTCATCCTTTTCTTTGATTAGTCCTCTAATGTCTCCTATATGTCTGTCTGTATCAACTCACCTGACAGGCTGTCTCGGAGTCTGACAGACTCTTGAGTCAAGTCCTCTGGTGTGTCGTCCCTGTGGCTGTGAAGACGACAAGGAGACAGACACCCAGAAACATGACATTACACAGACACCCAATATCACAGACTTACTCACACACAGCCAGGACAGCAGTAGTTCATGTATCTGTTACAAAACAAAAGTTACAAAAGCTTATCTAATAAACAGCAAGCTCTTTGATAAGAATAATCGGCTGCAAAATTGGTATCCATTTGCCCATGTGACAGAACACATGAATTAGAACACAGCACCCTCTACAGGCAAACAGCTGACAAGATGACATGCACTGCTATATAGTGCACTACGTTTGACCAGAGCCCTGGCCCAAAGTACTGCACTGTAAAAGGGAATAAATAGAGTGCCATTTGGTAGACACGCATAGAAAACAGCTCCAGTACCCATTCTTTCTGCAGTCATCTATCCACTCCTTCATGATGGCGTGGTAGGTGTCCAGGTCAATAGAGACATCTTTGTGCTCCGGGTCCAGCATATTACACAGGTCTTCCAGCCCACTGTCCTCAGAACCCCGGCTGGTGGTGTGACGCAGGTAATCCACAATACGAGACACGTACACCTTACCTGAAGGAGCAGGAGGAGGGAGGGGCCAGGTTACTGTCTTTACCATAGTAATTTACTGGGTTACTGTGGTCAGTCTGGTGACTAGCACGGTCAGGGACCTCCCCATGCCCAGACGTCATAGCAATCTCCTACCTCCGCCTGAGGTTCTTCAGTAACAGCTTTTAGTAAACAAACAAGGTGTTTACACTCAAACCTTAGACTGAAAAAGCTGTGTAACCTCCACACAACGGGGGTCAAGTGTAGGCCTCCAGAACCTAACCTTCAGTAAACCCTAAACCACAGAGATAAAACTACTAGAAATCCACAAGCTTCCTCTGGGATGCAAGCCGAACGACTAGGCACTACAGACCGCAGAGCAGAGATAAAGGGATCACACTAGAGGATTTCTTAAAGAACGCCCTGTTCCTCCATTGCCACAGGCCAATCAGCTCAGGAGGCGGCAACATAAGACAGGAGGGGTGGGGAGACTGACAGGATTGTAAAGAGAGAACCACCCATAAGGAATCTAGAGCACTTGTATCACATAATTGACTGCTTCAGAAACAAAGAAAATAAAGCAGACCTGGCTACAACTCAGTGGAGCAATTGATTGACTGCTTTTTTTTTTTACAAAGAATTATCACAGTGAGAGTGTATGAGAGTGTGTGCCTCATACTGTGTGTGTTCGATACTGTGAGTCTGGGTAGATGAGTGTGCACTCCAGAATGTGCTATATTTGATATTTTGAGTGTGTATGCAAGTTGACTTCTGTGCTCAGCGTATATTTGATACTTTGAGAGTTTAATACTGTGTCTGTGTGTGTGTGTGTTTACCTCTGCGCTGGGTGTCACAAGCGTGGAAAATGGTGTCTAATAAATCCTCTTCACAGATCAGACTGACCTCAGCCATCATCTCCTTCTGGTTCTCTGAGGAGAACATGGCTCCTACACACACACACACACACACACACACTTTCTGTAACTACACCGGCCAATGGCCACTTCATCAGTGGCCAATAAACACGATTCTTCTTCTGTCAGTTGCATAACTTTCCTTGAGGCAACATAAATGTAAATGTAATAATAACATGTGGATAATGTGTGACGTAAGAGATGGTGAATGGAATAGAGTATGTGAGAGGCCTGAGGAATGCTCTTAACCTCCTGTGATCAATAGTCTATATCATTGTTCACTAAGAACTAAGCAGTGCTTTCGTAATCCCACTGTGACCCTCTGTGTGTGTGTGTATTCCCCCTACCGTCTCCCATGGACAGTCTCTTGACAACCAGGGCCGGGTAAGGCAGCTCACACTGCAGCAGGTTGGCCGTGGAGTCTGACGAGCAGAAGTTGAGGTTGTAGGACAGCAGGCTGTGTGCGGGTGTGTGAGTGTGGGACAGAGACGGGATCTTGTGCCTCGCACTGCTGTCTGACCGTGTCCCTGTCCCCGCCTCAGGCTGAGTAAACTGGGGACCATGAGAGAAGTTGAAAAACATGTCTCCAGTCTGGACAGCTGGGGTGGAGCAGTTCCTCTGCCATCCTCTCCCTTGCCCTCCAAACCCCACCCCCGTGCCCCTCCACTCCCCAGGATGACTGGTGATGGTGAACGTAGCATTGACTGGGGTCGGGGGGTTCATGGTGGGGTGGACGGGTGTGGAGGTGGGACAGTGGGAGCTCCTGGGAACCTGGGGTGAACCCTTGGGGGTCAACATCCCCTCCCTCTCGCGCTTCTTCAGGATTACTTCCAGGTTGTGGCGCAGGCCGGACTGGGGGCTGTCGTAGCTGCTGGACGTGAACTTTGGGATCTGGAAGGGCGAGGAGGGGTTAACCTCATGGTTGTGCCGCTGGATGGTCTGCAGTTTACGACAGATGCTGTCAACAGGGTTGTGGCGTTGCCGATGGGTCACTCCAAGGTCCATGCTGGAGCAGGTGGGGAAAACAGGACAAGAGCTAGAGAGGGGAGAGGCTGTCATTGGAGACCGGCCATCATTGTAAATATAAATGTGTTCTTAATCGACCTGCCTGTTAAAATAAAGGTAAAATAAATCATTAAAAGGAGACGGGTTTAGTGAAAGGAGAGGAATTATACCGATATGCCATCACACCACATATGTAAGCATACTTCCCAAGTTCATCACGTCAGACATCCCAAATAGACTATTTACAGGTCTTGATTGAGGTTGTTGTTGTAGTCTATCATTCTTGTGTTTCTTGTGTGTAGACTATAGGGTTATCGTTTTTAAATGGGAGCAATAGAGCACAGCACACCAGCAGAGTCTAGCTGGATAAAAATAAGGAGCTTACCTGAGCCACTAACTGAAAGGACACTTATTATTCAATCAAATCTTCTGTAAACTAACAAGAGTGATTGTTACACTAATATACATTTTGTTGACAAGACAAAAATGTTGTAGACCTGTGTTATGCAAAATAAAATGACAACGACCGTCATGAATGAGTAATTGATTGACGCCAATTTTCTTTTCTTTTTTGCAATAAATATGAACGACAGACTGGCATAGTTTAAACTTGGATTTTGATGTTGGCTACTAACCTCTCTTTACCGTGTAGCCTATCTTTTGTAAACGTAAATTGTCCTCGTTGAAGTCTTAATTCGCTTGATAGAGCCTTCAAAGTCAAACCACACTCTGGAAATCAATCAGCGCGCTTGAGTGACATGTGAATGCAATTTGAAAGGGACGAGGTAGATCACTCATCTAAAACCAAGCCAACACTGACCCCATGTGGCAAATAATGTTGTTGCATCCCCATTTGATCAAGTCAACAGTCAGTTATTTTGCAGTGTAAAAATCCACAATTGGAGATGTGTGATTGTAGAAAGTGGTAAAAACAAACAAATATGTTGTACCACCAGCCAGGTGTTGTCTATGAAGGTGATTACAGTGTCCATGCCCTCCCCTGTGTCCTTTTGTATCTTTAGCTAATAAATAAACTGCACCCTGTCTTTTGATTAGAATAGAATAGAGCTGAGCTAACTTTGAAGAATAGAATATCTTGCCAACTAATGCCTAGTCCATGTACCTATTTTGCAATAGACATGTTGTGATCCAATTTAAACATCAAAATAAAATAAAATGTGTTACATGCGCCGAATACAACAGGTGTAAACCTTACAGTGAAATGCTTACTTACAAGCCCTTAACCAACAATGCAGTTTTAAGAAAATCAGTGTTGAGTAAACAATAGATAAGTAAAAAATAAAAGCAGTAAAATAACAGTAAGAATAACAGTAGCGAGGCTATATACAGGGGGTACCGGTACAGAGTCAATGTGCGGAGCACCGATTAGTCGAGGTAATTGAGGTAATATGTACATGTAGATAATAAACAGAAAGTAGCAGCAGCGTAAAAGAGGGGGTGGCCATTTGATTAGCTGTTCAGGAGTCTTATTGCTTGGCGGTAGAAGCTGTTAAGAAGCCTTTTGTACCTAGACTTGGCGCTCCGGTACCTCTTGCCATGTGGTAGCAAAGAGAACAGTCCATGACTAGGGTGGCTGGAGTCTTTGACAATTTTTAGGGCCTTTCTCTGACACCGCCTAGTATAGAGGTCCTGGATGGCAGGAAGCTTGGCCCCAGTGATGTACTGGACCGTACACACTACCCTCTGTAGTGCCTTGCGGTCGAAGGCCGAGCAGTTGCCATACCAGGCAGTGATACAACCAGTCAGGATGCTCTCGATGGTGCAGCGTTAGAACTTTTTGAGGATCTGAGGACCCATGCCAAATCTTTTCGGTCTCCTGAGGGGGAATAGGCTTTGTCGTGCCCTCTTCATGACTGCCTTGGTGTGTTTGGACCATGATAGTTTGTTGGTGATGTGGACACCATGGAACTTGAAGCTCTCAACCTGCTCCACTACAGCCCCGTCGATGAGAATGAGGCCGTGCTCGGTCCTTCTTTTCCTGTAGTCCACAATCATCTCCTTTGTCTTGATCACGTTGAGGGAGAGGTTGTTATTCTGGAACCACACGGTGAACAGGGAGTACAGGAGGGGACTGAGCACACACACCTGAGGGGCCCCCGTGTTTAGGATCAGTGTGGCAGATGTGTTGTTACCTACCCTTACCACCTGGGGGCGGCCCGTCAGGAAGTCCAGGATCCAGTTGCAGAGGGAGGTGTTTAGTCCCAGGGTCCTTATCTTAGTGATGAGCTTTGAGGGCACTATGGTGTTGAACGCTGAGCTATAATCAATGAATAACATTCTCACATATGTGTTCCTTTTGTCCAGATGGGAAAGGGCGGAGTGGAGTGCAATAGAGATTGCATCATCTGTGGATATGTTGGGGCGGTATACAAATTGGAGGGTCGGTCTATGGTTTCTGGGATAATGGTGTTGATGTGAGCCATGACCAGCCTTTCAAAGCACTTCATGGCTACAGACGTGAGTGCTACGGGTCTGTTGTCATTTAGGCAGGTGACCTTAGTGTTCTTGGGCACAGGGACTATGGTGGTCTGCTTGAAACATGTTGGTATTACAGACTCAGTCAGCGACAGGTTGAAAATGTCAGTGAAGACACTTGCCAGTTGGTCAGCGCATGCTCAGAGTACACATCCTGGTAATCCGTCTGGCCCTGCGGCCTTGTGAATGTTGACCTGTTTAAAGGTCTTACTCACATCGGCTACGGAGAGTGTGATCACACAGTCGTCCGGAACAGCTGATGCTCTCATGCATGCTTCAGTGTTGCTTGCCTCGAAGCGAGCATAGAAGTGATTTAGCTTGTCTGCTATGCTCGTGTCACTGGGCAGCTCGCGGCTGTGCTTCCCTTTCTAGTCTGTAATAGTTTGCAAGCCCTGCCACATCCGACGAGCGTCGGAGCCGGTGTAGTACGATTCAATCTTAGTCCTGTATTGATGCTTTGCCTGTTTGATGGTTCGTCGGAGGGCATAGCGGGATTTCTTATAAGCGTCCGGGTTAGAGTCCTGCTCCTTAAAAGCGGCAGCTCTACCCTTTAGCTCAGTGCGGATGTTGCCTGAAATCCATGGCTTCTGGTTGGTGTATGTATGTACAGTCACTGTGGGGACGACGTCATCGATGCACTTATTGATGAAGCCAGTGACTGATGTGGTGTACTCCTCAATGCCATCGGAAGAATCCCGGAACATATTCCAGTCTGTGCTAGCAAAACAGTCCTGTAGCTTAGCATCTGCGTCATCTGACCACTTCTTTATTATCATATATAAATAAGAGAAGAACAGTAAGTGAAAAGCCATAAACAGCAGGGACAATCACACCTCAATGTAAGCTAATGGATAACTTTCAAAGTGTTACTGTTTATATCAATACTGTTTATGTAACTCTGTGTTGTTGTTTTTATCACACTGCTTTGCTTTATCTTGGCCAGGTCGCAGTTGTAAATGAGAACTTGTTCTCAACTGGTTTACCTGGTTAAATAAAGGTGAAAAAAAAAAAAAAAAAAAAATACAAACATGGTTCTGTGAGATAGTACAATCAATTATTACCTGGGTTCTACACAGAGAAATGTGTTCTAAGAGTGAAGAACAGGTTAGGTCACGTCATTTCCTCAGAGAGAGCGTATAGGCTAGTGACAATCTACACCAAAGGCCCATGAACTGGTTGGAATATATTTTGTACAATACAAGTTCAGATCTAATAGTGAAGACATCAAAACTATGAAATAACACATATGGAATCATGTAGTAACCAGAAAAGTGTGAAACAAATCGACATTCTTCAAATAGCCACCCTTTGCCTTGATGACGGCTTTGCACGCTCTTGGCATTCTATCAACCAGCTTCAATGGAATGCTTTTCCAACAATCTTGAAGGAGTTCCCACATATGCTGAGCACTTGTAGGCTGATTTTCCTTCACTCTGCGGTCCGACTTATCCCAAACCATCTCAATTTCGTTGAGGTCAGGTGATTGTGGAGGCCAGGTCATCTGATACAACACTCCATCACTCTCCTTCTTGGTAAAATAGCCCTTACACAGCCTGGAGGTGTTTTGGGTCATTGTCCTGTTGAAAAACAAATGATAGTCCCACTAAGCCCAAACCAGATGGGATGGTGTATCGCTGCAGAATGCTGTGGTAGCCATGCTGGTTAAGTGTGCCTCTAAATAAATCACCTACAGTGTCACCAGCAAAGCACCCCCACAACATAACACCTCCTCCTCCATGCTTTACGGTCGGAAATACACATGCGGAGATCATCATTTCACCCACACCGCATCTCACAAAGACACGGCGGTTGGAACCAAAAATCTCAAATTTGGACTCCAGACCAAAGGACACATTTCTAATGTCCATTGCTTTTGTTTCTTGGCTGAAGCAAGTCTCTTCTTATTATTGGTGTCCTTTAGTAGTGGTTTCTTTGCAGCAATTCGACCATGAAGGCCTGATTCACACAGTCGCCTCTGAACAGTTGATGTTGAGATGTGTCTGTTACTTGAACTCAGTTAAGCATTTATTTGGGATGCAATTTCTGAGGCTGGTAACTCTAATTAACTTCAATCTTCCATTCCTGTGGCGGTCCTCATGAGAGCCAGTTTCATCATAGCACTTGATGTTTTTTGCGACTGCACTTGAAGAAGCTTTCAATGTTCTTGACATTTTCCGTATTGACTGAACTTCATGTCTTAAAGTAATGATGGACTGTCATTTCTCTTTGCTTATTTGAGCTGTTCTTGACATAATATGGACTCGGTATTTTACCAAATAGGGCTATCTTCTGTATACCCCCCTACCTTGTTAGAACACAACTGATTGGACAAACACATTAAGAAGGAAAGAAATTCCACAAATTATATTTTAAGAAGGCACACCTGTTAATTGAAATGCATTCCAGGTGACTACCTCATGAAGCTGGTTGAGAGAATGCCAAGAGTGTGCAAAGCTGTCATCAAGGCAAAGGGTGGTTATTTGAAGAATCTCAAATATAAAATATATTTAGATTTGTTTAACACTTTTTGGGTTACTACATGATTCCATATGTGTTATTTCATGGTTTTGATGTCTTCACTATTATTCTGCAATGTAGAAAATAGTAAAAATAAAGAAAAACCCTTGAATGAGTAGGTGTTCTAAACCTTTTGACCGGTAGTGTACGTTTAATATATAAATGAGAGAAGAACAGTAAGTGAAAAGCCATAAACAGCAGGGACAATCCAGGGATAGTCAGCACACTACCTTAGGAAAACCTGTTTGGTTGCATGCTATAACGCATACTCTATACTGAACAAAAATATAAACGCAACATGCAACAATTTCAAAGATTTTAATGAGTTACAGTCCATATATGGAAATCAGTCAATTGAAATAATTCATTAGGCCTTAATCTATGGATTTTACATTAATGGGAATACAGATATGCATATGTTAGTCACAGATACCTTAAAAAAAAAAGTAGGGGCATGGATCAGAAAACCAGTCAGTATCTGGTGTTTGACCACCATTTGCCTCATGCAGCGCAACACATCTTCACATAGAGTTGATCAGGCTGTTGATTGTGGCCTGTGGAATGTTGTCCCACTCCTCTTCAACGGATGTGCGAAGTTGCTGGATATTGGCGGAAACTGGAACACGCTGTCGTACAGAGCATCGCAAACATGCTCAATGGGTGACACGTCTGGTGAGTATGCAGGTCATGGAAGAACTGGAACATTTTCAGCTTACAGGAATTGTGTACAGATCCTTGCGACATGGGGCTGTGCGTTATCATGCTGAAACATGAGGGGATGGCGGTGGATGAATGGCACGACAATGGGCCTCAGGATCTCGTCACGGTATCTCTGTGCATTCAAATTGGAAGCGGCTTATAGTAGAGAAATGAACATTCAATTATCTGGCAACAGCTCTGGTGGACATTTCGGCAGTCAGCATGCCAATTGCACACGCCCTCAAAACTTCATAAATCTGTGGCATTGTGTTGTGTGACAAAACTGCACATTTTAGAGTGGCCTTTTATTGTCCCCAGCACAAGGTGCACCTGTGTAATGATCATGCTGTTTAATCCGTTTCTTGATATGCCACACCTGTCAGGTGGATGGATTATTTGGCAAAGGAGAAATGATCACTAACATTAATGTAAACAAATTTGTACACAAAATTTGGAAGAAATACGTTTTTTGAGCGTATGGTAAATGTCTGTGATTTTTTATTTCAGCTCATGAAACATGGGCCCAACACTTTACATGTTGCATTTATATTTTTGTTCAATGGTACAACCTACCACTGTACCAATATAGTCAGGTCCAAAATTATTGACAACCTTGATAAAGATGACAAAAAAGATTGTATAAAATAAATAATACAAATACAGAGCTACATTGCATGCATATTTTTTTTGGGGAAATTGTATTATTTTATACTAATACAATTGTTCAGAGAAAGACATTTTGTTTAACAAGTAATATTATTTTTCTAAAAAAGATAGGGGTACAAATTATTGGCACCCCTGCTTCCAATATACTGTACATCACCTTGCAAGGATAATGGCACTGAGTCTTTTTCTAAAATATTTTATGAGATTGGAGAACACATTGGGAGGGATCTTCCAGTATCCTTCGTTTGTGCTTATGGACTGCCCTATTTAATTCAAACCACAGATTTTCAATGGGGTCCAAGTCCAGAGACTGAAAATTTAGATTTTGTGGTCAATTAACCATTTGTTTGTGGATTTTGATGGGTTGCGGACAAGTTTAAGCCTCCTAGCAGAGGCAAACTGGTTTTTGGCTAAAATGTCCTAGTACTGGGTAAAGTTCATAATGCCTTTGACCTCAGCTCTGTCGTTGTTGGTCATGTCATCATGAAGCATATGGGGACAACAGACTGGGATAGGGAGAGATAGAATATGTCCATAATATACAAATAAAACAGGTTGTCTAGGACTAATGATGGGAGGACAGCTGGAAGTAAGCTACTATAGTAAAAAGGACATATGCCTATATCCACATGAGCTTCTATAAATAACCTTATGGAAAATCTATGACAACCCTGCTTGAGAAAGCCAGCTGGTTAAGCCTTATAATGTGACTATACCATGTGTGTCAGGTTTTAGGCATGGCCGCCTATCTACAATAACATTTGTCCCACAGTCCCACAGAATGTTATTCCCCAAAAAGTGGTCAATAAGTCACACATTACACATTTGCAACGAGAACCAATGTTGTGTTTGGCCCAGGCACCTAGATCTAACATTACACAATGGGCTTGATTGCGAACAAATGTTTAATCTGTAAGCGGTTTAGGAGAGTGTGCTGGTGACATATAGAGAGCGCGCGCCTTCGGTTGCTTATGATTCATCATGGCGAGTGCTACAGCCGTCCCCTCATCAGCAGCGAACGCTCCATCTCTCAAGGTAAATGTCCTCTTCCCAGTAACCGAAAAACGGTCATGCTGGCTGTCCTCGACACTGCTAACCTATACGTTATCGTTGCCTATTTCTGAAAGTGACGGGATAAGAATTCCTGACGCAGGTCTCGTTCAGTAAACACTAAAGCGCGCACGACCGACACAGACAGTAGGATTATAATTCAATACATTTGTTTCAACGGCGTCTGTTATAGATTTTCTGTCACAGCAGTGTTTTGTTATACCGATGAAAACATATGTAACATATCTATATTGCTTAGCCCTATGTGTTTTGAGATGGCAACTGTAGCATATGACGACACATTTTATATAACTGCATCACGCCGACGGGATGTTCTGTTATTCGCGCGTCGCTCTTATAACCAGCCTGTCTATTACAGTAACCTGTGTTTTTATGGGCTTCCTACCAATGGCTAATAATAACTATGGGGGGTAATCAGTGACGTTATTTCACAGTATTTACTGCATGATCACATGTTAAAATAGCTTATATTGTATAATCTAAAACAACCACAATTCTTATTATGATTATTATGCCTGCTATAATTATTATTATATTATTATTAGGCCTTTGCAATTGGAGTGATGGTGGCCTAATGTAAATGTAAGCATTCAGTTCACCTGGTGACAGACTATCATCTTGCTGTAGGTAAAATGAGCTCCTGTGCTGTGCCGAGCAGAGCAGGGAATTCAAGCCTCACACAGGCCCTCACAGACAATACCTTTTCCTATCCTCATTTAATTTAGGTCAGCAAACCTCACTGTTCTTTCCAACAACCCCAATCTCTCCCTGCTCCCCGCTCCCCTTCCCATGCTGTTACCAATTATTTTTATTTTTTATAACTAACCCTGTTAGTTAAAGTAAATAGACTATCTGTGTGAATGTTTTAATAAGCTTAGGCTTATATGTAGTTGTTTACAACCTATGTAAAGTTGCCATCTATATAAAGTTGTTTACAATGTCCTCCCAGGGCACTGGTAAAGGTGTATCCAGCAGTAACGGAATGGATGACAGCGTCCACAGCTTCAAGGTAACATTCTAATCATTTACCCTGTGGTACAATGTGTATACAACAAGCATTATTCTGTGGAACACATTTTGATCACTCCCTCATTCATTTCAAGCGTGTGCAAAGGCATGTGGTACAGCAATGGTATAGTAATGTGGAACAGTTCAGATATTGCACATACTGCTACAATAGTAATTTATATTGCATGTAAACTGCAATCACAAGACATTTGAAGTTTGTCAGTGTATGGCAAACTGGATACGCCATTCCCTCTAACTGCCCATTTCAGTGTGGTGAATCAGGTGAATCACTTGCCTTCAGTGTGGAGCCCAGCTGCACCATCTTGATGTTTCCTGGATATTATTATGATATTCATAAAACCTCCCCTGGTTGTCAATCAAAAGGTCCAGATCACACAAAGAGAATGGACACCTCCCCCCACCCCCATGGCTCTCCTAATGCCTCTCAGTCCGTTAGATCAAAAAAACACATATCCCCCTACAAAAACAACATTACGTCTGCCTCAGCAAAACTGAATCAAAGAAATCCTGAGATGTTCATTTTATAGATCCATGGTGGTTAACCACTTCTGTGGCCCCTCGTTTGGCCTGTGGCCCCCAGTCCCCTGTGCTAACCACATACTCAATGTGTTGGCCCTTTGTGGTCCTCAGAGAGGTAGAGAGAGAGGAGGATGAGGGCCCTGGTCTATCCAGGAGGTCCTGTGTCGTGTCCGCGGATAATCCACTTTCCCAGATCACGCTAAGCACCACCTGTCAATCAGGCTATGACCTGTGATCTGCCACAGGCTTTAGCTGTGATTTACTCTGCTCTCTAATGTTGCACAGGAAGGAGACAGCAAGGTAGGCGGCAGGCGCAGGTGGTGATTTGTTGATTAGGAGAAAGAGAGGGGGAGAGAAATGGGGGAAAGAAAGGGGAGAGAGCGAGAAAGAGAAAGAGAGAGAGAGAGTTGTCATGGGCTGTGCAGTACCATTTAAAGAATTGGACATTGCTGTAGACCATTTTAAGACTTGGACATTCAGAGCTGGATTAAGCCTATAATTAATTAATCAGGGTCTGAGAAACTGGCCTCATAGATGCTACAGACGCATAATTGCATCAGGTCTGTAGTCTTGAACTACGAGCACCTCTGTAGTACTGTATCTGAGCCTAGCTTGTATACAATATGGACCCCTGTGTTGTTACTGTACTCACTTGCAGGAATCTGACTAATTTTTTGTGACACACCTGAGCTGGATGTAGTGTATTTATAGTTTGGTAATCCCTGGCCAATGGAGTGTGTGAGGTTACGCTGACCATGGATTACATGGAACTCATTCACCTAACACAGCTAAATCATGGTCTCATGCGCTATTACATTAGTTACCAGAGTTATCAGGATCTCTGTAAATGGGCCTATCTCAGATTCTTCACAGCAGGTCAGAAGTGATTTGTTGTGCAATGCACTTATTAAAAGATGTGTGTGAATTCTGAACTAATGAGAAGATATAGAAAATATACTGTATGTATCTCTCATATCTCTCCAATTTTATCACACTGAAGTTTTAAAATATCACTATATCAGATGGCTGGATAAGTATATGGAGATATTAGGCCAAAACATTGGTAACCAATGCTGTAGTCAATGATGTGTGACTGTGAGAAAGAGAGAGAGTAATCTGACAGTGCTCTCTCATACTGATGGCCAGCACTTCCCCTCTGTAATGAGATTATGCAACGCAGCAACAGGGCTGCGTTTACACAGGCAGCCCAATTCTGATATTTTTTCCTCCAATCCCATCTGATATTTTCACATGTGACCTTTTTCAGAGCTGATTGGTAAAATATCAGAATTGTGCTGCTTGTGTAAACGCAGCCCAGGAAGGGTAGATCTGAGACAGACCTAATCCAGACAGGCACTGAGAGCAGCCAACCACAGCAGAGCATTTGCCTTTAGATACTGATCTAGAGTAAGTTTCATATTTACCCCCACCCTCATGGTTAAGGTTAGGATTGGGGTAGAGTTATCTTATCCTAGAACTGTGGTAAAGGCAACTCCTACCCTGAGAGCGGTTGTGTCAGGTGTCCTCTGTGGTTGTGTTGGTTTATTGAGTGGCTCATGTTCCTAGGAGGTATAAGCCTGGAGTGTCATCTACTGGCCAGTGGAAGAGTTGCAGAACTCTGAAGCGCCTGATGAGATACAATGGCGAAGGTTCATAAAGATGGAGGAAATCAGATATGACGTCATTGTTTTTAGCACTATCCACAGAGTTTTTAAACTACGGCGCACAACATGGTTCAATGCGCCAATATATCAGCACATTTTTCTAAATGCCGGCATCTTGGAGCTAGAATTGGTATCGTGCTAATGGTGATACAAATTTAGCAAATGAGCCATTTGTTGTAAGTCAATAGAAGCCACCATCTTTATGCACCGCTGCTATTGTAGGCTTCATATACTATCTTATAGTGTGTGTTTTTTGAGAGAATGAACACAGAATGAATCCACTTCACTTTGAAATGTCCCCAAAGTACTCCTTAATCAAATGGACATTGTTTTGACTCATACATTTTACAACAGTGATTGTGGACAATGGCATACAGTATATTACACCTAAAGCAGTGTGTATTATGAGTTTACATCTAAACCATGTCCTCTATATTCCCTCCAGGCAGCTGACCTGGTCATTGAGCTGTCCCAGACCCACAAGGCCAAACCTGACCTGACCAACCTGGTGTTTGGAACTGTGTTCACTGACCACATGTTGACCATAGAGTGGACCAGCGCTGGAGGTTGGCAGAAACCTCACATCAAGCCCTTTGGTAACCTGTCTCTCCACCCAGCCTGTTCAGCCATGCACTATGCTGTACAGGTAGGAAACACCTTGTGAGAAAGTTAATGTGTCTCACGCTCGCGCTGTCCATTCTTGTTGCCAACCTGATAGTAATGAAGACTACAATGGAAATATGTTGGTAGATTTATTACATACATTTAATTTTGTGTGTATTTATCAATTATGTATTTGCAATCTATATGTATTTTAAATATGTCTAATAACATTAATTAATTCAAGGATATGACACAGCAGGAGGCAAAGTTAAAGGTGCAAGATCAGGTGTAGGTTTATTAAATGATATGTGTTACAAAATTAAGGATGGCAGAAATATATACAAAACGTGCAAAACGACTGTCAAAACAAACAAAAACACTGAAAACGTCCCAAATAAAAAGGATTAGGCCTAAACAGGTATTTCTAGCAAATATAACGTACTTGGCACAAGTGGGGTTTAACAGGCTGTAACCAGCCTACCAATGAGCAATTCCAACACTGGTAAAAATGTACAGATCAGCGTCTACATTACAGGTATGTATAGAACCTTCCCCATGGCCTTCACATCTTACAGCCCCAATTTCAGTGTCTTCCATCAGGAAATAGACTGTGCTGCTGAAAGTTTGTGTTGAGAGCTTAAGGTGAATGTACTATACTTTAATTGTAGCTCTGATAAGAATAGGCACAGCTAGGATAGTTGAAGGACAGTTGATTGGACATAAATGGCCAACACATTACATTTTAGTCATTTAGCAGACGCTCTTATCCAGAGCGACTTACAGTTAGTGAATACATATTTTTTTATACTGTCCCCCCGTGGGAATCAAACCCGCAACCCTGGCATTGCAAACGCCATGCTCTATCAACTGAGCTACATCCCTGCCGGCCATTCCCTCCCCTACCCTGGACGACGCTGGGCCAATTGTGCGCCGCCCATGAGTCTCCCGGTCGCGGCCGGCTGCGACAGAGCCTGGATTCGAACCAGGATCTCTAGTGGCACAGTTAGCACTGCGATGCAGTGCCTTAGACCACTGCGCCACTCAGGTACATTCACATGTACATTCATATGTACTGTAACTCACTAGCACACACACATAGGTTCAGGAAGCCATTTTCCCATTCTGGTCCTCATTCATTACATTTGCATTTACATTTTAGTATATTCACTCTGTTCAGAGAATGACTAGAGGTCAGTGGTTCTCTCCTGTCTGCCAGTCTTAACCCCTGTCTCTCTCTCCTCTCCTCTGTTCTGTGGTCAGTTGTTTGAGGGTATGAAGGCATACCGGGGTGCTGATGACAAAGTGCGTCTCTTCAGACCCATGCTCAACATGAACCGTATGGCCAAGTCTGCAGAGAGGGCCTGCCTGCCAGTAAGAACACACACAGTACAGGCTATGGTACTATACAGGACAAGCCTTCAGCCTGGAAAATAATATTATATTTAAACTGAACAAAAATATACGCACAAAAAGCCAATTTCTCTCAAATTTTGAGCACAAATTTGTTTACATCCCTGTTAGTGAACATTTCTCCTTTGCCAAAATAATCCATCCATCTGACAGGTGTAGCATATCAAGAAGCTGATTAAACAACATGATCATTACGCAGGTGAACCTTGTGCTGGGGACAATAAAAGGCCACTCTAAAATGTGCAGTTTTGTCACACAACACAATGCCACAGATTTCTGAAGTTTTGAGGGAGCGTACAATTGGCATGCTGACTGCAGCTCTGGTGGACATTCCTGCAGTCCAACGTTGTTTTAGAGAATCTGGCAGTACGTCCAACCGGCCTCACAACCGCAGACCACGTGTATGGCGTCGTGTAGGCGAGCGGTTTGCTGATGTCAACATTGTGAACAGAGTGCCCCATTGTGGCGGTGGGGTTATGGTATGGGCACGCATAAGCTATGGACAACGAACACAATTGCATTTTATCGATGGCAATTTGAGTGCACAGAGCTACCGTGACGAGATCCTGAGGCCCATTGTTGTGCCATTCATCTGCCGCAATCACCTCATGTTTCAGCATGATAATGCGCAGCCCCATGTCGCAAGGATCTGTACACAATTCCTGGAAGCTGAAAATGTCCCAGTTCTTCCATGGCCTGCATACTCACCAGACGTCACCCATTGAGCATGTTTGGGATGCTCTGGATTGACATGTACGACAATGTGTTCCAGTTTCCACCAATATCCAGCAACTTCGCACAGCCATTGAAGAGGAGTGGAGCAACATTCCACAGGCCACAATCAACAGCCTGATCAACTCTATGCGAAGGAGATGTGTCGCGCTGCATGAGGCAAATGGTGGTCACACCAGATACTGACTGGTTTTCTGATCCACCACCCTACCTCTTTTTTTTAAAGGTATCTGTGACCAACAGATGCATATCTGTATTCCCAGTCATGTGAAATCCATAGATTAGGGCCTAAAGAATGTATTTCAATTGACTGATTTCCTTATATGAACTTTGAAATTGTATCATGTTGCGTTTATATTTTTGTTCAGTGTAGATATGTAGTGTCTACAGTGTCATCATATCATGTACAGTACATTGAAGACTTGAACAATGTTCCACAGTACATCAACATGTTTGTCTCTGATCTAAAAAAATAACACACAAAAAAAACACTTGTCTTTTCATACTAGCACTGACTTTGCTGATAACTACTTTATTGAGAAAAATGTACTTACTATGACTGTGATATATGGTTGTCTCACCTAGCTATCTTAAGATGAACTGTAAGTCGCTCTGGATAAGAGTGTCTGCTAAATGACTAAAATGTCCCATTTCTCCTTTCCCGGCTCAACCTTTAATCTGCCCTCTCTCCCTCTCTCCCTCTCCCTCCTCCCTCCTCCAGGCCTTTGACAGGGCAGAGTTGGTAGAGTGTATCAGGAGACTGGTACAGGTGGATCTGGAGTGGGTACCCCAGTCAGACACTGCCAGTCTCTACATCCGACCCACCTTCCTGGGTACTGAGGTGAGGAGATGACCAACCAACTGCTCTCTGTCTCCTTCTGTGAGGGACTGTCTCATTCACTCTCATATGCTGTGACAGGGCTCTCCCTCGGTCTAGCTTCCTCTATACTTGTTGGTGAAGTGGTAATCATTAATTTGTGAATAGCTCAAGAGTGTGTCGACTATTGACGTGTGTGTACGTGTGTGTGACCTGTGTCCCTCCCTAGCCATCTCTAGGAGTGAAGAAGCCGTCCCATGCTCTACTCTATGTGATCCTGAGTCCTGTTGGTTCTTACTTCAGTACAGGAGCTAAGCCTGTCTCTCTCTGGGCAGACTCCAAATACATCAGAGCCTGGAGAGGAGGGACAGGAGACTGTAAGATGGGAGGGTAAGAGGAGGGACTGGAGACTGTAAGATGGGAGGGTTAGAGGAGGGACTGGAGAATGTAAGATGGAAGGGTTAGAGGAGGGACTGGAGACTGTAAGATGGGAGGGTTAGAGGAGGGACTGGAGACTGTAAGATGGGAGGGTTAGAGGAGGGACTGGAGACTGTAAGATGGGAGGGTTAGAGGAGGGACAGGAGACTGTAAGGTGGGAGGGTAAGAGGAGGGACTGGAGACTGTAAGATGGGAGGGTTAGAGGAGGGACTGGAGACTGTAAGATGGAAGGGTTAGAGGAGGGACAGGAGACTGTAAGATGGGAGAGTTAGAGGAGGGACTGGAGACTGTAAGATGGAAGGGTTAGAGGAGGGACAGGAGACTGTAAGATGGGAGGGTTAGAGGAGGGACTGTAGACTGTAAGATGGAAGGTTAGAGGAGGGACTGGAGACTGTAAGATGGGGGGTTAGAGGAGGGACTGGAGACTGTAAGATGGGAGGGTTAGAGGAGGGACTGGAGACTGTAAGATGGGAGAGTTAGAAGACGGACAGGAGACTGTAAGATGGGAGGGTTAGAGGAGGGACTGGAGACTGTAAGATGGGGGGTTAGAGGAGGGACTGGAGACTGTAAGATGGGAGGGTTAGAGGAGTGACTGGAGACTGTAAGATGGGAGAGTTAGAAGACGGACAGGAGACTGTAAGATGGGAGGGTTAGAGGAGGGACTGGAGACTGTAAGATAGAAGGGTTAGAGGAGGGACTGGAGAATGTAAGATGGAAGGGTTAGAGGAGGGACTGGAGACTGTAAGATGAGAGGGTTAGAGGAGGGACTGGAGACTGTAAGATGGGAGGGTTAGAGGAGGGACTGGAGACTGTAAAATGTGAGGGTTAGAGGAGGGACTGGAAACTGTAAGATGGGAGGGTTAGAGGAGGGACTGGAGACTGTAAGATGGGAGGGTTAGAGGAGGGACTGGAGACTGTAAGATGGGAGGGTTAGAGGAGGGACTGGAGACTGTAAGATGGGAGGGTTAGAGGAGGGACTGGAGACTGTAAGATGGGAGGGTTAGAGGAGGGACTGGAGACTATAAGATGGGAGGGTTAGAGGAGGGACAGGAGACTGTAAGATGGGAGGGTTAGAGGAGGGACTGGAGACTGTAAGATGGGGGGTTGGAGGAGGTACTGGAGACTGTAAGATGGTAGGGTTAGAGGAGGGACTGGAGACTGTAAGATGGGAGAGTTAGAAGACGGACAGGAGACTGTAAGATGGGAGGGTTAGAGGAGGGACTGGAGACTGTAAGATAGAAGGGTTAGAGGAGGGACTGGGAACTGTAAGATGGGAGGGTTAGAGGAGGGACTGGAGACTGTAAGATGGGAGGGTTAGAGGAGGGACTGGAGACTGTAAGATGGGAGGGTTAGAGGAGGGACTGGAGTGTAAGATGGGAGGGTTAGAGGAGGGACTGGAGACTGTAAGATGGGATGGTTAGAGGAGGGACTGGAGACTGTAAGATGGGAGGGTTAGAGGAGGGACTGGAGACTGTAAGATGGGAGGGTTAGAGGAGGGACTGGAGACTGTAAGATGGAGGGTAAAGAGACAGAGGCTATTTTCCAATATCCTACATACCACAAGTAGGATTGAGTTTGGTTACTGTACCCTTTGAGTAAAGGCAGGTCAGACATGGCAGTATTCTTTTGAGATGCAGTAAAATTGCTTGCTTTGCAACGTGTTGTACTCATTTATCCTGACCCTAATATCCCCACCCTGCCAACAGTACTAATACAGCTTTACACCAGATTCAACTCTAAATAGCTTTGGATTTCATTGTGACACGATTTATGTACAGTACACAATAGGGTCACACGCTAGGTTACTCTAACAAATGGAACAGTGTCAAATAATTTGGACACATGGAATTTAAATGTCAACTGACAACTCTTGTTTGTGGATTAAAATGAACATGAACACGGTGGTTTGTTTACAGGAACTACGGAGCATCTATCTACGCCCAGTATGAAGCAGTGGATTATGGGTGCCAGCAGGTCCTCTGGCTGTACGGAGACGACCATCAAATCACAGAGGTCGGAACCATGAACATGTTCCTCTTCTGGAATAATGAGAAAGGAGGTAATCATGGTCACGTTGAGCGTCATAGACAATGAGATTAGAGATAATACCTTTGCTTTACTAGGGCTATTGCAGTTCGACAAGGCCAAATGAAATATAGGTCGCGTTCCCATGCTCAGACATTGCATGCATCAACCAATGGTTGCATGCCACATCATTGCTAGAACATATGACGTGATTAGCTGATACTTAAAATACCTATCCAGGCATTGTAAGATCTGGCATGCGTCAGCAACGTCTGAGCAGGGGAACACAACCATTCTCTTCTGGATCTGTTGATATGGACATAATATTACTGAACAGGAAACTGATCTTTGTGTCCGATTGTACATCAGCGACATCTAGTGGGCAAAATGTGTATCACAGCAGCTGCAGTCTTACATAGCCAGTGCTGTTCTTAACTTTTTCTTATCTATGTAAACTGGGTTCAGATGGGATATTCCATTGACACTAAATGACCTGTTTAATTCATTTGTGCATACAATGTTTTTCTCTCCAGAGGAGGAGCTGGCAACGCCCCCTCTGGATGGAATCATCCTCCCTGGGATCACACGGCAGAGCATCCTGGAACTCACCAGGAAATGGGTATGAGAGAGAAATAATTATATACAGTGCATTCGGAAAGTATTCAGACCCCTTAACTGTTTCCACAGATAAAATAGTTTTCCCCCCCTCATCAATCCACAGACAATACCCCATAATGACAAAGCAAAAACAGGTTTTTAGAATTTTTTGCAAATGTATTAAAAATAAAAAACGGAAATATCACATTTACATAAGTATTCAGACCCTTTACTCAGTACATTGTTGAAGCACCTTTGGCAGCGATTACAGCCTCAAGTCTTCTTGGGTATGACGCTACAAGCTTGGCACACCTGTATTTGGGGAGTTTCTCCCATTCTTCTCTGCAGATCCTCTCAAGGTCTGTCAGGTTGGATGGGGAGCGTCGCTGCACAGCTATTTTCAGGTCTCTCCAGAGATGTTAGATCGGGTTCAAGTCCGGGCTCTGGCTGGCCCACTCAAGGACATTCAGACTCCTGCATTGTCTTGGTTGTGTGCTTAGGGTTGTTGTCCTTTTGGAAAGTGGACCTTCGGCCCAGTCTGAGGTCCTGAGCACTCTGGAGCAGGTTTTCATCAAGGATCACTCTGTACTTTGCTCCGTTCATCTTTCCCTCCATCCTGACTAGTCTCCCAGTCCCTGCCACTGAAAAACATCCCCACAGCATGATGCTGCCACCACCTTGCTTCACTGTAGGGATGGTGCCAGGTTTCCTCCAGATGTGACGCTTGGTTCTCAGGCCAAAGAGTTCAATCTTGGTTTCATCAGACCAGAGAATATTGTTTCTCATGGTCTGAGAGTCTTTAGGTGCCTTTTGGCAAACTCCAAGCGGGCTGTCATGTGCCTTTTACTGAGGAGTGGCTTCCGTCTGACCACTCTACTATAAAGGCCTGAATGGTAGAGTGCTGCAGAGATGGTTGTCCTTCTGGAAGGTTCTCCCATCTCCACAGAGGAACTCTGGAGCTCTGTCAGAGTGACCATTGGGTACTTGGTCACCTCCCTGACCAAGGCCCTTCTCCCCCAATTGCTCAGTTTGGCCGGGCGGCCAGCTCTAGAAAGAGTCTTGATGGTTGCAAACTTCTTCCATTTAAGAATGATGGAGGCCACTGTGGTCTTGGGGACCTTCAATGATGCAGACAATCTTTGGTACCCTTCCCCAGATCTGTGCCTTGACACAATCCTGTCTCGGAGCTCTACGGACAATTCCTTCGACCTCATGGCTTGGTTTTTGCTCTGACATGCACTGTCAACTGTGTGACCTTATATAGACAGGTGTGTGCCTTTCCAAATCATGTCCAATCAATTGAATTGACCACAGGTGGACTCCAATCAAGTTGTAAAAACTCAAGGATGATCAATGGAAACAGGATGCACCTGAGCTCAATTCCGAGTCTCATATCAAAGGGTCTGAATACTTATGTAAATAAGGTATTTCTGTAAAAAAAATTTAAATTTGCTAAAATTTCTAAAAACGTGTTTTCAGTTTGTTATTATGGGGCATTGTGTGTAGATTGATGATAATTTTTTTAAATGATTAAAATAAGGCTGTAACGTAACGAAGTGTGGAAAAAGGGAAGGGGTCTGAATACTTTCCGAATGCGCTGTATATACAGTACCAGTCAAAAGTTACTACTTATTCCAGTTTTTTTTTTTTTTACTTTTCTTTTTACATTGTAGAATAATAGTGAAGACATAAAAACTATGAAATAACACATATGGAATCATGTAGTAACCAAGAAAGTGTTAAACAAATCAAAATATATTTGAGATTTGAGATTCTTCAAATAGCCACCCTTTGCTTTGATGGCGGCTTTGCATTCTCTCAACCAGCTTCACCTGGAATGCTTGAAGGAGTGCTGAGCAGTCTTGAAGGAGTGCTGAGCACTTTTTGGCTGCTTTTCCTTCACTCTGCCGTCCGATTGTAGAGGCCAGGTCATCTGTTGCAGCACTCCATCACTCTCCTTCTTGGTCAAATAGCCTTTTCACAGCCTGGAGGGGTCATTGTCCTGTTGAAAAACAAATGATAGTCCCACTAAGCCCAAACCAGATGTGATGGCATATCGCTGCAGAATGCAGTGGTAGCCATGCTGGTTAAGTGTGCCTTGAATTCTAAATAAATCACAGACAGTGTCACCAGTAAAGCACCCCCACACCATAACACCTCCTCCTCCATGCTTCAAGGGGGGAACTACACATGCGGAGATCATCCATTCACCCACACCGCGTCTCACAAAGTCACAGCGTTTTGAACCAAAAATCTCAAATTTGGACTCCAGACCAAATGACACATTTCCACCAGTTTAATGTCCATTGCTCGTGTTTCTTGGACCAAGCATGTCTCTTCTCCTTATTGGTGTCCTTTAGTAGTAGTTTCTTTGCAGCAATTCGACCATGAAGGCCTGATTCACACAGTTTCCTCTGAACAGTTGATGTTGAGATGTGTCTGTTACTTGAACTCTGTGAAGCATTTATTTGGGCTGCAATTTCTGAGGCTGGTAACTTTAATGAACTTATCCTCTGCAGCAGAGGTAACTCTGGGTCTTCCATTCCTGTGGCGGTCCTCATGAGAGCCAGTTTCATCATAGCACTTGATGGTTTTTGCAACTGCACTTGAAGAAACGTTCAAAGTTCTTGAAATGTTCCGTATTGACTGACCTTCATGTCTTAAAGTAATGATGGACTGTCATTTCTCTTTGCTTATTTGAGCTGTTCTTGCCATAATATGGTCTTGGTATTTTACCAAATAGGGATATCTTCTGTGTACCCCCCCCTACCTTGTCACAACACAACTGATTGGCTCAAACCATTAAGAAGGAAATACATTCCACAAATTAACTTTTAACAAGGCACACCTGTTAATTGAAATGCATTCCAGGTGACTACCTCATGAAGTTGGTTGAGAGAATGCCAAGAGTGTGCAAAGCTGTCATCAAGGCAAAGGGTGGCTATTTGAAGAATCTCAAATATAAAATATATTTTGATTTGATTAACACTTTTTTGGTTACTACATGATTCCATATGTGTTATTTCATAGTTTTGATGTCTTCACTATTATTCTACAATGTCAAAAACTGTAAAAATAAAGAAAAACCCTTGAATGAGTAGGTGTGTCCAAACTTTTACCTGGTACTGTATATGTAGAGAGAGAGGGTAAGAGGGGGGCAGGTACAATGTGTTCTCTAGGGGTAAGACACAACATAGTTCAACAACTACACAGGGCACAAGCTAGGGGGCAAGAGAGAGATAGAGGGTTGAACTTGCCATGGCACTAGGGGTTTAAGGGAAAGATGGACTGGACACTCGCATGGACATACCACCAGGGGTACTTCCATCTGTTACAGGGGCAAAGCAACTATACCAGCGGCTATCACTGGCCATTAAACCAGTAGCCTGGTTGCCAGATCAGATACATGTATAGCATGACAAGGAATCTTGGAGGACTTGGCTAAAGCACAGGCAGATCTGGCAACTAAGATACCACACTGGGGTATGAGAGAGAGAGAGAGAGAGAGAGAGAGAGAGAGCGAGAGAGAGAGAGAGAGAGAGAGAGAGAGAGAGAGAGAGAGAGAGAGAGAGAGAGAGCTACCATCCTGTAGGTTTTCACTCCAACCCTAATCTTGCGAGAGAGAGAGAGAGAGAGAGAGAGAGAGAGAGAGAGAGAGAGAGAGAGAGAGAGAGAGAGAGAGAGAGAGAGAGAGAGAGAGAGAGAGAGAGAGAGAGAGAGAGAGAGAGAGAGAGAGAGAGAGAGAGAGAGAGAGAGAGAGAGAGAGAGAGAGAGAGAGAGAGAGAAGGGCTCTCCAACCCTGTTCTTGGAGAGCTACCGTCCGTAGGTTTTCACTCCAACCCAAATCTAGCGTACCTTATTTTAATAGCTGGGTGATAAACTGAATCAGGTTATTTACAACTGGGGTTAGAGTGATAACCTACAGGAGGGTAGCTCTCCAGGAACAGGGTTGGAGAGCCCTGGTATATAGAGAGAGATTTATAGGGAGAGAGAGACATATTGTGCAGAATACAGGAAGTCTTCAGCAGAGATGAGTAGCTAAGCGTTTACAGAAACCTGTCCATATTTTCCTCCTCCACCTCCTTCTCTCCTCATCCACTTCTCCTCTCCTCTTCTAGGGGGAGTTTAAGGTGTGTGAGCGCTACCTGACCATGGCAGACCTGCGCTGTGCTCTGAAAGAGAGCCGTGTTAAGGAGATGTTTGGCTCTGGTACTGCATGTGTGGTCAGTCCTGTGGGACGCGTACTCTACCAGGGAGAGGTACACAACCACAGCTCACTACCCGTACACTACCCTTACAACGTATGGATGAATGAATGGATGGATGACAAATGGATTAAGGAATGATGCAATCAAGCAAGCAATCAAAACATTACAATCAAGCTCTTTCACATGTTTAGCACTTTGTCATAAACCGCTGAACAGCTACTCCAGAAAGTAGTATTTTTTAAATTGTGTGTGTATGTGTCTCTCTCTAGAACCTACATATCCCCTGCCAGGAGGATTGTCCCCAGCTGGCCTCTAGACTGATGAAGGAGCTCACAGATATACAGGTAAGATCACACCCCACTGGGCACAGACATCAATTTAACGTCTATTCCATGTTGGTTCAAAGTAATTTCATTCAACCAGTGTGTGCCCAGTGAGACACGTGAAACAGAGTTAGATTGTACTGTAACCTCCACTTGCGTAATCAAATTGGAACTGGCTAAGACGTTGTCAAGGCGGCGGTCACGTGTGTTTGCGAAGCAGTGGATCACTAATTCGAGCCCAGAAAGTGGACAGGGACAGTGAAGGAAGCTATACAATTAGGCAAGCACAGTGTTGTCCGTCACGCACGCAACCAGACACATACGTATGCAGGCAGACACACACAGCAGATGTGGCCTCTCCCACAGTAATGGTAACAGCTGGATGGACATCAGGGCTTGCCAACTGTCTGACCTAGACTGATGTCATCCTCAGCACACAGTCTATTCCATAGAGATACATACTAGATTAATCTAGATTCTGTCTACCCTGTGTTAATGTATCAGGGCTATTTTGTATTAGTAAAGTGTAGTGTGTATTCTGCCCTGTAGCTTACCACATATCTCTTTATTCTACACTTTATTGCCTTGGTTAAGAGCTGTAAATGGATACCATCACACTCACCCTGCCTGCTTACCAGAATATCTTTGCTAGTGGGGGTGGTAAACTGAGTGGGTCATTAATTCAGTGTAGATCTTTCTCAGTATCTCTGGTCCTCTCTCTCTCTCTCTCTCTCTCTCTCTCTCTCTCTCTCTCTCTCTCTCTCTCTCTCTCTCTCTCTCTCTCTCTCTCTCTCTCCCTCTCTCTCTCTTTCTCTCTCTCTCTTTCTCTCTCTGTCTGGCCGTCTCTCTTTTATGTGTGTTTGTGTTCATCTCTGCCTCATATCATTTCACCCTGTCAGGGCTAGGTCAGGTGATTATCATTTTTCCTCTAAATCTCCTCATCGCCACGGCTGTGTGTGAGAGCTTGCGTGCGTCTCCTTTGCCCAATAACTAGTGCTGTGTGTGTGTATCTGTGTGTGTGTATGCGTGTGTGCATGTCTGCCTGCCTGTGTATGTAAACCTTATCTGAGTGTATGTGTGGCCCTAGCGATAGCTTCTCTCCCCCCTGTAGCTCATTGTGGCGCCGACACACAGCCAGACAGAGGAGAGAGAGGGAGGTTAATGTAGTAATGGCTGGGCAGGGATGGGAGATAGGGTAGACACACAGTCCTGAAAGCTCTCATTAAAGATGCCTGCTGTAATTACACAAACCTAATTATTGTCTCAGCCTTTGTGATCAAAGCCAAGACGCCGCAAATGAAGCTGCTTGAACAAAGAGAGAGAGAGAGAGAGAGAGAGAGAGAGGTGGGAAGGGGAGAGGGAGAGACGGAGGAGCCTAATGAACAATAACATCGACAAAATGCCAAAAAACTCCAGCCTGATGTTAAATCTGTTGACATTTCATTTGGATGAGAAACAGAATGGCGTGCGGCACCCGCCTCTCCAAGAAGAAGACGACATTGGGCACAAACAAACGCGTTGTCTAAGACGAGGGGAGCGAGGGATGAGAAGAGGGATGAAAGATGGGTTTACTAACACGGCCCTCCGTTTCTCTTTCATGTTAATTAGAAATTGCATTTCTCTTAGCGGGTGCTTATTTACTTTCACGACTCCGTCCATTAGAACTAATTTACAACATGAGACGTAAATAATTGGATTTGTCTACACGGTTGTCACAGTTCAGGAACATTCTGTTTTGATTTGGTTGTTGTTCAGTGTGTGGCTGAGTTTGCAAGATTTGCTTGGGATATTTGTTATTGTTTTGTGTTTTCGGTTTCACCATTCACTGTGTTGTAGCAATGGAGTTAAAACAGCTTGTGACTACTAATTGTTTGCCTGTGTTTTTATGCCTGTTTGACCCCAGTTTAACCTTTGACCTTCTCATTACCTTTTCTCTCCTTGGTTACAGTACGGCCGGACCCAGAGTGACTGGTCTGTCCTCGTGTAACCAAGACACAGTGGTGTGGGAATCTGGGACAAGCACACACACACACTGTATATGCATATACACAGACATACATGCACACACACAGACAAACATGTAGACATACAACATAAAAGCAATACAGGAATTTATTGCGCACATAAATCCATGCAACAACACCACACACACACACACACACACACACACACACACACACACACACACACACACACACACACACACACACACACACACACACACACACACACACACACACACACACACACACACACACACACACACACACACACCAAATATCCAGCCGGCAGTGTAACCTCTATAAATGTGAGCTCTTTTAAATGTGCAATAATCTTACTCAGATTGCAGTATACTGGATGTTCAATTTGAAGTTCCATAGAGTCAGTAGCAATATTATTCCACTCTAACTCCGCTCAAATTGCGCACGACTTCCCCATTCACACAGGCTGCCCTCTGCAGAACTGACACACAGACAGTGCAGATCTCAATAGTCTGCCCTGGTGTGGCAGCCCTGCTAAAGGGTTAACATTCAAATATTACCAGCAGAAGATTTCGAGGAATAGCAATGACCAGCAACTAATGTTAAACCACTTTCACTCAATAGACCTTTAAAAGGGTCATGTTACCTATGAAGGTTATTATGTATTTCAGTATCATTATATGCAAGTGTGTGTTTGAATCGTGTCATGCGAAAACATTGTTTTTAATATGGTGTTTCTATTTTGAATGGAGGATTTTAGAATTTTATTTTGAACAAATATAACTATTTTAAAGTGAGCTTAAATGGCGGAGCAAGTTTCTCATGGAAAGCACTTTAGTACGGCTAAAAGATAATAATTAATTCATTAAAAGAGGGCACTGAAAATAACCCCTGATATATCAGAGTGAGAGAGATCCCTGATGTCTTAAGCATTGAACCTAGAGAGTGGTAGAATGATACACAAATCACTGGTATCAAAGAAAGCACAGACAAGTCTAAGTAGCACTACTATTAGTAATATCATTCCAGGCCAGTTGCTGTGCACATTTAATATTAAAATGTATGTTATATCTACAATCTGTTGAAAGGAAAACTGACATCTAATCAAACGTCCCTTTGTCACAATAATAATAATGGTGATTTGTGTAGAGGTGTTCTATCTTGGACCAATGTCTGTCGTTTACTGTAGACCTGTATTGCCTTGATTGACCTATCTCTCTATCTGTATCTAGAAAGTGAAGCACAATATCTGTTTTATGTAAAGTTCTATGTATACTTAGATGTAAGAGATATATTTATGGAATCAATGCAATGCGCCGAGTGATACAATATTGCCTATTCTATTAATCCAAATAATAAATACGCACCAAAACATAAGTTTGTGTCTACTGCATTATGTTCAGTACAGTGTGTGTGTGTGTGTTTGTGCGTGTGTACCCTTGTGTGTGTGGTTCCCCAGGGCAGGGCACATGGTTCCTGGCTAAACTGCCTCCCAGTGACGATAGGGCTGTTTGGTGCTGGTTCCAGCCCTGTGCCCTGTGGCAGGCTGGTATAGAGCCCAGCACACACATATTACCACCTTACTCCCTGGTACAGCTCCCAGCTCCCAAGGTCTTTGATACAGTACTTTTCCCCTTGCACTGTAGTCCTTTTTAACTGGCTGTTGATCGCATGCAGGACAGGAAACCGTAAACAAATTCCCCAACATATGGCTGCTTGCAGGAGCATACTTCTTCTTTCCATTCTATCTCCTTCTCCCTCTTCTCCCTCCTGACTCTGAGGATACATCTCATCTCCCTGTATTCTCTCTCTCTTCTCTCTCTTAGTCCTCTCCATCATATCTTTCTTTTCTCTCCTTCCCCTCTTTATTGTCACTCTTCTTCTCTTTCCCTCTTTGCCTCCCTGCAGAGTGCCCTGGAGCGAGGAGCTTACACCCACCCCCCTCTCTCTCTCTCTCTCTCTCTCTCTCTCTCTCTCTCTCTCTCTCTCTCTCTCTCTCTCTCTCTCTCTCTTGTCATGCTATACATGTACCTGATCTGGTAGTGTTTTTGTGGATTGTAGTATACTGTAGTATTTACTGTAGAGTTTTTGCAGACATTACTGTACTATTTACTATAGTTTTTTTGCAGACTGTAGAATACTTTAGTATTTACTATAGTGTTTGTGTTATATTATATTTGACATAGAGGTGGGGGGGGTTCTCCTTGAGGAAGAGTACTGGAGAAATACTAAAAGAAAATGTTCCATAACCTGTAGGTCTACAGGAATGGATTCTGACCGGAGAGTCAGCGCTTCTGCTCTTTTCTATAACCTGTAGGGAACACAATATATGGTCTATACTTGGCATGTAGGTTTCTCACTTATGGGTGGCACAAATTGGGATATGGGGGAGGGAAATGGGCAGGGTATATGCAAATTAAATACTGTAGTATTTACAATAGTATTTTTTTGTTGTGTTTTTGCGGACTGTAATGTTTTTGCTGACATTACTGTAGTATTTACTACTGAGTGTTTTTGCTGATAATACTGTAGTATTTACTATAGTATTCTCCAGTATACTACAACATTCTATAGTAAGTACTACACATGAACCAGGGATACTACAGTGTGTGGTATAGGATTCTACAGTATAGTACAGTTTACTACAGAATTCTATAGTAAGTACTGTAGTATTCTATAGTAAACTGTAATATTTTTTCATGTGGGTCTCCTGTGGTGCCGTAGCCCTACACCCAGGGACGAGCAGGGACCCTATCCACCCTCTTCCTCTCTTCTCCTCCTCTCCTCCTCTTAGCCTAAAGATAAGATGATGTTTTAATTGTCACATCTTATTTAGACAGCAGTGACATTCGCTAGGGGACAGCACAGAGAGGAAGGGCGGGCCAGAGTAATCAGAGGAGATGAGAGGGAGAAGAGGGAGAGAAAGCGAGAGAGAGAGAAAGAAACCGCTGGCGCCCAGTCATCAAGCAGCTGCAGCAAGCGGCATTTAGCTCTGAGCGCTCTCCCTCTTCCTCCCTCCCCTCCCTCGCTCTTCTCATCCCCGTTCCTTCTCTCCGACCGCCAGGGCATGATCTGATTTGACAAGCACGACCCTGTCATCTTGAGTTTGTCCAATTTGAAATGCTAATTAATGAACTCGCAGCCACTTTGTGTTTCGTTTCGTTCGCCACTGTTGTTGTTGTTTGTCTTCTATTTGTCTTTTCTTTCTCCTTTCTCCTCTTCTCCTTCTGAGGCTGTAACTTCAGACCCTGGTTTGTGTCTGAGACATAGATAGTGGAGGAAGATCGTATCAGGGTATTTAGGTCAGAGCACCATGATGAGGAGTCACACAGGATCGGGGACAAACAGAGGTGTGATGATTGAGACAAACGGAGTCGTCATGATTGAGACAAACGGAGACGTCATGATTGAGAAAGAGACGTCATGATTGAGACAGAGACGTCATGATTGAGACAGAGGCGTCATGATTGAGACAGAGACGTCATGATTGAGACAGAGGCTTCATGATTGAGACAGAGACGTCATGATTGAGACAAACAGAGGCGTCGTGATTGAACACAAACCTCTCTGATAGAGAGTGCTGGGAGGCCAGGGGTGATAATCTAATGGCAGATGACTCTCTGCCTCTCAGTTTCTCTCTCTATATGTTCTTTGACTTCAAACTGACAGTTCCAGGGGCTAAGACATAGAAGAAAAAAGGGAGAGAGATAGAAATATAGAATGAGAGAGAAAAAAAGGAGAAAGGAGAAGATTCAGAGGAGAGAGGGCATACTCCACAGCCATGCCCCACATCGCCAGCAGGTGGCGGTAGCAGCGTACACCAGCTGTGGTTACCGCCACTGATCCGTCTGTCACAGCATCAGAGCCAGCCTGCCTCATGTTCCTCATTTTCCCATTTTGGGATCTTGGATCACTGCCAATCAGAATGAAAATGGATGTAGAAGTAATCTATGTCATGGCTGTCTTAATACCCTAATACAGTGATGAAATCATTTAATCACAAATCACCATCATCTCCCTCTACCGTTGCTCTCTCTGTTAAACTCTGCTGTTACATTAAAATGTTTTTTTTTTTTTTTTAAATAAGAGCCTCTCTCTGTGTGATTAAGAGGCGATTTAAGCGCTCTGACAGACAGCTCCTAGCCTAACTCTCCCTGTCTGATGCCGTGTGATGGGTTTTGTTAGCACCCGGGACAGAACATTGGGTGTCAGTTGTAGAGATGATATTATATCAACGTTATCCTCGCCTCACACATGTTATCTGCCTTAACAGAGTTTTAGGGAGTTTTAACTACAGCGCTGCTTAAGGGCTTAAGGATGGAGGGATGGTGGTAATGGGGGGATAGACGGATAGAGATCACTCTTGTCTCTTCACTCACTGTCACACTAAAGGCTACTGTGGTTTGTGTGACACGCCAAATGTCCTAGCCACAAAACGGACCGGTTATATAATACTCAGTTTCTACTGACTTCAGGTCTGATGATAAAGGTCTAAATGATTTCTATTCGTTTTATCAATGTCCAAAATGTAGAACAATCCTACTGGGCACAGACGTCAATTCAACGTCTATTCCACTTTGGTTCAACGCAATTTCATTGAAATGACATGGAAACAACGTTGATTCAACCAGTGTGTTCCCAGTGGGATGGAACAATACCATTGTTCAGCTGTAGGCCTTTCAGACTATTATTCATCTTAATTCATTGCCATATACAGTAGTGGAAAAGTAGGGCTAGATGCTTGGGTGTAGCACGTCTGTCTGTGTGTAGACCTCCTGTTGTGTTCTCCCCTCTGCATCAACCCCTGTCCAACACTACACTGTCCCACTCCATCTCTCCACCTCAATCCATCCCTCTCTTCAGGGACACAACACAGACAGAGTAGAAAAGGGGTCTATGTGGGGATCCAAACATTTTCCATGTCTTCTGAGTTGTGTGTTGGGGAGCATATTAGTGATGATGATTTTATTCACTTTTTCATGCTCTATTTCTGTCCTGCACCTGAACCAATGGGATGCGTGTATATTTTTCTTTTCCAAAGGGTCATGATAAACTGGCAGTGGAGTTTTGAATTTGTGTGTGTGTGTGTGAGTGTTTCTGTCTCTCTCTCTCTGTGTGTGTGTGTGCCCTTGTGTGTGTGTGTGTGTGTGTGTGTGTGTGTGTGTGTGTGTGTGTGTGTGTGTGTGTGTGTGTGAGAGAGAGACGGGTCCTGATGGTGAGTAATGTTCTCCAGGCCTGGCGGCTGGCACTGCTCTGTCTCCCTGCAGGTGGCATGAGTCACCGTACACACGGACACACAGACACACACGCACGCACACATGCACACACTCACAAACACACACACACCACACACACAGACACACCACTCTGCCAGAAGAGAAGCCACCCAGAGCGCCTTGACCACCTCGGCCTCCTGTCAGCCAGCGAGCCAGAGGACGTAGCAGTCAACTGGCCAATGGGCACCAAGACAAGCCAAAACTACATACCAGCACAGCACAGGAACAAGGTGCCCCTCTACTTTCTCTCTCTCTCTCGCTCTCTCTCTCTCTCTCTTCCCTCTCACTCACTCTTTCTCTCCCTCTATTTCTGTCCCTCTCTTGCTTTGCTCTTTCCCTCTCTGCTCCACTCCTCTTTGCTCTTTTTCTCCCTCCATCCCTCACTCCCTCCCTCCCTCCCTCCCTCTCTCTCTCTTGCGCTGTCTCTCTGTGATCAGTCACTCATATCTTATAGAGTCATATTTAATGGTCTGTGTGCTGTACAACACAAAAAATCAATGTCCTTTAAGAGATGACTTCACTCTAGGTTGATGGATTCATCCATCAATAGAACACGGTATTTTATAGTCGACTGATTGGTGTGTGTGTGTGTATGTATGTAAATGTGTGTGTTTTAAGTACCGTAACATACATGGGAGCGGCAGTGTATTGCTGCCTCTAAGTGCCGATAAAACGGTTAAACACTATAATTGTAATTTACTCCCAGCTGTGCTAAGATTCCCAAGAGAGGTAACACTACTCGACATGCACACACTCTCTCACACACTCACTTGTCTCATCCTCTGCATGTTTTAAAAGGCTCCATTTGTAACGAAGACACCACACACAGCAGTTCCTCTCTCCATATTCAACATCTCTCCCCTGCAGAGTCAGTGGTTTGATCTTTACATCGGAACAGACTTCAGTCCTCTCCACTCTCTGACTACCACTGTGGCCTGGCACACCCTACTGGGAGTTGTGGGTCCCTACTGGTCTCTTAGCGTGCATCCCAAATGGCACCCTATTCCCTTTATAGTGCACTACTTTCCCTTTATAGTGCAATACTTTTGACCAGCGCGCTCTGGTCAAAATTATTGTACTAGAAAGGGAATAGAATGCCATTTTGGACGCAGCCTTACTAGGTCCTACTGGTTAGAGCGGTAGCTGTGATTTATCATGATTCATCCCATCTGCTGTGAACTGAAGAATAGCAGAGCTGGTTACAGAGTCAAAGGGACTCTTCATGTTAATGAAGATAAAAGTTGCCTTGCTCCTTCGTTCTTTGTAAAATTGCAATCTGAGAGTAATGACTATATGTGTGCATGTGTGGGTAGTCTTTGATTGCACATTCAGGTACTTTTGTTTGTGTGTGTGTGTGTGTTTGTGAATGCATGTGTGTGGTCTCTCACCCATCACATCAATATTGTGCTATGCTCTGGGTCAGCTCAGGATCTGAGTTACTTTGCTCCTCCTTTATCTCTCCTCTCCTTCTTTTCTCCTCTTCCCTCTCTTCTTCCTCCTCCACGTCCTCTCTCGCTCCCCTCCTGAACCTTACGCCTTGTTTACTGTCTGCCTCCCTTCACTCCCACAGAGAGTACTAACACAATAACACCCTAACTGTACAGAGAAGAACACTCTCTTAGTCAGAACCTCGGTTCCCATTAGTTAGTTCAGATGAAACATCAATGAAATGCCATTTCACAGAACTCCTCTTTGAATCGACTGTGACCCCGCATGTTCAGGTAGCTACACAGTGAGAGAACCGACACAGCCGTGCTGTAGACAGTGCCAGCTGGAAGCAGGGTTGTAACCTTGTGTGTTTCTAATAGTGTTTGTTCCAGGCTTTGAGGCGAGCGGGAGTGTGAGGAGATGTGAGAAGAAGAACACACAGGGAGTTTGGACAGGTTCAGGGACAAATAGTAATAAAGACCCATCTTTGTGTTTTCTCTTGGAGCTACAGAGCTATGGAAACTGCTGCCGTACACAGATGCAGAGCCATTCCTTTGTCTTGCCTCCCGTGACCTGTTCTGATGTTCTCAGACCTGAGGCTGAATAGCAGCAGATCGCTGTTATTTGCTATAAAAGCATCAATACATCCTCCATCCCTCCCTCCTCATCCCTCCTTCCCTTCTTCACATCTTAGATTACTTCATGCCCAATTTTTTTTTTACTGGGTTTAAAACTTTCTTCATCCATTTCAATTCAATTCAATTCAATTTAAGGGCTTTATTGGCATGGGAAACGTATGTTAACATTGCCAAAGCAAGTGAAGTAGATAGTAAACAAAATATTAAAATATTAACAGCAAACATTACACTCAGAAGTTCCAAAAGAATAAAGACATTTCAAATGTCATATTATGTCTATATACAGTGTTGTAACAATGTGCAAATAGTTAAAGTACAAATGGGAAAATAAATAAACATAAATATGGGTTGTATTTACAATGAAGTTTGTTCTTCACTGGTTGCCCTTTTCTTGTGCAATAGGTCACAAATATTGCTGCTGTGATGGCACACTGTAGTATTTCACCCATTAGATAAACTCCCTTATCAACATTTGGTTTGTTTTTTAATTATTTGGGGATCTGTGTAATCTGAGGGAAATATGTGTATCACGATCGTTGAAGGGAGTAGACCAAGGCGCAGCGTGATGAGCGAACATACTTTATTATCTTTAGTGATAATACGAACAAAACAATAAACGATGACGTGACGTCCTAGGTTAAACAACCAACACGGAACAAACCAAACGGAACAAGATCCCACAACTATTGTGGGAAAACAGCCTGTTTAAATGTAGTTCCCAATCAGAGACAACCAGCCACAGCTGACACTCGTTGCCTCTGATTGAGAACCACACTGGCCAACATAGAAATAGAACACATAGAATTTAACATAGAAACAAAACACATAGAATCTACACACCCTGGCTCAACATATAGATTCCCCAGAGCCAGGGTGTGACAATGTGTCTCTAATATGGTCATACATTTGGCAGGAGGTTAGGAAGTGCAGCTCAGTTTTCTCTTGAGAGCCATGTTTCAAGCAGACCACTATAGTCCCTGTGCCCAAGGACACAAAATAACCTGCCTAAATGACTACCGACCCATAGCACTCACGTCTGTAGCCATGAAGTGCTTTGAAAGGCTGGTCATGGCACACATCAACACCATTATCCCAGAAACCCTAGACCCACTCCAATTTGCATACCGCCCCAACAGATCCACAGATGACGCAATGTCTATTGCACTCCACACTGCCCTTTCCCACCTGGACAAGAGGAACAACTACGTGAGAATGCTGTTTATTGACTACAGCTCAGCGTTCAACACCATAGTGACCTCAAAGCTCATCCCAAAGCTAAGGACCCTGGGACTAAACACCTCCCTCTGCAACTGGATCCTGGACTTCCTGATGGGCTGCCCCCAGGTGGTAAGGGTAGGTAACAACACATCTACCACGCTGATCCTCAACACGGGGGCCCCTCAGGGGTGCATGCTCAGTACTCTCCTGTGCTCCCTGTTCACCCATGACTGCATGGCCAGGCACGACTCCAACATCATCATTAAGTTTGCCGACGACACAACAGTGGTAGGCCTGATCACCGACAACGATGAGACAGCCTATAGGGAGGAGGTCAGAGACCTGGCCGTGTGGTGCCAGGATAACAACCTCTCCCTCAACGTGATCAAGACAAAGGAGATGATTGTGGACTACAGGAAAAAAAAGAGGACTGAGCACGCCCCCATTCTCATCGACGGGGCTGTAGTGGAACAGGTTGAGAGCTTCAATTTCCTTGGTATCCACATCACCAACAAACTATCATGGTCCAAACAAACCAAGACAGTCGTGAAGAGGGCACGACAAAGCCTATTCCCCCTCAAGAGACTGAAAAGATTTGGCATGGGTCCTCAGATCCTCAAAAAGTTATACAGCTGCACCATCGAGAGCATCCTGACTGGTTGCATCACCGCCTGGTATTGCAACTGCTTGGCCTCCGACCGCAAGGCACTACAGAGGGTAGTGCGTACGGCCCAGTACATCACTGGGGCCAAGCTTCCTGCCATCCAGGACCTCTATACCAGACGGTGTCAGAGGAAGGCCCTAAAAATTGTCAAAGACTCCAGCCACCCTAGTCACAGACTGTTCTCTCTGCTACTGCACGGCAAGCGGTACCAGAGCGCCAAGTCTAGGTCCAAAAGGCTTGTCAACAGCTTCTACCCCCAAGCCATAAGACTCCTGAACAGCTAATCATGGCTACCCGGACTATTTGCACTGCCCCCCCACCTCATCCCATCCCCCTCTTTTACGCTGCTGCTTCTCTGTTTATTATTTATGCATAGTCACTTTAACTGGGGGTGGCAGGTAGCTTAGTGGTTAAGAGCGTTGTGCCAGTAACCGAAAGGTCGCTGGTTCTAATCCCCCAGCCGACTAGGTGAAAAATCTGTCAATGTGCCCTTGAGCAAGACACTTAACCCTAATTGCTCCTGTAAGTCGCTCTGGATAAGAGCGTCTGCTAAATGACTAAAATGTTAACTCTACCCACATGTAAAAAGTTCAAAAGTTTTAGAATACCTACTCATTCAAGGATTTATCTATATTCTACATTGTAGAATACTAGTGAAGACATCAAAACTATGAAATAACACATATGGAATAATGTAGTAACCAAAAAGGTGTTAAACAAATCAAAATATATTTTATATTTGAGATTCTTCAAATAGCCTCCCTTTGCCTTGATGACAGCTTTGCACACTCTTGACATTCTCTCAACCAGCTTCACCTGGAATGCTTTTCCAACAGTCTTGAAGGAGTTCCCACATATGCTGAGCACTTGTTGACTGCTTTTCCTTCACTCTGCGGTCCAACTCAGCCCAAACCATCTCAATTGGGTTGAGGTCGGGGGATTGTGGAGGCCAGGTCATCTGATGCAGCACTCCATCACTCTCCTTCTTGGTAAAATAGCCCTTACACAGCCTGGAGGTGTGTTGGGTCATTGTTCTGTTGATAAACAAATTATAGTCCCACTAAGACCAAACCAGATGGGATGGCATATCGCTGCAGAATGCAGTGGTAGCCATGCTGGTTAAGTGTGCCTTAAATTCTAAATAAATCACAGACAGTGTCATCAGCAAAGCTCCTCCACACCATAACACCTCCTCCTCAATGCTTTACGGTGGGAAATACACATGCGGAGATCATCCGTTCACCCACACCACATCTCACAAAGACACGGCGGTTGGAACCAAAAATCTCAAATTTGGACTCCAGACCAAAGCACACATTTCCACCGGTCTAATGTATATTGCTCGTGTTTCTTGGCCAAGCAAGTCTCTTCTTCTTATTGGTGTCCTTCAGTAGTGGTTTCTTTGCAGCAATTCGACCATGAAGGCCTGATTCACATAGTTTCCTCTGAACAGTTTATGTTGAGATGTGTCTGTTACTTGAACTCTGTGAATCATTTATTTGGGCTGCAATTTCTGAGGCTGGTAACTCTAATGAACTCATCCTCTGCAGCAGAGGTAACTCTGGGTCTTCCATTCCTGTGGCGGTCCTCATGAGAGCCAGTTTCATCATAGCGCTTGATGGTTTTTGCCACTGCACTTGAAGAAACTTGAAATGTTCCGTATTGACTGACCTTCATGTATTAAAGTAATGATGGATTGTCGTTTCTCTTTGCTTATTTGAGCTGTTCTTGCCATAATATGGACTTGGTATTTTACCAAATAGGGCTTCTGTATAACCCCCACCTTGTCACAACACAACTGATTGGCTCAAACGCATTAAGAAGGAAAGAAATTCCACAAATTAACTTTTAAGAAGGCACACCTGTTAATTGAAATGCATTCCAGGTGACTACCTCATGAAGCTGGTTGAGAGAATGCCAAGAGTGTGCAAAGCTGTCATGAAGGCAAATGGTGGCTATTTGAAGAATCTCAAATGTAAAATATATTTGGATTTGTTCAACACTTTTTTGGTTACTACATGATTCCATATGTGTTATTTCATAGTTTTGATGTCTTAACTATTATTCTACAATGTATAAAATAGTAAAAAATAAAGAAAAACCCTTGAATGAGTATGTGTTCTAAAACTTTTGACCGGTAGTGTACATATTACCTCCAATACCTCGACTAGCCGATGCCCCCGCACATTGACTCTGTACCGGTACCCCCTGTATATAGCCTCCTTACTGTTATTTTATTTTAATGCTGCTCTTTAGTTATTGGCTTTTAATTTTTTTACTTAACACTTAATTTTTTTTCCTTAAAAAAAAAAAAACTGCATTGTTGGTTAAGGGCTTGTAAGCATTTCACTGTAATGTCTACACCTGTTGTATTCGGCGCATGTGGCAAATACAATTTGATTTGATTTTAGGTCTGTCTATGGCGGCCTTTCTCAATAGCAAGGCTATGCTCACTGAGTCTGTATATAGTCAAAGCTTTCCTTAATTTTGGGTCAGTCACAGTGGTCAGGTATTCTGCCACTGTGTACTCTGTTTAGGGCCAAATAGCATTCTAGTTGGCTCAGTTTTTTTGTTAATTCTTTCCAATGTGTAAAGTAATTATCTTTTTGTTTTCTTATGATTTGGTTGGGTCTAATTGTGTTGTTGTCCTGGGGCTCTGTGGGGTTTGTTTGTGTTTGTGAACAGAGCCCCAGGACCAGCTTCCATAGGGGAATCTTCTCCAAGTTCGTCTCTCTGTAGGTGATGGCTTTGTTATGGAAGGTTTGGAAATCGCTTCCCTTTGTGGTCCTGGCAACTGGACCTTTTTTGGAACATTATTTTTGTCTTACTAAGATTTACTGTCAGGGCCCAGGTCTGACAGAATCTGTGCAGAATATCTAGGTGGTGCTGTAGGCCCTCCTTGGTTGGTGACAGAAGCACCAGATCATCAGCAAACATTAGACCTTTTACTTCAGATTCTAGTAGGGTGAGGCCGGGTGCTGGAGACTGTTCTAGTGCCCTCACCAATTCGTTGATATATATATGTTGAAGAGAGTGGGGCTTAAACTGCATCCCTGTCTCACCCCACGGCCCTGTGGAAAGAAATGAGTGTGTTTTTTTTCTAATTTTAACCGCACACATGTTGTTTGTGTACATGGATTTTATAATGTTGTATGTTTTTCCCCCAAGCCCACTTTCCATCAATTTGTATAGCAGACCCTCATGCCAAATTGAGTCAAAAGCTTTTTTGAAATCAACAAAGCATGAGAAGACTTTGCCTTTGTTTTGTTTTGTTTGTTTGTCAATTAGGGTGTGTAGGGTGAATATGTGGTCTGTCGTACGGTAATTTGGTAAAAAGCCAATTTGACATTTGCTCAGTATATTGTTTTCACTGAGGAAAGGAACTAGTCTGCTGTTAATGATAATGCAGAGGATTTTCCGAAGGTTATTGTTGACGCATATCCCACGTTAGTTATTGGGGTCAAATTTGTCTCCACTTTTGTGGATTGGGTTGATCAGTCCTTGGTTCCAAATATTGGGGACGATACCAGATCTAAGGATAATGTTAAAGAGTTTAAGTATAGCCAATTGGAATTTGTGGTCTGTATATTTTATCATTTCATTGAGGATACCATCAACACCACATGCCTTTTTGGGTTGGAGGGTTTGTATTTTGTCCTATAGTTCATTCAATGTCATTGTCACGCCCTGACTCAAGGGAGTTGTATTTGTTGAGTCAGGGTGTGTATTTTCTGTGTTGGGTTTGTCTATGTTAGATTCTAGTATGTCTAGATCTATGTTGGCCTGTGTGGTTCCCAATCAGAGGCAGCTGTCGCTCGTTGTCTCTGATTGGGGACCATACTTAGGCAGCCTTTTGGCACGAGTTAGTTGTGGGATCTTGTTCCGTGTGAGGTATGTTATTTGTCACGTTTCGTTTGTTGTTTTGGTTGTGCGTTTATTCGTGAAATAAATATGAATGCATATCACGCTGCGCCTTGGTCCTTCTCGTTCGTAAACGATCGTGACAGAAGATCCCACCAATCCTGGATCAAGCAGCGTGACGAGGAGAGAGGATGGACTTGGGAGGAGATGAGCGAGAGTCTGGCAAGAGGGATGGAGGCCATGATCACGGGGGAGAGACAAGCCCAACATTTTTTTAGGGGGGGGCTCACGCCTTGGACGACGAGGCAGCAGGAGGCCGCGATAGAGCGGTTCAGCCGTTTAGCAGAGGAGGCCGCCAGATTAAGGGGGTCATTGGTTCAGAGGGAGCAGAAGGAAAGTGTAGAGGCACGGCGAGAGGAGCTGGTTAGGCAGCAGAAGGAGCGGGGGTTAATGAAGGAACCCAGTCCTGCTCCTCGCACCAATCGTGTGGTGCGTGTCGCCAGTCCGGTCCGGCCCGTTCCTGATTCCCGCACTAAGCCAGTGGTGGGTGTTCCCAGTATGGTTCGGCCCGTTCCTGCTCCTCGCATCAAGCCAGTGGTGCGCGTCGCCAGCCCGGCCCGGCCTGTTCCTGCCCCGTGCACCAAGCCAGTGGTGCGCGTCGCCAGCCTGGTCCGACCTGTTCCTGTCCCTCGCACCAAGCCAGTGGTGCGCGTCGCCAGCCCGGCCCGGCCTGTTCCTGCTCCCCGCACCAGCCCAGTGGTGCGCGTCGCCAGCCCAGTCCGGCCCGTTCCTGCTCCCCGCACCAGGCCAGTGGTGCGCGTCGCCAGTCCGGTACGGCCTGTTCCTGCTCCCCGCATCAAGCCAGTGGTGCGCGTCGTCAGCCCAGTCCGGCCCGTTCCTGCTCCCCGCACCAAGCCAGGGGTGCGCGTCGTCAGCCCAGTCCGGCCCGTTCCTGCTCCCCGCACCAAGCCAGTGGTGGGTGTGTCCAGTCCGGCACGGCCCGTGCCTGTTCCACTGGTGCCTGGTCCGGCACCGGTCAGCTGCTCCACTCCGGAGCCAGAGCAATCCGCTCCACCGGGGTCCAGTCCAGCTCCGGTCAGCGGCTCCACTCCGGAGCCAGAGCAGTCCGCTCCACCGGTGCCTGATCCAGTTCCGGTCAGCGGCTCCACCCCGGAGCCAGAGCAGTTCGATCCACCGTTGTCGGGTCCAGCTCCAGTCAGCGGTTCCAGTCCAGACCCAGACGTCAGCCCCTCTCCAGGTTCGGGGTCTCCCACACCAGGGTCCAGACAGGGCGTGGTATTTCGTGGGAGGAAGGAGAGAGGAAGCAGCGCGCCAAGGTCCAGACCAGACCAGGGGCGCAACGGGGAGGTGGAGAGTAAGTGGTGGTCACACCCGGAGCCGGATCCGCCTCCGAGGCGGAATGCCCACCCGGCCCCTACCCTGTTAGGTTTATGTGGCGCGGTCGGAGTCCACACCTTTGGGGGGGGGTGCTGTCACGCCCTGACTCAAGGGAGTTGTATTTGTTGAGTCAGGGTGTGTATTTTCTGTGTTGGGTTTGTCTATGTTAGATTCTAGTATGTCTAGATCTATGTTGGCCTGTGTGGTTCCCAATCAGAGGCAGCTGTCGCTCGTTGTCTCTGATTGGGGACCATACTTAGGCAGCCTTTTGGCACGAGTTAGTTGTGGGATCTTGTTCCGTGTGAGGTATGTTGTGTGTATGCTACCTTGGACTTCACGTTTCGTTTGTTGTTTTTGTCGTGGTGTTTATTCGTTAAATAAACATGTATGCTTATCACGCTGCGCCTTGGTCCTTCTCGTTCGTAAACGATCGTGACAGTCATTTTTATTTAATTTTTTATTTCACCTTTATTTAACCAGGTAAGCCAGTTGAGAACAAGTTCTCATTTACAACTGCGACCTGACCAAGATACGCAAAGCAGTGCGATAAAAACAACAACAACACAGAGTTACACATGGGATAAAACAAAACATACAGTCAATAACACATTAGAACATCTATATACAGTGTGTGCAAATGTAGTAAGTTATGGAGGTAAGGCAATAAATAGGCCATAGTGCAAAATAATTACAATTTAGTATTAACACTGGAGTGATAGATGTGCAGAAGAAGATGTGCAAATGGAGATACTGGGGTGCAAATGAGCAAAATAAACAACAATATGGGGATGAGGTATTTGGGTGGGCTAATTAAAGATGGGCTGTGTACAGGTGCAGTGATCGGTAAACTGCTCTGACAACTGATGCTTAAAATGTAATTGGAGAATCCAGTGGGTTCTGGTAGTCTTTAATAGTTGATTTTCATTTGATCATGTATATTATTTTGCTGTTTGCTCTTTGTTATAGGGCCAAAAAGATTGGAGAAGTGGTTTACCCATACATCTCCATTTTGGATAGATAGCTCTTCGTGTTGTTGTTTGTTTCGTGTTTTCCAATATTCCCAGAAGTGGTTAGAGTCTATGGATTCTTCAATTACATTTAGCTGATTTCTGACATGCTGTTCCTTCTTTTTCCGTTGTGTATTTCTGTATTGTTTTAGTGATTCACCATAGTGAAGGCGTAGGCTAAGGTTTTCTGGGTCTCTATGTTTTTGGTTGGATATGTTTCTCAATTTCTTTCTTAGATTTTTGCATTCTTCATCAAACCATTTGTCATTTTTGTTACTTTTCTTCGGTTTTCTGTTAGGGATTTTTAGATTTGATAGGGAAGCTGAGAGGTCAGATATACTGTTTAGGTTTTCTGATGCCATGTTTACACCTTCACTATTACCATGGAACGTTTTGTGCAGGAAGTTGTCTAAAAGGGGTTGAATTTGTTGTTGCCTAATAGTTTTTTGGTAGGTTTTGACACTACTTTCCTTCCGTCTATATTATTCAGTTCCTTTGGCTTTGATGCCTCATGATTGAGTATTGCTCTGTTCAAGTAGACTGTGATTTTACTGTGATCTGATAGGGGTGTCAGTGGGCTGACTGTGAACGCTCTGAGAGACTCTGGGTTGAGGTCAGTGATTAAGTAGTCTACAGTACTACTGCCAAGAGATGAACTATAGGTGTACCTACCATAGGAGTCCCCTCGAAGCCTACCATTCACTATGTACATACCCAGCGTGCGACAGAGCTGCAGGAGTTGTGACCCGTTTTTGTTGGTTATGTTGTCGTAGTTGTGCCTAGGGGGGCATATGGGGGAGGGAATGCTGCCACCTCCAGGTAGGTGTTTGTCCCCCTGTGTGCTGAGGGTGTCAGGTTCTTGTCCAGTTCTGGCATTTAGGTCGCCACAGACTAGTACATGTCCCTGGGTCTGGAAATGATTGATTTCCCCCTCCAGGATGGAGAAGCTGTCTTCTCTCTCTCTCTCTCTCTCTCTCTCTCTCTCTCTCTCTCTCTCTCTCTCTCTCTCTCTCTCTCTCTCTCTCTCTCTCTCTCTCTCTCCTTATCCACCTCTCCTTTCTGGTTGTTTCTCCATTTCTCCTCCCCTCTTCCCTTCTCTTCTGTGTGTGTGTCTGTGTTTTCAGCATAGTTCATCTGTTCCAGTGCCACTGTGTCTCTCTTTTAACCTCTTTGCTGTGACAGGGACAGGAGAGAGAGGTGGGGGGGTAGAGGGAAATAAAAAGATGGAGAGAAGAGCTCTAGCAGGAGAGAGAAGGGGGAAGATGGAGAGGGGGAGAGGGAGAGATTAAGGAATAGAGGGTAGGAGGGACAGACAGAGAGAGTAAGAGATTGAGGGATAAAGGGAAGGCGAGACGGACAGAGCGAAAGGGAGAGGTTAGTTAAGCGAGGAAGGGGGGTTACCCCACGGCAGTGTTTCCTGATGTTTAAATTCAGACCACATACTGTACCTCTCCTCCATGTCACTAAAACAACAGAGCTGTCTCCATCTGAGGATTTATGGATGAAGGCAGAGAGAGAGGGTGTGGGGGTCACATAAACGGCCCATTGTGTGTGTGTCTGTGTGTGTGTCTCATTGCGTGTGGGTTTATCTGGACTATATGTGTGTGTGTGTGTGTTTGTGTGTGTGTGCGTGTGTGACTGCCATGTCTGTGTGTGTGTGTGTGAGTGTGTGTGTGTTTGTATGTGCGTTTGTGCATGTGTGTGCGTGTTTGTGTATGTGTGTGTATATAAGCGATGCTGTGGCGAGGGTTAACTGAGCTGCTCTCTCACTGCAGTTTGATTAGGTGATCACAGCTTCATATTCCCCACATGAGAATAAAGAGCAGCTATTTCCTCTGCAAACACAGAGCTGGACAAAGGAGCCATTGACGGGAGTGGGGGGCCTCTGAAGGCCCTCTCTGAACCCCCCAGCCCCAGGCTCTGTTAGTGGGGCCTGACGCGACCTGTGTGAGATTGTGTGTTTGTGAATGCGTGCATGCATGTGTGTGTGTGCGCGTGTGTGTGAGGGTAGGAATAGGAATAGGACTGAGTGTGTGTGTGTGTGTGTGTGTGTGTGTGTGTGTGTGTGTGTGTGTGTGTGTGTGTGTGTGTGTGTGTGTGTAGGACTGACTGGGCCCAGGCAAAGACAACATTACTCACGGTGCCCACAGCCCTGGTCCTGGCTAGTACTGTTGACTGAGGCTGGGTAAGGCGGAGAGGAGAAACACACTCCCCCCAGACTGTTTACTGTATAAGGGACACACTAGACGTGGGGGTGTACTGAGATCAGCTTTACATACAGACGCACACACACACCCTCCACACACACACCTAAAGCATACATCCGTATGAAACAAAGGCCATACTGTATGTGTGTGTTAGGCTGGTAATACAGCAGGGGTAAATAGAGATTAGGGACAATAGTATTACTGTAACAACACTTGGTTGTTTTATTGTTATTGACTGTAATTGCCAATATGTTCCATTTTTAACAAGGGTTTCACATAAAAATACAGATAAATCACCAATGATCTGCTGTGATTGTGAGTAGATAGAAACGGTTGAAATACACTTAACCGAATCATATTGTTTTTTTTATTTGAAGCATCCCAACATGAATTCCAGTGAATGTGAGTTAATATGGCCATAACTACATTACAGGGACAGCAGTCAGACATATTCAGTGGCCGGGGTTTGGCTGGACTCCCAGAGACAGCGAGGGAGGGAGGGAGGGAGGGAGAGGAATGTATAGAAGGAGGGAGAGACAGAGAGGAGAGAAGGGGACAGAGAGATATATATACATAAAGAGAATAGGAGCAGCTCTTGCCAGACAGAGACAAAATAACAGAGGATATTTTTTATTTTTATTTTTTATTTATATTTTTGTCATTTAGCAGATACTCTTATCCAGAGCAACTTACATGAGCAATTAGGGTTAAGTGCCTTGCTCAAGGGCATAGACAGACTTTTCACCTAATCGGCTCGGGGATTCAAACCAGCAACTTTTTAGTGACTGGCCCAACACGCTTAACCACTAGGCTACCTCATACAGGGACTCCCAATTGAGACCAGGGTCTCTTTTTAAATAGTGCCCTGTGTTATAACAATCAACAATCCAAACATCTTAAACAGATAAAATTGCATACAGAGCAGAAATTATATACAGAGGAAAATTATTTGATTTTACAAGTACATTTCACAATGAACAGGTCCTGTATTAAAGTGTTAAAGTGACCCAATGAAATCAGGACACCCAGCTCTAATATATCCTGAAGGTCATTCCAGAAATGAGGAGCACTATAAATAAAAACACTCTTAGAAAAAAAGGTGCTAAGTAGAACCATGTAGGGTTCTTCGGTTTGTCCCCATAGGGGAACCCTTTTTGCAGAAGGTTCTACCTAGAAGCGTTAACATTAGGTAGTAAGTGGCTACTGTGCTCGAAATGTAGCTAGCTTGTTGCTACCTGGATAGCTACTAAACAATAGCTGGAACGACCTAGCGAACAGACGCAAACTGGCTGAGTCAATTCAGTGGCTAGCTTTGCACTTGGCTAGCTAACAGTAGCTGCTAGGGGTAAGTTATAACCTACATTTGTGTTTTGTTTTTACAAACTGGTAGCCAGAGTCGTTCAAGGGAATTCGGGACATGGGTGACTAGTTAACGTTAGCTTGGATCTCTCTGAGTGTTCATGCCATGGGAGGAGGGGTTTCTTCGTTGGCAGAAAGCAATGGCTAGCTATTATGCTAACTATTCTAGCTAACTAACTGGCTGAATAAGTTGACGACGGACTCGCTCAAGTTGTCGGGACTAACCCACAACGTTAGACACGGACACGAATTATCTGCTTGGCGTGTTGACGCACTGGTGGTTTGTTGTGGCCGAGTATTGGTGCTAAACCGTGTTGTTGGAGTCCGGCATGTTAGTTGGCTGTGGCGTCATATGACTAGGTGCCCTAGACGGTTTTCACGGAAGAATACTGTACCAAGTTAGCTAGCTGAATAAACTAAGTTAGTCTATTCCTAGAAAACATTGAACCGCTGTAGTTTACAACAATTATAGTTTCTGAGGTGGAAGTTGGGAGAGTTATATTTGGGTTTTTCAGTGAAACGTAAGTGAGGGAGGCCCCGCTCTCTCGCTTTCCCAGATGTTTAGTTAATTTCATTCCGATCTCCTTTGCATTATTGTAGCCATTTTCTGTAGCCTGTCAACTATGCCTCTGTCTATCCCTGTTCTCTCCTCTCCGCACAGGCTATACAAACGCCTCACACCGCGTGGCTGCTGCCTCTCTAACCTGGTGGTCCCTGCACGCACGACCCACGTGGAGTTCCAGGTTTCCGGCAGCCTCTGGAACTACCGTTCTGCGGCCAACAAGGCAGAGTTAATCTCAGCCTATGCTACCCTCCAGTCCCTGGACTTCTTGGCGTTGACGGAAACATGGATTACCACTGAAAACACTGCTACTCCTACTGCTCTTTCCTCGTCTGACCATGTGTTCTCGCATACCCCGAGAGCATCTGGTCAGCGGGGTGGTGGCACAGGAATCCTCATCTCTCCCAAGTGGACATTCTCTCTTTTTCCCCTGACCCATCTGTCTATCTCCTCATTTGAATTCCATGCTGTCACAGTCACTAGCCCATTCAAGCTTAACATCCTTGTCATTTATCGCCCTCCAGGTTCCCTTGGAGAGTTCATCAATGAGCTTGACGCCTTGATGAGTTCCTTTCCTGAGGATGGCTCACCCCTCACAGTTCTGGGTGACTTCAACCTCCCTACGTCTACCTTTGACTCATTTCTCTCTGCCTCCTTCTTTCCACTCCTCTCCTCTTTTGACCTCACCCTCTCACCGTCCCCCCCTACTCACAAGGCAGGCAATACGCTTGACCTCATCTTTACTAGATGCTGTTCTTCTACTAATCTCACTGCAACTCCCCTCCATGTCTCCGACCACTACTTTGTATCCTTTTCTCTCTCGCTCTCCTCCAACACTACTCACTCTGCCCCTACTCAGATGGTAATGCGTTGTCTGGTAATGGTAACTCACTCTCTCTCTCCCGCTACTCTCTCCTCTTTCATCCTATCATCTCTTCCCTCTGCTCAATCCTTCTCCCTCCAATCTCCTGATTCTGCCTCCTCAACCCTCCTCTCCTCCCTTTCTGCATCCTTTGACTCTCTATGTCCCCTATCCCCCCGGCCGGCTCGGACCTCCCCTCCTGCTCCGTGACTTGACGACTCATTGCGAGCTCACAGAACAGGGCTCCGGGCAGCAGAGCGGAAATGGAGGAAAACTAGACTCCCTGCGGACCTGGCATCTTTTCACTCCCTCCTCTCTACATTTTCTTCATCTGTTTCTGCTGCTAAAGCCACTTTCTACCACTCTAAATTCCAAACATCTGCCTCTAACCCTAGGAAGCTCTTTGCCACCTTCTCCTCCCTGCTGAATCCCCCCCCCTCCTCCCTCTCTTCATCAACCATTGGAAGGTTGACGACATCCGATCCTCGTTTGTTAAGTCAAATGACACTGCTGGTCCTGCTCACACTGCCCTACCCTATGCTTTGACTTCTTTCTCCCCTCTCTCTCCAGATGAAATCTTGCGACTTTTAACGGCCGGCCGCCCAACAACCTGCCCGCTTGACTCTATCCCCTCCTCTCTTCTCCAGACCATCTCCGGTGACCTTCTCCCTTACCTCACCTCGCTCATCAACTCATCCTTGACCGCTGGCTATGTCCCTTCCGTCTTCAAGAGAGCAAGAGTTGCACCCCTTCTCAAAAAAAACAACACTCGAGCCCTCTGTCAACAACTACAGACCAGTATCCCTACTTTCTTTTCTCTCCAAAACTCTTGAGCGTGCCGTCTTTAGCCAACTCTCTTGCTATCTCTCTCAGAATGACCTTCTTGATCCAAACCAGTCAGGTTTCAAGACTGGTCATTCAACTGAGACTGCTCTTCTGTGTGTCACGGAGGCTCTCCGCACTGCTAAAGCTAACTCTCTCTCCTCTGCTCTTGTCCTTCTAGACCTGTCTGCTGCCTTTGATACTGCGAACCATCAGATCCTCCTCTCCACCCTCTCCGAGTTGGGCATCTCCGGCGCGGCTCACTCTTGGATTGCGTCCTACCTGACCGGTCGCTCCTAACAAGTGGCGTGGCGAGAATCTGTCTCCGCACCACGTGCTCTCACCACTGGTGTCCCCCAGAGCTCAGTTCTAGGCCCTCTCCTATTCTCGCTATACACCAAGTCACTTGGCTCTGTCATATCCTCACATGGCCTCTCCTATCATTGCTACGCAGACGACACACAACTAATCTTCTCCTTTCCCCCTTCTGATAACCAGGTGGCGAATCGCATCTCTGCATGTCTGGCAGACATATCAGTGTGGATGACGGATCACCACCTCAAGCTGAACCTCGGCAAGACGGAGCTGCTCTTCCTCCCGGGGAAGGACTGCCCGTTCCATGATCTCGCCATCACGATTGACAACTCCGTTGTGTCCTCCTCCCAGAGTGCGAAGAGCCTTGTCGTTCTCCGCTAACATCAAGGCGGTGACCCGATCCTGTAGGTTCATGCTCTACAACATTCGGGGAGTACGACCCTGCCTTACACAGGAAGTGGCACAGGTCCTAATCCAGGCACTTGTCATCTCCCATCTGGATTACTGCAACTCGCTGTTGGCTGGGCTCCCTGCCTGTGCCATTAAACCCCTACAACTCATCCAGAATGCCGCAGCCCGTCTGGTGTTCAACCTTCCCAAGTTCTCTCACGTCACCCCGCTCCTCTGCACACTCCACTGGCTTCCAGTTGAAGCTTGCATCTGCTACAAGACCATGGTGCTTGCCTACGGAGCTGTGAGGGGAACAGCACCTCCGTACCTTCAGGCTCTGATCAGTCCCTACACCCAAACGAGGGCATTGCGTTCATCCACCTCTGGCCTGCTGGCTCCCCTACCTCTGCGGAAGCACAGTTCCCGCTCAGCCCAGTCAAAACTGTTCGCTGCTCTGGCACCCCAATGGTGGAACAAGCTCCCTCACGACGCCAGGACAGCGGAGTCACTCACCACCTTCCGGAGACACTTGAAACCCCACCTCTTTAAGGAATACCTGGGATAGGATAAAGTAATCCTTCTACCCCCCCTTACCCCACTCCACCCCCAAAAAATAAAAAATAAAAAATATAAACATATTGTAAAGTGGTTATAAGGTTATAAGGTGAATGCACCAATTTGTAAGTCGCTCTGGATAAGAGCGTCTGCTAAATGATGTAAATGTAAAATGTAAATGTAGAATCCTCTATGTAGGGTTCTTTCTAGAACCACCTGTATATGGTTCTACCTAGAACCCTCTATGAAGGGTTCTACCAATAACCATTTTATCATCTAAAGGTTCTTCATAGAATCCTCTATGAATGGTTCCACCATACTTCAAAATTAATTAATTTACGACAATACATTACATACAGTATATCATAAGGCCTTTCTTTGAGGGCCTAGTTATACCCTGACATAGTGGTGTTGGGAAACTCCTGGTTTACAGGCCCCATCAGGCCTGCAAGTCACATTATGCTGGCTTGCAATGTGATGTTTAATTCCTATTGGAATCCAGCCAGAGTTAGGATATCCAACAAGTGGAATTTTTTATCACCTGCAACCTGCATTCAGAATGAATGCCAGGGTAGGGAAGATTGAATACTGAGACTACCTCAATCATCTAAACTGGAACAACCATCTCAGTAACGGGTGCAATAAGTCCAACTACTAACAGATTGGATTAGTTTGAAAAAATGTATGCTATTTATCTTCGTGTAGCATAAAATTGATCAACCAATCAATGTACATGCAAAAGCACAGATATATAAAAAAACCTATTCTGAAAATCACCCTGCAATGTCTTGTTCTTTCCTTCCAAAGAATCCTTCTTGCCTTCCAAAGAATCACCAAAGAACCCTTTCATCCAAAAACGGTTCTTATGACGTTAAAGGTTCTAGGTAGAACCCTTTGCCTTACAAAGAACCCTTGTCTTCCAAAAAGGGTTCTTCAGATCTAAACAGTTCTTGGTAGAACCCTATCCCTCCTCAAAGAACCCTTTTGGAAGTGGAACCCTTTTTTCTAAGAGTGCAGGGAACATGGAAAAGTAGCCTACTTTGGGTGCTTGTCTGATATTCACTAGATCTCCAGTGAAGTGAAGTGAGGTAGATCGGGACTTTTAGAAGAATTGGTTTGTAAACAAATAAGAGTCAATGCTGAGCTCTTCTGGAGGTCAGGGATGGCCAGCCCATTCACAATCAATAAGAAAGTCATTATCTATAGATAATGTAATATAATAATGTTATCTGAGGAACAAGCATAAAGGGTTTCTCTCTTTTATTCTTTCTCTGTCCTTACTTCTCTCTCTCTCTCTTCCCTCTCTCTCCTTGATCCTTGAACACGATGTCCTGCTGTCCATTGTGTATCATCCAGTCATTAATACATCTTCCTCAGCCTCAAACACATGTGAAGTTCTTGCTCTCCTCTCTCTCTCCTCTCTCTCTCCTCTCTACAGCAGGAGGTTAATAGAGGGGCAACTGGTACAAAGGCCTGTTAGTGAATGAGAGGCTGCAGCCTCACTGGTCCTCACACAACAGCAGCAGGTCTGGGGGCTGATAGATAGATAGAGATAGATAGATGGATGGATAGATACAGTCGATATGTGAGAATCTGATCTCCCTCTGTGCTCCCTGTTCTGGTCAAAAGTAGTGCACTATATATGGAATATATAGGGTGCCATTTGGGACTCAGCCATAGAGGGGGTTATTTGGAGAAAATTCCTGTGCATTTGTCCCAAGTAGCATCGCCAAGAGCCCAGTGATTCTGCTCATGTCTGTGTGAGAGCCACAATCTGCCAACAAAACCCTGCTTGGCGGGTCAAAAGCCTTTCAGCGGCGTTACATGAAACCAACAAAACGTTCCAAATGACAACCTATACCCTTTATAGTCCCTATGGGCCCTGGTCAAAAGTAATACACTATATAGGGAATACACTCTTAGAAGAAAAGGTGCTATCTAGAACCTAAAAGAGTTCTTCGGCTGTGTCCATAGTTAAACCCTTTGCAGAACCCTTTTTGGTTCCAGGTAGAACCCTTTTGAGTTCCACGTAGAACCCTTTACACAGAGGGTTCTACATGGAACCCAACAGAGTTCTACTTGGAATCAAAAAAAGTTCTAGCTGGAACCAAAAAGGGTTTTCCTATGGTGACAGCCGAAGAACCCTTTTGGAACCCTTTTTTCTAAGAGTGTAGGGTACCATTTGGGACACATTTCAACATAACGCTATTGGAGAAAAGGCTTCCCGCTTGCTTCTAGAGGCGAGCTCTAAATTGTTACCATTACCTTTGGAGAAAAAATAGACAAGGACATCAAAAAAATTATGCTAAATAAATTATGAATGTGGTTATTTCCTATTCAATTGGACTGCCCCCTTCGCATTATCAAAACTGGATCATGTTCAGATACTTTGTTTCTATTACTGCAAGCAAGGGAGGAGAGAGAGAGAGAGAGAGAGAGAGAGAGAGAGAGAGAGAGAGAGAGAGAGAGAGAGAGAGAGAGAGAGAGAGAGAGAGAGAGAGAGAGAGAGAGAGAGAGAGAGAGAGAGAGAGAGAGAGAGAGAGAGAGAGAGAGAGAGAGAGAGAGAGAGAGAGAGAGAGAGAGAGAGAGAGAGAGAGAGAGAGAGAGAGAGAGAGAGAGAGAGAGAGAGAGAGAGAGAGAGAGAGAGAGAGAGAGACCAAGTGAAACAGTAGTAAGACAGACATTAGGGGCATTTATCTTTGTGTGACAGACCATGCTGCTGGGTCAGGTTCCTGTTTGCATCTTTTCTATTGAGGTGGCGATATGAAGGCTTTGTGTGTGTGAGTGCAAGCGTGTGTCTGTCTGTCTGTCCGTCTGTCTGTTTGCTTGTGTATTTGTGTTTGTGTATGTAGGTATACTGTGTGTGTATCCCTCTGTCTCCTGCCACACACTAAATAAAGCTGTGTTCAGACTGTGAGGCTGGGCTGGTTCCGGTGGCCTGTATTCAGATCTATATTAAGGCTGTGGGACTGAGGACTGGGGTTTTGGACTGTGGTCGGGCAGGGGCCCTGTGTGGCTGGGAAATACAGAGGCCCCTAGGGACCTACCTGGAAAACAATGTGCTCAACCACACGCACGTACTCACACACACACACAGCTCACACACCTCGCCACCACCCTGTGTCTAATCTGACTACCGGAGAGTTAGCGTATCAGCGACAGGAAGTCCCACACAGCCACTTCCTGTTGGGTCCAGGAACAATGGCCATTGTCGCTACGGCGACTCTGTGAGCTGATATGGTGTGACCTCACCTCCGTACACCGGCGCACCATTGAAGGACGATAGTGTGTGTGTGTATTCTCCATTGAAGGGCAATAAATTGCCCATCCTTTAAATAGAACAAGCAATGAAAGATTGACTAGGACGTGGCGCCGCATTAAAATGAAAAACAAAACAGAGCTAAACAAAAAAGGTTTCAAAATAGCTGTTGTCCGAAACTCTGAAAGACTCATTTGTCTGGCAGGTGGATGTTTATCAACTGTTTTAAAGGTCTCTGTATCCAAAATGGCTCTATCATTCTGGACTACCCCGGTGTGACTGTTTCAGAGATTGTTGATAGGCCTTCACTGACATTTTTTTACTCTTGATACTGCGCCCACTGTCATCATAAAGATGATGTGAGGGCCTACGTGTGTGTGTGTGTGTGGTGTATGTGTGTGTGTGTTTGAGTAGCTCTCTGTCCCCATTTGTAGTCAGCAGCTGCTGTCAGGATGCTTCTGGGGATTAAACTCTTCACACAATCTGTCTCTCCACCACTCCATTTCTCTACCTCCATCACTCTACCTCTATATCCTTCCATCTCTCCACTTATATCAGTCTACCTCTGTCACTCTAACGCTCCACCTATACATTTCTCCATCTCACTACCTCAATGATTCTACTTCTCCATCTCTCTAGCTCAATGACTCTACCTCTCCATCTCTCTACCTCAATGACTCTACGTCTCTATCTCTCTAGCTCAATGACTCTACCTCTCCATCTCTCTACCTCAATGACTCTACCTCTCCATCTCTCTAGCTCAATGACTCTACCTCTCCATCTCTCTACCTCAATGACTCTACCTCTCCATCTCTCTACCTCAATGACTCTACCTCTCCATCTCTCTACCTCAATGACTCTACCTCTCCATCTCTCTACCTCCTACCCTTCACTGTCACACCATCTCTTTCCTGCTATCTCTCCATCTCTAACTGCTCCTGCTAGGACCTTGGGTAAAACTCAATGGAATTGGAGGGACATCAAATGTGTGTTTGTATGTGTTTTGTGTGTGCTTGAGTGTGTTTTTGCATTCTGTTCTGTAATGTGTGTGTATGCGTGTTAATGTGAGTGTGTGTGGCTTTGGGGGTGATTGAGTTTTATCCCACTGCCACAGAGGATGTGTCATTCTGACTCCTTTGTTCAGTGTAGCAGAGCCTTGTCGCTATGACTCTCTGTGTGTGTGTGTGTGTGTGTGTGTGTGTGTGTGTGTGTGCATGCATGCCATGTGCCTGTGTGTTTTCACCCGCTGTCGGCTTTAGTTATTAGTCACTCAGTCTGTCTCGAGACGCCTTTTTTCTTCAAATAATTTCTAAGTAATAAATCCATAAGCAGACAGATGTAAGCTGGGGACCAAATACACCCATATATTAGACATGTAATATATTACACACATATCTCTCTGGATGCTTGATGTTAGCTGATGAGGAAGAAGTGCAATCACATCCCTCTCTGTAAAATCCTCCAGAGATTTAGCTATTCTCATTCCTCCCCATGTGTTAGACTGTTAGGATGGATGCTAAGTAATATACAGTTGAAGTCGGAAGTTTACATACACTTATGTTGGAGTCATTAAAACTAGTTTTTCAACCACTCCAAACATTTCTTGTTAACAAACTATGGTTTTGGCAAGTCGGTTAGGACTTATCTACTTTGTGCATGACAAGTAATTTTTCCAACAATTGTTTACAGACAGATTATTTCACTTATAATTCACTGTATCACAATTCCAGTGGGTCAGAAGTTTACATACACTAAGTTGACTGTGCCTTTAAACAGCTTGGAAAATTCCATAAAATGATGTCATGGCTTTAGAAGCTTCTGATAGGCTAATTGACATCATTTGAGTCAATTGGAGGTGTACCTGTGGATGTATTTCAAGGCCTACCTTCAAACTCAGTGCCTCTTGAGATGGCGCCGGAGAAGATGGCTGCCGTTTTACAGCCCTCTAACAAATTGTACTATTATGTGTGTTTTTTTGCGTTATTTGTAATTTATTCTGTACATAATGTTTCTGTCACCGTCTCTTATGACCAAAAAGAGCTTCTGGATATCAGGACAGCGATTACTCACCTCGTATTGGACGAAGGATATTCTACAGACACCCGACAAGGCCCAAATCCCCGTCATTCGCATGAGAAAGAGACTGAGATATTGTGGACGTAGGTCGGGGTGCCTTGTAAGGATCCGACGGCGAGCGAGTAAACTGCCTCTTCCATCAATCCTATTAGCCAATGTTCAATCATTTGAAAACAAATTGGATGACCTAAGACTAAGGTTATCCTACCAACGGGACATTTAAAACTGTAATATCTTATGTTTCACCGAGTCGTGGCTGAACGACGACATGGATAACATACAGCTAGCGGGCTATACGCTACATTGGCAGGATAGAACGGCTGACTCCGGTAAGAAGGGGTGGTGGTCTGTGTATATTTGTAAACAACAGCTGGTGCAGAAAATCTAATACTAAGGAAGTCTCAAGGTTTTGCTCGCCTGAGGTTGAGTATCTCATGATAAGCTGTAGACCACACTATTTACCAAGAGAGTTTTCATCTATATTTTTTGTAGCTGTCTATCTACCACCACAAACTGATTCTGGCACTAAGATTGCACTCAATGAGCTGTATAAGGCCATAAGCAAACAGGAAAATGCTCATCCAGAGGCAGCGCTCCTAGTGGACAGGGACTTTAATGCAGGGAAACTTAAATCCGTACTACCTAATTTCTATCAGCATGTTAAATATGCAACCAGAGGAAAATAAACTCTAGACCACCTTTACTCCACACACAGAGATGCATACAAATCTCTCCATCGCCCTCCATTTGGCAAATCTGACCATCACTCTATCCTCCTGATTCCTGCTTATAAGCAAAAACTAAAGCAGGAAGCACCAGTGACTCGTCAATAATCAGTCATTGGCTTCATCAATAACTGCATCGATGACGTCGTCCCCACAGTGACCGTACGTACATACAGTGGGGAAAAAAAGTATTTAGTCAGCCACCAATTGTGCAAGTTCTCCCACTTAAAAAGATGAGAGAGGCCTGTAATTTTCATCATAGTTACACGTCAACTATGACAGACAAAATGAGAAAAAAAATCCAGAAAATCACATTGTAGGATTTTTAATGAATTTATTTGCAGATTATGGTGGAAAATAAGTATTTGGTCAATAACAAAAGTTTCTCAATACTTTGTTATATACCCTTTGTTGGCAATGACACAGGTCAAACGTTTTCTGTAAGTCTTCACAAGGTTTTCACACACTGTTGCTGGTATTTTGGCCCATTCCTCCATGCAGATCTCCTCTAGAGCAGTGATGTTTTGGGGCTGTCACTGGGCAACACGGACTTTCAACTCCCTCCAAAGATTTTCTATGGGGTTGAGATCTGGAGACTGGCTAGGCCACTCCAGGACCTTGAAATGCTTCTTACGAAGCCACTCCTTCGTTGCCCGGGCGGTGTGTTTGGGATCATTGTCATGCTGAAAGACCCAGCCACGTTTCATCTTCAATGCCCTTGCTGATGGAAGGAGGTTTTCACTCAAAATCTCACGATACATGGCCCCATTCATTCTTTCCTTTACACGGATCAGTCGTCCTGGTCCCTTTGCAGAAAAACAGCCCCAAAGCATGATGTTTCCACCCCCATGCTTCACAGTAGGTATGGTGTTCTTTGGATGCAACTCAGCATTCTTTGTTCTCCAAACACGTCGAGTTCTATTTTGGTTTCATCTGACCATATGACATTCTCCCAATCCTCTTCTGGATCATCCAAATGCACTCTAGCAAACTTCAGACGGGCCTGGACATGTACTGGCTTAAGCAGGGGGACACGTTTGGCACTGCAGGATTTGAGTCCCTGGCGGCGTAGTGTGTTACTGATGGTAGGCTTTGTTACTTTGGTGCCAGCTCTCTGCAGGTCATTCACTAGGTCCCCCCGTGTGGTTCTGGGATTTTTGCTCACCGTTCTTGTGATCATTTTGACCCCACGGGGTGAGATCTTGCGTGGGGCCCCAGATCGAGGGAGATTATCAGTGGTCTTGTATGTCTTCCATTTCCTAATAATTGCTCCCACAGTTGATTTCTTCAAACCAAGCTGCTTACCTATTGCAGATTCAGTCTTCCCAGCCTGGTGCAGGTCTACAATTTTGTTTCTGGTGTCCTTTGACAGCTCTTTGGTCTTGGCCATAGTGGAGTTTGGAGTGTGACTGTTTGAGGTTGTGGACAGGTGTCTTTTATACTGATAACAATTTCAAACAGGTGCCATTAATACAGGTAACGAGTGGAGGACAGAGGACCCTCTTAAAGAAGAAGTTACAGGTCTGTGAGAGCCAGAAATCTTGCTTGTTTGTAGGTGACCAAATACTTATTTTCCACCATAATTTGCAAATAAATTCATTAAAAATCCTACAATGTGATTTTCTGGAGAAAAAAAATCTCAATTTGTCTGTCATAGTTGACGTGTACCTATGATGAAAATTACAGGCCTCTCTCATCTTTTTAAGTGGGAGAAGTTGCACAATTGGTGGCTGACTAAATACTTTTTCCCCCCACTGTACCCCAACCAGAAGCCATGGATTACAGGCAACATCCGCACTGAGCTAAAGGGTAGAGCTTCCGCTTTCAAGGAGCGGGACTCTAACCCAGAAGCTTATAAGAAATCCCGCTATGTCCTCCGACGAACCATCAAACAGGCAAAGAGTCAATACAGGACTAAGATTGAATCGTACTACACCGGCTCTGACGTTCGTCGGATGTGGCAGGGCTTGAAAACTATTACAGACTACAAAGGGAAGCAGAGCCGCGAACTGCCCAGTGACACAAGCCTACCAGACGAGCTAAATCCCTTCTATGCTCGCTTCGAGGCAAGCAACACTGAAGTATGCATGAGAGCACCAGCAGTTCCGGATGACTATGTGATCACGCTCTCCGTAGCCGATGTGAGTAAGACTTTTAAGCAAGTCAACATTCACAAGGCCGCAGGGCCAGACGGATTACCAGGACGTGTACTCCGAGCATGTGCTGACCAACTGGCAAGTGTCTTCACTGACATTTTCAACATGTCCCTGACTGAGTCTGTAATACCAACATGTTTCAAGCAGACCACCATAGTCCCTGTGCCCAAGGACACTAAGATAACCTGCCTATATGACTACCGACCTGTAGCACTCACGTCTGTAGCCATGAAGTGCTTTGAAAGGCTGGTCATGGCTCACATCAACACCATTATCCCAGAAACCCTAGACCCACTCCAATGTGCATACTGCCCCAACAGATCCACAGATGATGCAATCTCTATTGCACTCCACACTGCCATTTCCCATCTGGACAAGAGGAACACCTACCTGAGAATGCTATTCATTGACTACAGCTCAGCGTTCAACACCATAGTGTCCTCAAAGTTCATCACAAAGCTAAGGATCCTGGGATTAAACACCTCCCTATGCAACTGGATCCTGGACTTCCTGACGGGCCGGCCCCAGTTGGTAAGGGTAGGTAACAACACGTCTGCCACGCTGATCCTCAATACGGGGGCCCCTCAGGGGTGCGTGCTCAGTCCCCTCCTGTACTCCCAAGATGGCGTAGCAGTGCGGTGCGGTTTTATTCATTGTCCTTGTGTAAATATCCCGTTTCTTGTTTTTTTGTCTATTTTGTATATATTTCTCAATTTTTACTTTTCATTCTTTAACTAAATATACTTTCCTGCAACCCGCCTCACCCAACGTGGAAAGGATTCTATTATTTCTTTATAACTTTCATCAAGAACCTTAAGCTGAAACTAGTGTAGCTGCAACTGAATGGCTACTTGCTATTAGTCACCGTTAGCGTCTTCACCATTGTCCGTGGCCTACACTATCCACCAGCCAGCTCTAGCTCTAGCCTGGACAATTCGTCGGCCAGTCTGCACAGCGTGCTATCGACCCAGAGCTTATTGGACTTTCTGCCGGAATCACTGGACCCTAGCGCCGGATCATCGCAACCAGCTAGCTAGCTGCAACCTGTTGTTGGCTAATTACCATTGCCTTATAGCAAGCACCAGTTAGCCTTGAGCTAGCCTCAAGCCCATCTCCCGGCTATCTACCTCTCTGTCAACCGGACGGGACCTCCTAGTGCTGACACTGAGCCCCGCCGATCCAACACGACTGGTTTGCCGATGAAATCGTCTGATGTGGTTTCAACAGGCTTCCCGTTGTGACGACCACGAAGATCCATCTGCCAGCCCCGGCCCGCTAGCACACGCAAACTACAACTGTGCTCCCTGCTAGCTGTGCTGAAGCACCAATTTGAACTGCTCTCGGACTCACATATTGCTGTTCACTGGACCTTATGATCACTGAGCTGCACAGCTAATGCCTGCTGGACTGTTCCTTTACACGGTACCCTGTCCTGTTTATTCTGTTTAGCCTTAGCCCAAACGTTATCGCTATTACCAGTTGTTGTCTTAGCTCTCTCTAATAACACCTGTGACTGCTTTATGCCTCCCTCCCATGTCAATTATGCCTTGCCTATTGCTGTTTGGGTTAGTTCTTATTATACAATTTCACTGTAGAAACCCTAGTCCCTCTCAAACTGCCTCAAATAGTTCCTTTGTTCCACCCCCATACACGCCGAGACCGGCTCAATCGGGTGCCTCCAGTGATGCTATCTCTTTCATTGTTACCCAACGCTTAGGGTTACCTGAACTGTACTCATATCCTTCCATATCCTTTTCTGTACATAATGCCCTGAATCTTTTCTACAACGCCCGGAGAACTGCCCCCTTTATTCTATGTACCCAACGCACTAGAAGACCAGTTCTTAAAGCCTTTAGTCGTATCCTTATTCTAGTCCTCCTCTGTTCCTCTGGTGATGTAGAGGCTAACCCAGGCCCTGCAGCCCCCAGTATCACTCCTACTCCCCAGGAGCTATCATTTGCTGACTTCTGTAACCATAAAAGTATTGGTTTTCTGCACGTAAATATCAGAAGCCTCCTTCCTAAGTTTGAGTTATTCACTGCGTTAGCACACTCCGCCAACCCTGATGTTCTAGCAGTGTCTGAATCCTGGCTTAGGAAGGCCACCAAAAATTCTGAAATTTCCATCCCCAACTATAACATTTTCCGTCTAGATAGAACTGCCAAAGGGGGTGGAGTTGCAATCTACTGTAGAGATAGCCTGCAGAGCTCTATCATACTATCCAGGTCTGTGCCCAAACAGTTTGAGCTTCTACTTCTAAAAATCCACTTTCCAGAAATAAATCTCTCACTGTTGCCGCTTGCTACAGACCCCCCTCAGCCCCCAGCTGTGCCCTGGACACCATATGTGAATTGATTGCCCCCCATCTATCCTCAGAGTTCGTACTGCTTGGTGACCTAAATTGGGATATGCTTAACACCCCTGCCATCCTACAATCTAAACTAGATGCCCTCAATCTCACACAAATTATCAACGAACCTACCAGGTACAACGCTAAATCCGTAAACATGGGTACCCTCATAGATATCATCCTGACTAACTTACCCTCTAAATACACCTCCGCTGTCTTCAACCAGGATCTCAGCGATCACTGCCTTATTGCCTGCGTCCGTAACGGGTCCGCGGTCAAACGACCACCCCTCATCACTGTCAAACGCTCCCAAAAACACTTCAGCGAGCAGGCCTTCCTAATTGACCTGGCCCAGGTATCCTGGATGGATATAGATCTCATTCCGTCAGTAGAGGATGCCTGGTTGTTCTTTAAAAGTAATTTCCTCTCAATCTTAAATAAACATGCCCCGTTCAAAAATACAGAACTAAGAACAGATATAGTCCCTGGTTCTCCTCAGACTTGACTGCCCTTGACCAGCACAAAAACATCCTGTGGCGTACTGCATTAGCATCAAATAGCCCCGCGATATGCAACTTTTCAGGGAAGTTAGGAACCAATATACACAAGCAGTTAGGAAAGCAAAGGCTAACTTTTTCAAACAGAAATTTGCATCCTGTAGCACTAACTCCAAAAAGTTTTGGGACACTGTAAAGTCCATGGAAAATAAGAGCACTTCCTCCCAGCTGCCCACTGCACTGAGGCTAGGAAACACTATCACCACCGATAAATCTACAATAATCGAGAATTTCAACAAGCATTTTGCTACGGCTGGCCATGCTTTCCACCTGGCTACCACTACCCCGGCCACCAGCTCTGCACCCTCCGCTGCAACTTGCCCATGCCCCCCGCTTCTCCTTCACACAAATCCAGACAGCTGATGTTCTGAAAGAGCTGCAAAATCTGGACCCCTACAAATCATCTGGGCTAGACAATCTGGACCCTTTCTTTCTAAAACTAGCCGCCGAAATTGTCGCAACCCCTATTACTAGCCTGTTCAACCTCTCTTTCGTAACGCCTGAGATCCCCAGGGATTGAAAGCTGCCGCGGTCATCCCCCTCTTCAAAGGGGGTGACACTCTAGATCCAAACTGTTACAGACCCATATCCATCCTGCCCTGCCTTTCAAAAAGTTTTTGAAAGCCAAGTCAACAAACAGATCACCGACCATTTCGAATCCCACCGTACCTTCTCCGCTATGCAATCCGGTTTCCGAGCTGGTCATGGGTGCACTTCAGCCACGCTCAAGGTCCTAAACGATATTATAACCGCGATCGATAATAGACAGTACTGTGCAGCCGTTTTCATTGACCTGGCCAAGGCTTTCGACTCTGTCAACCACCGCATTCTTATTGGCAGACTAAATAGCCTTGGTTTCTCAAATGACTGCCTCGCCTGGTTCACCAACTACTTCTCAGATAGAGTTCAATGTGTCAAATCGGAGGGCCTGTTGTCTGGACCTATGGCAGTCTCTATGGGGGTGCCACAGGGTTCAATTCTTGGGCTGACTCTTTTCTCTGTGTATATCAATGACGTCGCTCTTGCTGCTGGTGACTCTCAGATCCACCTCTACGCAGACGACACCATTTTGTATACATCTGGCCCTTCATTGGACACTGTGTTAACAAACCTCCAAACGAGCTTCAATGCCATACAACACTCCTTCAGTAGCCTCCAACTGCTCTTAAACACTAGTAAAACTAAATGCATGCTCTTCAACCGAACGCTGCTTGCACCCGCCCACCCGACTAGAATCACTACTCTCGACGGGTCTGACCTAGAGTATGTGGACAACTACAAATATCTAGGTGTCTGGTTAGACTGTAAACTCTCCTTCCAGACTCACATTAAGAATCTCCAATCCAAAGTTAAATCTAGAATCGGTTTCCTATTTCGCAACAAAGCCTCCTTCACTCATGCTGCCAAACATGCCCTTGTAAAACTGACTATCCTACCAATCCTTGACTTCGGCGATGTCATTTACAAAATAGCCTCCAACACTCTACTCAGCAAATTGGATGTAGTCTATCACAGTGCCATCCGTTTTGTCTCCAAAGCCCCATATACTACCCACCACTGTGACCTGAACGCTCTTGTTGGCTGGTCCTCACTACATATTCGTCGCCAAACCCACTGGCTCCAGGCCATCTATAAATCACTGCTAGGCAAATCTCCGCCTTATCTTAGCTCATTGGTCACCATAGCAACACCCACCCGTAGTCTGCGCTCCAGCAGGTATATCTCACTGGTCATCCCCAAAGCCAACACCTCCTTTGGCCGCCATTCCTTCCAGTTCTCTGCTGCCAATGACTGGAACAAATTGCAAAAATCTCTGAAGCTGGAGACACTTATCTCCCTCACTAACTTTAAGCATCAGTTGTCAGAGCACCTTACCGATCACTGCACCTGTACACAGCCCATCTGAAATTAGCCCGCCCAACTACCTCATCCCTATATTGTTATTTATTTTGCTCATTTGTACCCCAGTATCTCTATTTGCACATCATCTCTTGCACATCTATCATTCCAGTGTTAATACTAATTGTAATTATTTTGCACTATAGCCTATTTATTGCCTTACCTCCATAACTTGCTACATTTGCACACACTGTATATATATTTATTTCTGTTGTATTTTTGACTTTGTTTTGTTTTACCCCATATGTAACTCTGTGTTGTTGTTTTTATCGCACTGCTTTGCTTTATCTTGGCCAGGTCGCAGTTGTAAATGAGAACCCGTTCTCAACTGGTTTACCTGGTTAAATAAAGGTGAAATAAAATAAAAATAAATAAAACTCCCTGTTCACCCATGACTGCATGGCCAGGCACGACTCCAACACCATCATTAAGTTTGCCGACGACACAACAGTGGTAGGCATGGTCACCGAAAACGATGAGACAGCCTATAGGGAGGAGGTCAGAGACCTGGCCGTGTGGTGCCAGGATAACAACCTCTCCCTCAACGTGATCAAGACAAAGGAGATTATTGTGGACTACAGGAAAAAAAAGAGGACTGAGCACGCCCCCATTCTCATCAACGGGGCTGTAGTGGAACAGGTTGAGAGCTTCAAGTTCCTTGGTGTCCACATCACCAACGAACTATCATGGTCCAAACACACCAAGACAGTCGTGAAGAGGGCACGACAAAACCTATTCCCCCTCAGGAGACTGAAAAGATTTGGCATGGGTCCTCAGATCCTCAAAAAGTTATACAGCTGCACCATCGAGAGCATCCTGACTGGTTGCATCACCGCCTGGTATGGCAACTGCTCGGCCTCCAAACGCAAGGTACTACAGAGGGTAGTGCGTAAGCCATAAGACTCCTGAACAGCTAATCATGGCTACCCGGACTATTTGCACTGCCCCCCACCCCACCCCATCCCCCTCTTTTATGCTGCTGCTACTCTGTTTACTATTTATGCATACTCACTTTAACTCTACCCACATGTACATATGACCTCAATTACCTCGACTAGCCGGTGCCCCCGCACATTGACTCTGTACCGGTACCCCCCTGTATATAGCCTCCCTACTGTTATTTTATTTTACTGCTGCTCTTTAGCTATTTGCTTTTATTTTCTATTTTTCTTTAATTAACACTTTTAAATTTTAAATTTTTATTTAAAAAATTGCATTGTTGGTTAAGGGCTTGTAAGCATTTCACTGTAATGTCTACACCTGCTGTATTCGGCGCATGTGGCAAATACATTTTGATTTTATTTGATATTTGCTTGACATCATGGGAAAATCAAAAGAAATCAGCCAAGAAATTGTAGACCTCCACAAGTCTGGTTCATCCTTGGGAGCAATTTCCACTACGCCTGAAGGTACCACGTTCATCTATACAAACGATAGTACGCAAGTATAAACACCATGGGACCACGCAGCCGTCATACCGCTCAGGAAGGAGACGCGTTCTGTCTCCTAGAGATGAATGTACTTTGGTGCGAAAAGTGCAAATCAATCCCAGAACAACAGCAAAGGACCTTGTGAAGATGCTGGAGGAAACAGTATCTATATCCACAGTAAAACGAGTCCTAAATCGACATAACCTGAAAGGCCACTCAGCAAGGAAGAAGCCACTGCTCCAAAACCTCCATAAAAAAGCCAGACTACGGTTTGCAACTGCACATGGGGACAAAGATCGTACTTTTTGGAGAAATGTCCTCTGGTCTGATGAAACAAAAATAGAACTGTTTGGCCATAATGACCATCGTTATGTTTGGAGGAAAGAGGGGGACGCTTGCAAGCTGAAGAACACCATCCCAACCGTGAAGCATGGGGGTGGCAGCATTATGCTGTGGGGGTGCTTTGCTGCAGGAGGGACTGGTGCACTTCACAAAATAGATGGCATCATGAGGAAGGAAAGGTATGTGGATATATTGAAGCAACATCTCAAGACATCAGTCAGGAAGTTAAAGCTTGGTCGCAAATGGGTCTTCCAAATGGACAATGACCCCAAGCATACTTCCAAAGTTGTGGCAAAATGGCTTAAGGACAACAAAGTCAAGGTATTGGAGTGGCCATCACAAAGCCCTGACCTCAATCCTATAGAACATTTGTGGGCAGAACTGAAAATGCGTGTGTTAGCAAGGAGGCCTACAAACCTGACTCAGTTACACCACCTCTGTCAGGAGGAATGGGCCGAAATTCATCCAACTTATTGTGGGAAGCTTGTGGAAGGCTACCCGAAATGTTTGACCCAAGTTAAACAATTTAAAGGCAATGCTACCAAATACTAATTGAGTGTGTGTAAACTTCTGACCCACTGGGAATGTGATGAAAGAAATAAAAGCTGAAATATATCATTCTCTCTACTATTATTCTGACATTTCACATTCTTCAAATAAAGTGGTGATCCTAACTGACCTAAGACAGGCAATTTTTACTAGGAGTAAATATCAGGAATTGTGAAAAACTGAGTTTAACTGTATTTGGCTAAGGTGTATGTAAACTTCCGACTTCAACTCTATGTCTGTTCTGAACACTTAATGTGTGTATCCTCTCTTAAATTCTAATATTTTGGGGGGGTTTTGATAGATTAAAAACATTGTGTCCATCAGTGGAGGCTGCTGAGCGGAGAACGGCACATAATAATGGCTGGAACGGAGCAAATGGAAATGCATTAAACACCTGGAAACCATGTGTTTGATGTATTTGATACCATTCCACTGATTCTGCTCCAGTCATTACCACGAGCCTGTCCTCCCAATTAAGGTGCCACCAACCTCCTGTGGTGTCCAGAGATCTAAAACTGTGTTAATACTCTACTGAGGAAACATTTGGATAAACACATTTCACCAACCCCCCTCCCCCCCAGATTACGCTATATTTTAACCAAGATTATTTATTCCCTGGTTTACAATGACTTTACTCTTTGACAATGTCACAATCACATTAGAGGGAACTATTATACAGAAACAGATGCTGTGTCCCCTTTTTAACATAACTGTGTTCTAATTACACCTACTTTGAAATTAACGTATGTATTATTGGAATTGAGTTGCACAATGATATACCAAAAAGCCTCAATAATACCAGATTATAAATTCATTATGATTTTCTGTAATACTGTCCAGCTGCTGTGTTTTGTCTGTCCTGCAAATGAAACTAATCCGGACATAACTGGACATTTGATAAGTTTAATTCTTGTTCTTTCAGCTGGTCTGCCCAAATCAAATGTAATTGAGTGCGTGTGACTGTGCTTTCTGGAGGGGTTTGGGAGAACAGGAAAATACGAATTTCCTTTGCAAGATGGACAAATTAGTCCTATTCTATTTTTAATAATTTTAATTAAACACCTGTGAAGGTAACAGTATAATTGACATGATACATGACTGAAATGTCATTGTTCATTTCGTTGTTATACTGTTTCTAAACAGTTTTGGTTTGTTCTGTGTCTCAGTACAAACATATTGATTGTTTTGAGGAACCAGAAGCCCATCTGCATCTGTTTAGCCCGGATTCTACATTTGGCCTACTTCTGTCCCGCAGACCAGAAACACACACACATACACAACCACACAACCACACAACCAAACAACCACACACACACTGGCCTGGATCCATAGAAGGACACACATGTACACACACCTGCTTGCTCAGCCTCTTCACACCTCTTATAGATATAAAGTAGATGTCATATGTACATATGAGTCACTCATAAACATCAAAGAAAAAAATATTATATCCACATAATATGTGTTGTGCACTTGCCTCGCTGTATTCAAATCAAATCAAATTTTATTGGTCACATACACATACAGTTGAAGTCGGAAGTTTACATACACTTAGGTTGGAGTCATTAAAACTCGTTTTTCAACCACTCCACAAATTTCTTGTTAACAAACTAAAGTTTTGTCGGTTAGGACATCTACTTTGTACATGACACAAGTCATTTTTCCAACAATTGTTTACAGACAGATTATTTCACTTATAATTCACTGTATCACAATTCCAGTGGGTCAGAAGTTTACATACACTAAGTTGACTGTGCCTTTAAACAGCTTGGAAAATTCCAGAAAATTATGTCATGTCTTTAGAAGCTTCTGATAGGCTAATTGACATCATTTGAGTCAATTGGAGGTGTACCTGTGGATGTATTTCAAGGCCTTTCTTCAAACTCAGTGCCTCTTTGCTTGACATCATGGGAAAATCAAAAGAAATCAGCCAAGACCTCAGAAAAAACAATTGTAGACCTCCACAAGTGCAAATCCCAGAACAACAGCAAAGGACCTTGTGAAGATGCTGGAGGAAACAGGTACAAAAGTATCTATATCCACAGTAAAACAAGTCCTATATCGACATAACCTGAAAGGCCGCTCAGCAAGGAAGAAGCCACTGCTCCAAAACCGCCATAAAAAAGCCAAACTACGGTTTGCAACTGCACATGGGGACAAAGATCGTACTTTTTGGAGAAATGTCCTCTGGTCTGAATAAACAAAAATAGAACTATTTGGCCATAATGACCATCGTTATGTTTGGAGGAAAGAGGGGGACGCTTGCAAGCTGAAGAACACCATCCCATCCGTGAAGCACAGGGGTGGCAGCATTATGCTGTGGGGGTGCTTTGCTGCAGGAGGGACTGGTGCACTTCACAAAATAGATGGCATCATGAGGAAAGAAAAGTATGTGGATATATTGAAGCAACTCAAGACATCAGTCAGGAAGTTAAAGCTTGGTCGCAAATGGGTCTTCCAAATGGACAATAACCCCAAGCATACTTCCAAAGTTGTGGCAAAATGGCTTAAGGACAACAAAGTCAAGTTATTGGAGTGGCCATCACAAAGCCCTGACCTCAATCCTATAGAACATTTGTGGGCAGAACTGAAACGTGTGCGAGCAAGGAGGCCTACAAACCTGACTCAGTTACACCACATCTGTCAGGAGAAATGGGCCAAAATTCACCCAACTTATTGTGGGAAGCTTGTGGAAGGCTACCCGAAATGTTTGACCCAAGTTAAACAATTGAAAGGCAATGCTAACTGAGTTTAAATGTATTTGGCTAAGGTGTATGTAAACTTCCGACTTCAACTGTATTTAGCAGATGTTATTGCGGGTGTAGCGAAATGCTTTTGTTCCTAGCTCCAACAGTGCTGTAGTATCTAACAAGTCACAACAATGCACACAAATCTAAAAGTAAAAGAATGGAATTAAGAAATATATAAATATTAGATTGAGCAATGTCGGAGTGGCATTGACTAAAATACAGTAGAATAGAATACAGTATATACATATGAGATGAGAAAAGCAATATGTAAATATTATTAAAGTGGCTAGTGTTCCATTATTAAAGTGGCCAGTGATTCCAAGTCTATGTATATAGGGCAGCAGCCTCTAAGGTGCAGGGTTGCGTAACCGGGTGGAAACCGGCTAGTGATGGCTATTTAACAATCTGATGGCGGGGTGAACAGGCCATGGCTCGGGTGGTTGATGTCCTTGATGATCTTTTTGACCTTCCTGTGACATCAGGTGCTGTAGGTGTCCTGGAGGGCAGGTCGTTTTCCCCCAGTGATGCGTTCGGCAGACCCTCTGGAGAGTCCTGCGTTTGCGGGCGGTGCAGTTGCCGTACCAGGCGGTGATACAGCCCGACAGGATGCGCTCAATTGTGCATCTGTAAAAGTTTGTGAGGGTTTTAGGGGCCAAGTCAAATTTCTTCAGCCTCCTGAGGTTGAAGAGGCGCTGTTGCGCCTTCTTCACCACACTGTCTGTGTGGGTGGACCATTTCAGATCGTCAGTGATGTGTACGCCGAGGAACCACCTTCTCCACTGCGGTCCCGTCGATGTGGATTCCCTCTGCTGTTTCCTGAAGTACACAATCAGCTCCTTTGTTTTGTTGACCTTGAGTGAGAGGTTATTTTCCTGGCACCACTCTCCCAGGGCCCTCACCTCCTCCCTGTAGGCTGTCTCATCATTAGTAATCAGGCCTACTACTGTTGTTTCATCTGCAAACTTGATGATTGAGTTGGAGGCGTGTGTGGCCACGCAGTCATGTGTGAACAGGGAGTACAGGAGGGGGCTGAGCACGCACCCTTGTGGGGCCCCTGTGTTGAGGATCAGCGAAGTGGAGGTGTTGTTTCCTACCTTCACCACCTGGGGGCAGCCCGTCAGGAAGTCCAGGACCCAGTTGCACAGGGCGGGGTTCAGACACAGGGCCCCGAGCTTAATGATGAGCTTGGAGGGTACTATGGTGTTGAATGCTGAGCTATAGTCAATGAACAGCATTTTACATACGTATTCCTCTTGTCCAGATGGGATAGGGTAGTGTTTAGTGCGATGGTGATGGCATCGTCTGTGGATCTATTGGGGCGGTAAGCAAATTGAAGTGGATCTAGGGTGTCAGGTAAGGTAGAGGTGATATGATCCTTAACTAGCCTCTCAAAGCACTTCATGATGACAGAATTGCGTGCTAGTCATTTAGATCAGATGTATTATTGTAATTCAGTAATTTTCTATCAATTGAGAGTAACAATATATTGTATACTTCAAGTGCAGGCCTAATTGAGAGGGTGAAATAGCAACAAGCTCTCACAGTCTCATTGTGAAATGAGACGTTTGACCACGTTTCTCCAAACATCAAATTTCGAAGTTGCACTAAAAGTCAAATTTTGACGTGTTTGTTGACACAGCACTGCCTATCACTGGGATTGAACATGCGACCCTCCGATCCTGAGTCTGCAGATTGCCCCTAGTTCTCACAGTCTCACTGCAAAATTTGACGTTTGTCCACGTGTCTTCAAACATAAAATTTTGAAGTTGCTCTAAACGTAAAATGTTAACACAGAACTGCCTACCACTGGGATTGAACACGCAACCCTCCGATCCTGAGTCTGCGGATTGTGCCCATCCGCCATCCTTGTCCACAACGCTCTTGCAATACCCAAGCCTACTAGATGGTAATAGCGCTCAGTGTTGCCCCTAGTGGCAACGTGGGTTAAGTTAAAGGATGTATATGAAACAAGGGGTAGTGGAGAAGGAAACCCTTCACCAGGCACCATAGTATTATTTTTCATTCTATACTGAACAAAAATATCAATGCAACATGCAACAATTTCATTGATTTTACTGAGTTACAGTTCATATGAGGTAATCAGTCAATTGAAATTAATGCATTAGGCCCTAATCTATGGATTTCATATGAATGGGAATGGAGATATGCATCTGTTTGTCACAGATACCTTTTTAAAAAATGGGCCTCACAATGGGCCTCGGGATCTCGTCACGGTACTTTTGTGCATTCAAATTGTCATCGATAAAATGCAAATGTGCTCGTTGTCCATAGCTTATGCTTGCCCATACCTTAACCCCACCGCCACCCTGGGGCACTCTGTTCCCAACGATGACATCAGCAAACTGCTCACCCACACAACGCCATACACGTGGTCTGTGGTTGTGAGGCCAGTTGGACGTACTGCCAAATTCTCTAAAACGACATTGGAGGCAGCTTATGGTAGAGAAATTAACAATCAATTATCTGGCAACAGCTCTGGTGGACATTCCTGCAGTCAGAATGCCAATTGCACACTCCCTTAAAACTTGAGACATTGTGTTGTGTGACAAAATTGCACATTTTAGAGTGGCCTTTAATTGTCCCCAGCACAAGGTGCACCTGTGTAATGATCATGCTGTTTAATCATTAATTTTAAACGAACAGTTTGCAAAGTACTTTTGAACGTTCTGTACGTTTGGTGTTCTGAAACAATGGACTTTGACGTGACTCAAGGAACAAGTCAATCAACTGTAGCATATTACCATAGCAGAGGCCATAGAAATATAATATTTTTTATAAAATCGATAGCCCATTGCCTAATAATACCAGAATTAAGTTGGACGTGCCTATTCATTCATATAGGTATCTGATTCTAGAAATAAAAATACATCTCTATTTCGAGCATCCACATGTGACAGGCCTATATTATCAATGGCTTGTGCTTCACATTTGCAACATTGATCATGCAATGCATACGTGCACAGTTGGGAGCTGAATTGGTGGCCATAACCTTACCTACTTTGTTGGATAATAATCACCATTGAAAAATTCATCATAAACTCATTTAGGCCTACTGGAAGTTGACAGCCAGCCAGCCAAAGGTAGGCTACATATTTTTGAACAACTTAATTGATTTATTAAAATGACTGTAGTAGCTACAGTAGCCTAGTAGTTGAAAGTTGGCTGTGGCACTGAAATTTGGAGATGAGGGCGTTCAAGTCTATTACAAGCAGGGCCCGGTCCATCAATCAAGAGAATGTTGCATTTGATTTCCATGTCCACCAGCTTTGCACAGTTGCTGTAATCGACATACATACCTGCATCTAGCTATTCATTACAGTAGCTAGCTAGACTAGCAAGTGCTTAACTTTATTAGAAGTAGCCTACATTTTGAGAGGTGGAAAATGTGAGCACCTATAGCCCAGGTGCCCAGTGGTCCCGTGGGTTCACAACTCCCCTCTCTCTCTCTCTCTCTCTGCCTTGTTCGTGCGCTGTACTGTCCCTCCAATAATGGCTTGAATAATAGGCTAGCTAGTCTGATTAGTTTTCTAGACAGAAACTATGAGACTGTGGCAGCTAGCATTCAGACCTTATGACTGTACACTCCCAGTCAGTAGCCTTTTTGACATATAGGCTACTCCTCTGGGTAGGCATTGGAGTTGGACAGCTAACAGGTTGTTTGTTGAATGAACATCCTCTGATCAACCCATCCCTAGATGTCATATTTTACATTATAAAATGACTGTGTTATTATTATGATATTATAGCTTTTATGATTGGCACATTTCAGTGATGAACAGGCCTGCTATACCTAGCAAATCACCTTGTCATCTATTTATCACTCTATGGACATGGACAAGTAAATTATCCAAAACGTTGAGCTATATAATTTGACTACTGGGCTATTGTGTCAGAATATTTTGTAGCAATAAAGTTTCATAGGATAGCTACATGATCTAAAATGCTGAACATGTGCAAAATGTTTCCAGTGCCGGTGCACTCAGTTGTTCCCCAGGTGTTATCACAGAGCACTTGACAGAAATCCAACTGTTTTTCAGAATGTCTGCAAATGCACATAAAATTATTTTTTAAATGAGATTAAATTAGTTTACTATTGGTTGTGAATAGGCTAATGGGTGGTTGTTGAGTTGTTTTGTAACGGTTGTTTGCCTTGTTAAAATGTTTCATATACAACCTTTAAACTAACGGTTTATATTATATTAGGGTTTAGGCACACAGAAACAACTCTACAGTTAAAGTTAAGGGATTAATTCCGACTGGGTTAAGAGATATAGAAACAACTCTAGGTTTAACGTCAGGCATTCATTCGGATTGGATAGTTTAGCCATTTATTAAAGCCTTTCCTGGAGTCTTTTGAGGGAGTCTCCAGACGTCCTGAGGACCTTCAAAAACGTCAAATTTCAACTTGAATTGGAGTAATCTCCCTGGAAATAAAGAATGGCAGTATTATGTGTAAGGCTGAAGTGGTCGGTTAGTGGTTGTGGTTTTGGAACAGGACGCACCGCATTGAACTCTGCTTCCTTGTTGCGCATTGTTTATGTTCCAACTACTTCCTTCATTCTTCTGTTTGGAATAGAAAATGGTCACGGATGTTATATTAGTGCTAACGCAGATGTGTAAAAAACGTTAGCCGTTACTCCGGTCAATGCGCCTCAAAGCTTTGGAATGGACAATATTAATTTCCACCACTTGGCTGCAATTGCCCTTTCCAACCGCTAGAGGTCCAATAAACCTGTCACTGTGGCACGTTGGAGACGGTCTACAGTCTGTAGCTTATAGGCAGAATGCTTTTCAAAATATGTAATTCTCATACCATGCAGTCAGTTCAAACGAAATGTCCAGAGCCATATACTGTAGGTGGGTGATTAGATATGCTTCGTTAGGTCCAATAATTTGAATGACTGTGTAGGCCTTATTAACTGTGCCTTGGGCTTAGAATGTGAGACAAAAATATAAATATATATATTTTTTGTGTTATAATATTTGTAGTCCTATACAATGTTATGATTGAATGCAGTTATTTTAATTAGGCCTAATGAAATGCATGTTTTTGAAAATTAGGCTATGCTGTAGCCGGTGATTGTGTGTAGGCTATGTAGGCCTATAGGCCTATAATTGACCATTCAGGTTTTGATGGAATTCAATGCAATTGATGTTACAAATATCTTAGCCTACTTTTATATATTATTATGTGTTTTTTATTAACAATTTAAGGTAAAAAACACCACACCACACCACATCAAATCAAATTGTTCTTGGTCGCATACACATATTTAGCAGATGTTATTGTGGGTGTAGCGAAATGCTTGTGTTCCTAGTTCCAATATTGCAGTAGTATCGTAACAATTCGGAACAATACACACAATCTAAAAGTAAAAGAATGGAATTAAGAAAAAACGTTCTGTGCTAATAATGTAAGAAATAACAAAACAAAAAAAATACTGCAAAGTTGTTTAGGAGCTAGAAGCAGAGCTGCCATGTCTGTCGACGTCATCTTTCTCAACTCACATGGGCCTCTCTAGAAACACGATCAATACTGTCCTAAAATAAAAAGGCCAGGGGTTCACATCAACTCCTGATTTCCTTAGGGACAAATTATACCCTCAATAGCCAATAGAACACTGACCAACACACACTTACAGTGCATTAATTTCTCTGAACACTGGACCTGTGCTGGTAAACATGATTATTGAAATCCCACGCTCAGAGCAGCACATTGTAAAACTCAACTCATGCCTCTTTGAAAGTCTATGATTTATTTATTTTGTGTATCTTATTGTATTGCTCCCCTTCGCTCTCTCTCTCTCTCTCTCTCTCTCTCTTTCTCTTTCTCTCTTTTCTCTTTCTCTCTTTCTCTTTCTCTTTCTCTTTCTCTTTCTCTTTCTCTCTCTCTCTCTCTCTCTCTCTCTCTCTCTCTCTCTCTCTCTCTCTCTCTCTCTCTCTCTCTCTCTCGCGCGCTCTCTCTCTCTATCTATCTCTCTGTATGTGTGCGTGCGTGCTTGTTTTAATGAGTTGTGATTTGTGACAATAGAATTAGGAATTATAATATTAATAGAATAGGTTCTCTATGGTTGTGACAACTACATCGAGTAATGGAACGTGGATAAATGTAGGAGGACAGCATGAATAGATAGAGACGCCACATCTCACACCTGATGCAATTAGGGCTATGCATACCATAAACACCTCTAAAACAATAAGACAATAGGAAAAATATACATAACTATTTATACGTTTCACACAGTCTATAACCAAACAATTCTTAGGTCTATTGAGTTAACATTACATTCACATTTCATTTGGCACTAGGCCTACTTGAGGCTCTATTTCTTTTGCAATTCTTGGCCTGTTGGTTTTGATAGACATGCGCTTCAAACCGACCTGTGGATGTAGAGCCGTCTGTTCGGGGAGAGACCTCTGCTGTAGCCCCAGCGGGGTGTCATTTGGCTGAGGTGGGTAGCAGCGGAACCCGGGGGATCTGGAGGAGCGCAGAGACGCTGGGAGACATGGAGGATAAAAGACAGCCCCGTGTCAAAGCTGTGAGAGAAACACGTTCTGCCCAGGATGGTGTGTGTGTGTGTGTGTGTGTCAGTTTAACAATATCAAAGAAGAGCTGCAAGGGCCAGGGGTAGACATTTGGTGGAGAAGGTTTATTTTAAACAAAAATATGTAGACCTAAAATAACTATTTTACTTAATTCAATAAAGTCCAGAAGTTCCATGAAATGTGATTTTTCAGTTGTAGGCTACAATGAATTATTACATGAAACATTTGAAAAAGGCCGAAGATCATAACCACAATGTCCAAAGAAATTGCCTATACAACTTCAAAGGCAGCTATTGAAAATTATGAGTGTTCAAAATTCTTTATTGAAAGTGAGAAATAGCCTTGTGCTCTTACACTGGTCTGGGTAACAGTCTTTTTAGCTAACATTCCACTCCTTGTAACTCCGTGGAATGCTAAAAAGACTGGTAGGTCTACCCAGGCTACACATAGGGCCTATAGCAATTCAAAAATAACCTTCATCTTCTTTGTAGGTTTTTGGACAATAGCCTATTGTCCAAATGTAGTGGTACCAATTGTAGGCTATAGCTTATTAGGCTATTTATATATTTAGGCCTACATACAATGTGCAAGGATAACGCACGCACGTACACACACAATGGAGACATCTGAGCAGGCAGGCACGGTTGCGTGGCAAACGGAAGAGGCTCAGTAGATCTGACAGGTGAATTAGAACGCTCAGTGGAGTGGCGGGAAAAACCAGCTCATTATCGGGGAGATGTGCGCTAACGGTGATTAACACCTGGGTACCTTGTAGACCCGCCGGCAAAGCGGACAGGTAAGAACAATGACCCCGCCACATAGGTGCTAGCCATGGCGGACAGTGCTCTGATGAGCAGCTGAGGACATACAGGCAAGCGGCAGAGAGAGAACCTGACTTATGCGGTCACTCCATTTAGACATTTACATTTTAGTCATTTAGCAGACGCTCTTATCCAGAGCGATTTACAGGAGCAATTAGGGTTAAGTGCCTTGCTCAAGGGCACATCGACAGATTTTTCACCTAGTCGGCTCGGGGATTAGAACCAGCGACCTTTCGGTTACTGGCACAACGCTCTTAACCACTAAGCTACCTGCCTACCTAGACATCCCGTTACTTGACACATTTGCACCACCTTCTCATCCCTCTCTCTCCAACTTCTCAGCACAGTGAGGGAAATTCTCTCATATGGGCTAACTTTGGAATATAAAAGTGCCTCCGAGTTGCGCTTTGCTCCTTGTGTTACAGAACTGCGGCGTAAAAGTCCCATCTCTTGAACTGTGAAAGCGAATTGGACAGGAACGAACATTATAGTTTTTGACAGCATTTGAAGCACATTTTCTATGTTCCGCTGCCTATCACGCCTCTTCTGCACCATACTGTGGCATTAACAAGGTGGGCTACAGTGCGCAGGAAAACACACCTTTGAACTGAGAGCGCACGCAGGGCTACAGAGACAATCTAAATCTGTGGTTCTAGCCTACAGTTTGATGTATAGCCTTGGCCACTATTATATAACCAATCTCTATAGAGTTTTAACCCGCCTCCATAGGTGACAGTTATTTTTTTGTCCCAGTGCCCCTCAACAAATTGACTTCTCCTCCCCTCTGTCCATTCCTTGCCTTTTATATATTGCTATTGCGTGTTGGTTTTGTCTGTGAAGCCGCCCGATGACCAGAGCACGGGTTTCTCCTCGTCCTTGAGAGAGAGAGAGAGAGACAGAAGAGAGAATAAGAAGAGAGTGAGCGACACACACCTACCGACCCGACATCGGGACATGAGGAAGACGCCATCATCACCAAGACCCAGTAAGTGATGGCAAACAGATTGAATTTAAAAATGCTAGACAGGGGAGGTTTTTCCGTGATCGCTGTTGCGCTCGCAGAGGGATGGAAACGAAGAGGAAGGGAGCTGTGGCGTGGTACTCTCCGGTTGTCGTTACACCGTTTACCGGGGGAAATCAGATATTACACTCCAGACAGAGAAACAGTTTACCTCTTACCTGTGTGTGTCAGTATGGTCAGTCAGTGTCAGTACCTGTGTGTGTCAATATGTTCTGCCAGAGCAGCTGCAAGCTTGAGAAACTCTGTTTGCTCCAGATGCATGGCAAGGTCTTCATATTCAATTTGATTATATTCTGAAACTTACCGTATTTTTCACATTCACGTGTTATTTTTAATGTAATAAAGCACACATAAAAGTAGGCTACCTGATGATTGACAACTTTTCACTGAGTTTTATTTCACCATTTTAGTAGCAACTAATAATGGCAAAAAGGATGATTTGAGTTTGGTTTGTGTTACTTGAATTGACATGGCAAACTGAGTAAGTATTAAACCACAAATAAACAAACGTTTACCAATATACAGTTTTACCAAAGAATAATTTGGATCAAATCAACTCTGAAATATATCCTACATAATGCATTATGAGAACGCCAATAATTATTGTGCATATTACATATTTCTAATTTTATTAATCCAGGATTGTTGCATTTTAGATGAATTTCTCACTCCAAACAACTTCCTTCCTCCACAGCAAGTGCGTAGGACGGTTTCAGAGATGCCAGATAGTGATAGAGAGAGTTCCGTTTTTCCCCCTCCTCATTATCTCCTCTCTCGTCTTCTTCCTCTCCTCCTCTCCTAGTCTTTCTCTCCTAAAAAGTGTCCTAAGAACTTTGAGCGTCCAGTCCAAGTGTGTGTCTTCATCCTGGTCTGTCCACTCTAATGACCAGCACCACGGCATGGCATCCAGTATTTCTTTAGTTTGTCTCTCTGTGTGTCTGTGACTGATCAGTTCTTTGATATCTGTATAGTTTGTAAAGAGTTGTGTGACACCGCAGCACTGTCCCCTTGCACTCTGGCCATAAAAGTCACTGTTGTTACACTAGTGAGAGTTACTGTGTGTGTTGGGACTGGGAGGGGACTGCTTTTATCCAGCATCTTTATATGGCTATGTATTGATAAAGACAGGCTACATGAATATGCTTCTGGTCTGAATATCATGGTTGCTGTACTAACATATGTAAATACCTAACTATATGGATAATGAATTGAGGTTCATGCTCTTAACGTGTCTATATATAGCCTATTGTTTCAATATGAATCATACGGTTAAAAATTGCTTATTTCCTTGCTGAGAAGGTATGATATTTTCTCAGTCTCATGCCAGTGTAGCAGATATGATACAGTGGGTACAGTGGCTGTTATTTTGGGCAATATTGGTAGCAGTGACTGTTCTTATCTCCTTGTTAAATCAGGGATTGGTTTCCGACCATGGGCAAACAAGGAGGGAAACACAAACAACATGCTGTATACACGCATATACCCGGGCATGCACACACACATGCACGCCATACGCATACACACACACACGCATGTTCATAAGCACACACACACACACACACACACACACACACACACACACACACACACACACACACACACACACACACACACACACACACACACACACACACACACACACACACACACACACACACACACACACACACACAGTTTTGTATTGCTATACTTGTGGAGACAAAATGATTCCCCTCCAAAATCCTATTTTCCCTAACCCCTAATCCCTAAATCTAACCCTAACCCTAACCTTAACCCTTAACCTAACCATAACCCTAACCCTGAAACTATACCTAACCCTAACTCCTAATCCTAACCGTAACCCCTAACCCTAACCGTAATTCTAACCCTAATTGTAACCGTAAACCTAAACCTAACCCCTAAGCCTAAAATAGCATTTTAACTCATGTGGACCAGCAAAATCTCCACTTGTCTGAATGTTCCTTGTTTTACTATCCCCGTGGGGACTTCTGGTACCGAAAACACACATACAGGCAGGTGAGGCAGGGACAGGACAGGACAGATCTGACAGTCTGACAGGCAATGAATGACAGAGCCTGAATGGTACTGATGAGGATGGCAAAAACAAGAACAACTGCTAACATAGAACTGAATAGACACACACAGTGAAGTTGAGAGCCAATAGCTTTACACAGTGACAATGCAGGAAGAAAATGTCAGGGGGTAGCGTAGAAAGGCCTTAGATTCAGTACTTTTTCCCTTGCATTGTAGTCCTTTTTAACTGGCTGTTGATCGCATGCAGGACAGGAAACTGTAAACAAATTCCCTAACATGTGGCGGATTGCAGGAGCATACTTCTCCTTTAAAAAGTATGTGGACGGCCCTTCAAAATTAGTGGATTCAGCTATTTCAGCCACACCCGTTGCTGACAGGTGTATAAAATTGAGCACACTGCCATGTAATCTCCATAGACAAACATTGGCAGTAGAATGGCCCGTACTGGAGAGCTCAGTGACTTTCAACGTGGTACTGTCATAGGATGCCACCTTTCCCACAAGTCAGTTCATCAAATTTCTGCCCTGCTAGAGCTGCCCCGGTCAACTGTAAGTGCTGTTATTGTGAAGTGGAAATGTCTAGGAGCAACAGCGGCTCAGCTGCGAAGCGGTAGGCCACACAAGCTCACAGAACAGGACCGCTGAGTGCTGTAGCGCGTAAAAGTCGTCTGTCCTCGGTTGCAACACTCACAACCGAGTTCCAAACTGCCTCTGGAAGCAACGTCAGCACAAGACCTGTTCGTCGAGAGCTTCATGAAATGGGCTTCCATGGCCGAGCAGCTGCACATAAGCCTAAGATCACCATGCGCAATGCCAAGCGTCGGCTGGAGTGGTGTAAAGCTCGCCACCATTGGACTCTGGAGCAGTGGAAACGCGTTCTCTGGAGTGATGAATCACGCTTCACCATCTGGCAATCCGACGGACGAATCTGGGTTTGGTGGATGCCAGGAGAACGCTACCGGCCCCAATATATAGTGCCAACTGTAAAGTTTGGTGGAGGAGGAATAATGGTCTGTGGCTGTTTTTCATGGTTCGGGCTAGGCTTCTTAGTTCCAGTGAAGGGAGATCTTAACGCTACAGCATACAACTACATTCTGTGCTTCCAACTTTGTGGCAACAGTTTGGGGAAGCCCTTTCCTGTTTCAGCTTGACAATGCCCCCGTGCACAAAGCGAGGTCCAGAAGTGGTTTGTCAAGATCGCTGTGGAAGAACTTGACTGGCCTGCACAGAGCCCTGACCTCAACTCCATCAAACACCTTTGGAATGAATTGGAACGCCGACTGTAAGCCAGGCCTAATCGCCCAACATCAGTGCCCGACCTTACTAATGCTCTTGTGGCTGAATGGGAGCAAGTCCCCGCAGCAATGTTCCAACAACTAGTGGAAGGCCTTCCCAGAAGAGTGGAGGCTGTTATAGGAGCAAAGGGGGGACCAACTCCATATTAATGCCCATGATTTTGGAATGAGATGTTTGACGAGCAGCTGTCCACATACTTTTGGCCAAGTTTATCTCCTTCTCCCTCTTCTCCCTCCTGACTCTGAGGATACATCTCATCTCCCTCTATTCTCTCTCTCTTCTCTCTCTTAGTCCTCTCCATCATCTCTTTCTTTTCTCTCCTTCCCCTCTTTATTGTCACTCTTCTTCTCTTTCCCTCTTTGCCTCCCTGCAGAGTGCCCTGGAGCGAGGAGCTTACACCCCCCTCTCTCTCTCTCTCTCTCTCTCTCTCTCTCTCAGCCCCAGCCAGAAGCCAGTGGGAGAAGAGCTAGCTCCCAGAGCTTTGGACCAGGCTGAATAGCGTTTGCCAAGACATATGAATTATAAGATTAATGGGCTTAAGTGGCTTGTCGTAACATTGTCTTCTGTTACCAGCGCCAGAACCAAAATACCCACAGTTCCTTTTTGAGGTCAGGATTAAGAATTCATAAAAGGAACTGCTAACTTTTTCTCTTTTCTTTTACGGATCCGCAAAGTATTCCATTGTTATTCAATTGAGAGATATGCCTGCTTATATTCCAGAGAAGCTTTTCTGTGAGTGAGTCGTTATAATATCTGTCATTATAAGAAAGAAAAGCTGCTTAATAACCATAAACCGGGACAGAAACACATTCACTAAGAAGAAGAACAAAATATGTACTGTTGAATATGTTCATGAATAACAATAAAATAAGAATAAGTAAGGTGGGTTGTGTTTAAATCGGGTAAACGTTGATATCTCTATATACGGTGTTAAGTCTATGAGTTTGTTGGACCTTATACTGTGGTGGAATGGGATGAGTTGGGATTCCGCAGCTGTGTCTTTTGTTTGAACAGTGACTGTTCATCTCTCATTTCCTCTGTTGCTTTTTGAAAACTCATGACCGGCCTGATATAGCCTGGCTTCATATTGTGATTGACAAGACACAATAACAGTCTTATGTTTTATGATTGGAGAATGAATGGCTGCCTGCTTTGTAAGTCTCCTCTGTTGTCTCTTATTGTCTGACCTCTTATAGTTGTCACACCCTGGCTCTGGGGACTCTATATGTTGAGCCACGGTGTGTAGATTCTATGTATTCTAGTTCTGTGTTGTAGGTCTATGTGTTCTATTTCTATGTTGGCCAGTGTGGTTCTCAATCAGAGGCAACGAATGTCAGCTGTGGCTGGTTGTCTCTGATTGGGAACCATATTTAAACAGTCTGTTTTCCATTCGTGTTTGTGGGATCTTGTTCCGTTTGGGTTGTGTTTACCGTAGGACGTCACGTTTTCGTTTTGTTGTTTTGTTTGTGCATTCATTATATAAATAAATATGTTCGTTCATCACGCTGCGCCTTGGTCTACTCTCTACGACGATCGTGACAGAAGATCCCACCATACCAGGATCAAGCAGCGTGTCCAGGAGCAGGCAGCCTGGACTTGGGAGGAGATTGGACGGGAAAGGGTCCTGGACCTGGGAGGAAATCCAGGCCGGGATGGATCGCCGTCCATGGAGTGAGACGGTAGAGGCGCGACGGAGAGAGGAGCAACGGCGTCAACAGTGTCGTCGTCGGACGGCCGAGAGGCAACCCCAACATTTTTTTAGGGGGGGCACATGGCATGGACGACGGGGCTGCTGGAGGCAGATAAGGGGCGAATTCAGAAGGCCACCAGGTTACGGGAGCCATTGGTGAGAAGAGGGAAGGAAGATGTAGAGGCACGGCGAGAGGTACTGAGGTGTATTGCCAGTCCGGTCCGGCCCGTTCCTGATCCCCGTTTAAGGCCAGTGGTGTGTGTTCCCAGTACGGTCCGGCCTGTTCCTGCCCCTCGCACCAAGTGTACGGTGCGCGTCGCCAGCCCGGCCCGGCCTGTTCCTGCCCCTCGCACCAAGCCTACGGTGTGCGTCGCCAGCCCGGCCCGGCCTGTTCCTGCCACTCGCACCAAGCCTACGGTGTGCGTCGCCAGCCCGGCCCGGCCTGTTCCTGCCACTCGCACCAAGCCTACGGTGTGCGTCGCCAGCCCGGCCCGGCCTGTTCCTGCCCCTCGCACAAAGTGTACGGTGCGCGTCGCCAGCCCGGCCCGGCCTGTTCCTGCCCCTCGCACCAAGCTTACGGTGCGCGTCGCCAGCCCGGCCCGGCCTGTTCCTGCCCCTCGCACCAAGCCTACGGTGCCCGTCGCCAGCCCGGCCCGGCCTGTTCCTGCCACTCGCACCAAGCCTACGGTGCGCGTCGCCAGCCCGGCCCGGCCTGTTCCTGCCACTCGCACCAAGCCTACGGTGCGCGTCGCCAGCCCGGCCCGGCCTGTTCCTGCCCCTCGCACCAAGTGTACGGTGCGCGTCGCCAGCCCGGCCCGGCCTGTTCCTGCTACTCGCACCAAGCCTACGGTGCGCGTCGCCAGCCCGGCCTGTTCCTGCTCCCCGCACCAAGCCTACGGTGCGCGTCGCCAGCCCGGCCCGGCCTGTTCCTGCCACTCGCACCAAGCCTACGGTGCGCGTCGCCAGCCCGGCCCGGCCTGTTCCTGCCACTCGCACCAAGCCTACGGTGCGCGTCGCCAGCCCGGCCCGGCCTGTTCCTGCCACTCGCACCAAGCCTACGGTGCGCGTCGCCAGCCCGGCCCGGCCTGTTCCTGCCACTCGCACCAAGCCTACGGTGCGCGTCGCCAGCCCGGCCCGGCCTGTTCCTGCCCCTCGCACCAAGTGTACGGTGCGCGTCGCCAGCCCGGCCCGGCCTGTTCCTGCTACTCGCACCAAGCCTACGGTGCGCGTCGCCAGCCCGGCCTGTTCCTGCTCCCCGCACCAAGCCTACGGTGCGCGTCGCCAGCCCGGCCCGGCCTGTTCCTGCCACTCGCACCAAGCCTACGGTGCGCGTCGCCAGCCCGGCCCGGCCTGTTCCTGCCACTCGCACCAAGCCTACGGTGCGCGTCGCCAGCCCGGCCCGGCCTGTTCCTGCCACTCGCACCAAGCCTACGGTGCGCGTCGCCAGCCCGGCCCGGCCTGTTCCTGCCACTCGCACCAAGCCAGGGGTGCGAGTCGTCAGCCCGGCCCGGCCTGTTCCTGCCACTCGCACCAAGCCTACGGTGCGCGTCGCCAGCCCGGCCCGGCCTGTTCCTGCCACTCGCACCAAGCCTACGGTGCGCGTCGCCAGCCCGGTAAGGCCCGTTGCTGCTCCACGCACCAAACCAGGGGTGCGCATCGTCAGCCCGGTCCGGCCCGTTCCTGCTCCACGCACCAAGCCAAGGGTGCGCATCGTCAGTCCGGTCCGGCCCGTTCCTGCTCCACGCACCAAGCCAGGGGTGTGCGTCGTCAGTCCGGCACAACCCGTGCCTGGGTCACCGGTGCCTGGTCAGGTACCGGTCAGCTGCTCCACACCGGAGCTGAAGCAATCCGCTCCTACGATGTCCAGTCCAGCTCCAGCCAGCGGGGCCAGACCGGACCAGGGGCGCTACGGGGGGAGTATTGAAGGGTGGTGGTCAAGCCCGGAGCCGGAACCGCCTCCGAGGAGGAATGCCCACCCAGCCCTCCCCTGGTTTGTCTATGTTGAGGCGCGGTCGCAGTCCGCACCTTTGGGGGGGTACTGTCACACCCTGGCTCTGGGGACTCTATATGTTGAGCCAGGGTGTGTAGATTCTATGTATTCTAGTTCTGTGTTGTAGGTCTATGTGTTCTATTTCTATGTTGGCCAGTGTGGTTCTCAATCAGAGGCAACGAGTGTCAGCTGTGGCTGGTTGTCTCTGATTGGGAACCATATTTAAACAGTCTGTTTTCCATTTTTGTGGGATCTTGTTCCGTTTGGGTTGTGTTTACGTGTTTACGTCACGTAGGACGTCACGTTTTCGTTTTGTTGTTTTGTTCGTGCATTCATTATATAAATAAATATGTTCGTTCATCACGCTGCGCCTTGGTCTACTCTCTACGACGATCGTGACAATAGTGGATGGAGGGGTGTACACATCTGAATCCTAAATTGAGATCCTCACATGAACCTTGTAACGTCTAACAACCCATTGACAACAACACATGATTTACACAAAGGTCTGTGTAAGGCTCATGTTTTTCCAGTCATCTTCCAAATTACAGTACGACTTTACTCCATTTGTGTGTAAAGCTACGTATACAGTGTCTCCGTGCTCCTTAAAAAAGTAGTTCATAGTTTGTTCTTCTACCTTTTAAGTCAGCAAAGCAGCACTTTTTTAGTCCTTTGTGCATCAACTCCTCAAAAACAAGGCCTGCTCGCTTAGATCAAACAGAAACCACTTTCATTGTGCCAAAGAAAATAGTCCATATTCTCCAATACCTTCTTTATTGTTATCAAAGCATAGCCAGTTTCTCTGCTCTTCTGGGACCTTCTCTCTCAGAACCCTGGGGGTTCTAACATGATCTGTCTCCCCCTCCCCACCGGAACAACCACACATGGGCCTGTCTCCTGTCTCCACCACAGACACACAGCGTTTAATTTGTGAAATTAGTCCATTCTCTCTGACCTTGTCTTTTCATCAGGATGCTCAATGCATATTTTAGTCCCTTTCCTGGGCTTATTTTACTAATTGGTGGCTATACTTGCTCAACACCGATTGCCTTTGATCATGGCAGATCATTACGTTTACCTCATTAATTTGCTCAATGTGATTTTTCTCAGAATTTAAGGGTCCACATAATATTGGATTAATAATACATCATATGTGCCAAGAGAAAATGGAATTCCTTTGTGATTTCTGGCGGCTCTCCTTTCTCCTTTCTCTATGGTTATTGGAGTGAGTTGGTCAGGGTGTACAATGCATGAGGAACAGGCTATTGTGTGATCACGCACACACACATATGCACACGACACATACACACACCCACCCATGCACACACACACACACACACACTCATACGCACACACACGCACTTGAACAGACACACTCGCACACACACACACACACACACACACACACACACACACACACACACACACACACATTGACCTGAATCCTTAGAAGGACACACATACACACACCTGCTTGCTCAGCCTCTTCCCACCCATTCCCATCTCACATGAGCCCTGTAGACATAAAGTAGATGTCATATGGTACATATGAGTCACTCATATACCTCAGTCACAGTGACAATGTACCATATGAATATATGAATGAACATTGGAACATGCTGTGTCTCTACCTGTTACCTGTCACATAGTGTTTCCCCTTCACTGCACTTCCTCCTCTGTATATCAATACTCTCTCTCTCTCTCTCGCTCTCTTTCTTTCTCTCTCTCTCTCTTTCTTTCTCTCTCTCTCTCTCTCTCTCTCTCTCTCTCTCTCTCTCTCTCTCTCTCTCTCTCTCTCTCTCTCTCTCTCTCTGCCAAGCACAATGTCTCTGCTCGCTAACAAAACACTATCATCTTCTTTGTTGTCGGGGCGCTTATTGTCTCACGATCCAGAGCCCAACTCCGCACATGAAGACAGTTGGCAATCTATTGAACATATTGTATTACAGATCATTTTGTCTTTAGGCGCTCCCGCTGCATTGTGTGTCCCTCTTATATTGTGGCAAGCCAGACGTGTTGCTCTATTATCATATAGATAACTGAACATTTGTATTCAGACAAGAAGGGAATCTCTAATGGAATGTATTGTGTATGTGTTTAAATTTGCCTCAGTGTTTTTTGTAATTCAATCATTGCAAATAGTGAACACAATACAGGAAGGAGAAAAAAGAGGTTGGTAATGTGAATTGATGCTTCCCGAAGATTGGATGTTTAAATTTCAATGAGATCTGATGCTCTGTCTGCTTCATTCTGCCTTGTGTGTCTTGATTACACTGCTACTGTATTCATGGCATTGTTTTCACAAGAGGAGGAATTAGACTGTGTGTGTGGTAGATCTAGTCTGGTCTACTGTATAGCGATTGTCTGTGGGTTTGTATGCATGTGTGTGTGTGTGTGTGTGTGTGTGTGTGTGTGTGTGTGTGTGTGTGTGTGTGTGTGTGTGTGAAAAAGGAAGATGCCACTTAGGCCTTAAAGCCTCAAGCCTCGCATCTTGTGAGGGTCGGCTCCACTGCTGCTCCCACTGCCTCTACCCTTAGGCACAGATCTAGGATCAGCTTACCCTCCCCAAATCCTAACATTACAACTGACCTTAGATCAGTGTCTACAGAGGCGACTTACTCCTAGTGGCTGATCACGGATCAGTGTACCCTCCCCATATTATATACTTGCCCATTAGAGGTAAAAATGAAAAAAATAAGCGGATCAGTGTCTTCTCGCTACACGACTGCAGCTCCCAGTGCGTCTGGCTTCTGTTAAAGTCAATTTGAGTGTTGAAGAGAGCCAGAGAGGAAGGATAAATCTGTTCAGATCTTCAACCACAGTTACAGCTAGAGTGAGCGAGCTACCGTCTTATTCCCTTCCGCAAAGGCATTCAGTAGCATTGTTCAAGTGCTTCGCTGATAGGTTTCTCTTTAAATTATCAAAGGCTTTTGTTCTCCTTGATACTTTGCCACTTCAAGTGCTGTTTTTAACTTTGAGAGAGAGAAAGACAGAGGGGGGAGAGAGAGAGAGCGAGAGCGAGAGAGATGTATGGAGCACATTATCTACATTATGACTTACTTAAACGTTGTATGTCTATACCATATGTTCCATATAAAGTCAGCTTTCTTTTGTGCTTAATGAGCTTGTTTTATGTGATGTGGTGTGTACCTTTGTTTGTGTAACCGTCTGAGTGTGTAGCTGGTGTGTATTGTACAGTACGAGCTTCAGAGTTGTTGTGTGCTTGTATGTACAGTACCAGTCAAAAGTTTGGACACACCTACTCATTCCAGGGTTTTTCTTTATTTTTGCTATTTTCTATACAGAAGATAGCCCTATTTGGTAGAAGACCAAGTCCATATTATGGCAAGAACAGCTCAAATAAGCAAAGAGAAATGACAGTCCATCATTACTTTAAGACATGAAGGTCAGTCAATACGGAACATTTCAAGAACTTTGAAAGTTTATTCAAGTGCAGTCGCAAAAGCCATCAAGCGCTATGATGAAACTGGGTGTCATGAGGACCGCAACAGTCTGTGTATATTTGTAAACAACAGCTGGTGCACAAAATCAAATACTAAGGAAGTCTCGAGGTTTTGCTCGCCTGAGGTAGAGTATTTTATGATAAGCTGTAGACCACACTATTTACCAAGAGAGTTTTCATCTATATTTTTCATAGCTGTCTATTTACCACCACAAACCAATGCTGGCATTAAGATTGCACTGAATGAGTTGTACAAGGCCATAAATCAACAGGAAAACGCTCATCCAGATGCAGCGCTCCTAGTGGCCGGGGACTTTAATGCAGGGAAACTTAAATCCGTTCTACCTAATTTCTACCAGCATGTTAAATGTGCAACCAGAGGAAAAAAAACTCTAGACCACCTTTACTCCACACACAGAGACGCATACAAAGCTCTCCCCCGCCCTCCATTTGGCAAATCTGACCATAACTCTATCCTCCTGATTCCTGCTTATAAGCAAAAACTAAAGCAGGAAGCACCAGTGACTCGTTTAATAAAAAAAGTGGTCAGATGACGCAGATGCTAAGCTACAGGACTGTTTTGCTAGCACAGACTGGAACATGTTCCGGGATTCTTCAGACAGCATTGAGGAGTACACCACATCAGTCACTGGCTTCATCAATAAGTGCATCGATGATGTCGTCCCCACAGTGACCGTACGTACATACCCCAACCAGAAGCCATGGATTACAGGAAACATCCGCACTGAGCTAAAGGGTAGAGCTGCCGCTTTCAAGGAACGGGACTCTAACCCGGACGCTTATAAGAAATCCCGCTATGACCTCCGACGAACCATCAAACAGGCAAAGAGTCAATACAGGACTAAGATTGAATCGTACTACACTGGCTCTGACGCTCGTCGGATGTGGCAGGGCTTGAAAACTATTACAGACTACAAAGGGAAGCACAGCCGCGAGCTGCCCAGTGACACAAGCCTACCAGATGAGCTAAACCACTTCTATGCTCGCTTCGAGGCAAGCAACACTGAAGCATGCATGAGAGCACCAGCTGTTCCAGATGACTATGTGATCACGCTCTCCGTAGCCGATGTGAGTAAGACTTTTAAGCAGGTCAACATTCACAAGGCCGCAGGGCCAGACGGATTACCAGGACGTGTACTCCGAGCATGTGCTGACCAACTGGCAAGTGTCTTCACTGACATTTTCAACATGTCCCTGACTGAGTCTGTAATACCAACATGTTTCAAGCAGACCACCATAGTCCCCGTGCCCAAGGACTCTAAGATAACCTGCCTAAATGACTACCGACCCGTAGCACTGACGTCTGTAGCCATGAAGTGCTTTGAAAGGCTGGTCATGGCTCACATCAACAGCATTATCCCAGAAACCATAGACCCACTCCAATTTGCATACCGCCCCAACAGATCCACAGATGATGCAATCTCTATTGCACTCCACACTGCCCTTTCCCACCTGGACAAGAGGAACACCTACGTGAGAATGCTATTCATTGACTACAGCTCAGCATTCAACACCATAGTGCCCTCTAAGCTCATCACTAAGCTAAGGATCCTGGGACTAAACACCTCCCTCTGCAACTGGATCCTGGACTTCCTGACGGGCTGCCCCCAGGTGGTAAGTGTAGGTAACAACACATCTGCCACACTGATCCTCAACACGGGGGCCCCTCAGGGGTGCGTGCTCAGTCCCCTCCTGTACTCTCTGTTCACCCATGACTGCATGGCCAGGCACGACTCCAACACCATCATTAAGTTTGCCGACGACACAACAGTGGTAGGCCTGATCACCGACAACGATGAGACAGCCTATAAGGAGGAGATCAGAGACCTGGCCGTGTGGTGCCAGGACAACAACCTCTCCCTCAACGTGACTAAGACAAAGGAGATGATTGTGGACTACAGGAAAAAAAAGAGGACTGAGCACGCCCCCATTCTCATCGACGGGGCTGTAGTGGAACAGGTTGAGAGCTTCAAGTTCCTTGGTGTCCACATCACCAACGAACTATCATGGTCCAAACACACCAAGACAGTCGTGAAGAGGGCATGACAAAGCCTATTCCCCCTCAGGAGACTGAAAAGATTTGGCATGGGTCCTCAGATCCTCAAAAAATTCTACAGCTGCACCATCGAGAGCATCCTGACTGGTTGCATCACCGCCTGGTATGACAACTGCTTGGCCTCCGACCGCAAGGCACTACAGAGGGTAGTGCATACGGCCCAGTACATCACTGGGGCCAAGCTTCCTGCCATCCAGGACCTCTATACCAGGCGGTGTCAGAGGAAGGCCCTCAAAATTGTCAAAGACTCCAGGCACCCTAGTCATAGACTGTTCTCTCTGCTACCACACGGCAAGCGGTACCGGAGTGCCAAGTCTAGGTCCAAAAGACTTCTCAACAGCTTCTACCCCCAAGCCATAAGACTCCTGAACAGCTAATCATGGCTACCCGGACTATTTGCACTGCCCCCCCACCCCATCCTTTTTACGCTGCTGCTACTCTGTTAATTATTTATGCATAGTCACTTTAACTCTACCCACATGTACATATTACCTCAATTACCTCAACTAGCCGGTGCCCCCGCACATTGACTCTGCAACGGTACCCCCCTGTATATATAGCCTCCCTACTGTCACTTTATTTTACTTCTGCTCTTTTTTTCTCAACACTTTTTTGTTGTTGTTTTATTTTTACTTTTTTTGTTAAAAATAAATGCACTGTTGGTTAAGGGCTGTAAGTAAGCATTTCACTGTAATGTCTGCACCTGTTGTATTCGGCGCATGTGACCAATAAAATTTGATTTGATTTGATTTTGATTTGAACAGGAAAGGAAGACCCAGAGTTACCTCTGCTGCAGAGGATGAGTTCATTAAAGTTACCAGCCTCAGAAATTGCAGCCCAAATAAATGCTTAGCTGAGTTCAAGTAACAGACACATCTCAACATCAAGTGTTCAGAGGAGACTGCGTGAATCAGGCCTTCATGGTCGAATTGCTACAAAGAAACCATTACTAAAGGACACCAATAAGAAGAAGAGATTTGCTTGGGCCAAGAAACACGAGCAATGGACATTAGACCAGTCGAAATATGTAGTTTGGTCTGATGAGTCCAAATGTGAGATTTTTGGTTCCAAACGCTGTGTCTTTGTGAGACGCAGAGTAGGTGAACGTATGATCTCCGCATGTGTGGTTCCCACCGTGAAGAATGGAGGAGGAGGTGTGATGGTGTGGGGGTGCTTTGCTGGTGACACTGTCTGTGATTTATTTAGAATTCAAGGCACACTTAACCAGCATGGCTACCACAGCATTCTGCAGCGATACACCATCCCATCTGGTTTGCGCTTAGTGGGACTATCATTTGTTTTTCAACAGGACAATGACCCAACACACCTCCAGGCTGTGGAAGGGCTATTTGACCAAGAAGGAGAGTGATGGAGTGCTGCATCAGACGACCTGGCATCTATAATCACCTGACCTCAACCCAATTGAGATGGTTTGGGATGAGTTGGACCGCAGATTGAAGGAAAGGCAGCCAACAAGTGCTCAGCATATGTGGGAACTCCTTCAAGACTGTTGGAAAAGCATTCTAGGTGAAGCTGGTTGATAGAATGCCAAGAGTGTGCAATGCTGTCATCAAGGCAAAGGGTGACTACTTTGTAGAACCTAAAATCTAAAATATATTTTAATTTTTTGGTTACTACATGAATAACATGATGTGTTATTTCACAGTTTTGATAACTTCACTATTATTCTACAATGTATAAAATATTAAAATTAAAGAAAAACTCTTGAATGAGTAGGTGTGTCCAAACTTTTGACTGGTACTGTGTGTGAGTCTTGAGGGCAAGAGTGGCTATGTGAGAGGTGTGTGTGTGTTTTTAACATCTGTGTGCGTTGTACATGTGTATGCCTGTTTTGTGTATACGTATGTATGTATGCGTCTGTCTGTATGTGTTTCTCTGTCTCTCTCCGACAGTTTGTGAGTGTGAGCTAGCTTGTCTGCCTGAGAGCGTCCCTCTGATCTTCCCTGTGCGTTCTTTCACTTTCAACATCTTGCCTTTCTTATGGAAAAGAGCCAATTAGAGTTGTGTCTGTTTGTTTTAAACAAAACGGCTTTTAATTAGCGTGATCAAAACCTCCCTTCTGTAGGCCGGCGGAGCCACTTTGTAGTCCCCCTCCAGATCGCACCACGCCGGTTTGATGCTGCCTGATAGGACAGGAAGGCAATCTGATGTGTTTTAATGAATGTCTCTCTCTCCTCTGTTCTCTCCCTCTCTTTCCTTCTCTTTTTTTTTGTTTTCTGGGTCTTTTGTTGTATTGTTATCGTGCTTCCTCCTCCTCCTCTTCCTACCCTCATATCCCCTCTTTCTCTTTCCATCCCTCTCTCTCTCTGCCTGTGGCTCTAGACACTCTCAGTGGTCATTCTTCCTTGTAGTACTGTTCTACTTTAGACAGAGACGGGTACACTCACTCTCTCAGACAAACTCACACCCTCTCTTTGACAGATTGATTGTAACTGAGATCAAACTCTGTGTTGGTCCAGTCAGGACAAAATCATCAGTGTTAAAACAAAACTCCGTTTCTAGCTAGGAGGTCAACATTTAAGGATCTGTCTTGTCATTGGCTTTTTCCCTATGGAGGGCAGTTGCTATTGTGTGTGTGTCTGTGTGTGTGTCTGTGTGTGTCTTGCCAGGTACTCTATTGGATTGTATCGTTCTGACAGTGGCTGCAGGGAGTGAGTCTGAGACCCAATCATCCTCCGCTGCTCAGCTTTCCATACTGGACCCTAATTGACGTGTGTGTGTGTGTTGAGCATGTCTGTGTCAGCTGAAATGGGTCCTACTGACAGCTGTCAGGTTGTTTGGCTCAATCTCTTCCATATCCCCAGGTCTTAAAGTCATTCGCACTACACACACACCGCACACGCTACACACATGACCATTGTCAACCCATGGGCTGAAGTTCAGTGGAAACCTAGTATACTCTGTTGATAGCTGGGAGATGCCTGGGCCAATTTCCTTAAATCATCTCAGAGTAGGAGTGTCTGATCCAGGATCAGTTTTGCTTTTCAGATCATAATGAATAAGATTGCATGGACAGCGGGACCTGATCCCAGCACTCCTACTCTGAGACCCTTTCTGAATATGGGCCCTGGTCTACGCTTCTCAAGGCTAAACAGCTCAGATAATGCCTGGATACTGGATAATAAACTCTGTTATACGATACAATACAATCCATTTCTATAGGTCCATCTATCGTCAGGGTCGTGTAATAGTGTCACGGATTTGGCCGAGGCTGCCCCTCCTCCTTGCTCAGGCAGGCTTCGGCGTTTCGTCGTCACTGGAATACTAGCTGCTGCCGATCTATGTTCTAAGTTTCTATGTTGCACCTGTTGTCTATTGTCACAAACCTGTTGCCTATTATTGTAATCACGCCTTCCCTATTTAACCCAGTGGCTCCCAATGTGTTTTGTGCGTGGTTGTTTTCGTTTCGTGTGTCGTTGGTTTGTGGGTTAGTTCCTCCCTGTGTGGAGGTATTATGTGTTGTATTCTTTACTTAATTCAGTAAAGTACGTTTCTGAGAGTTCTGTGTCCTGTGCCTGACTTCGATCCACAGCATTACACTGACACTCGTGACAAATAGGCTCTTGTTATTTGCAGGGAGGTGTTGTCTGTAGCTCTCAGCTCTCATGGACTAGATTGAGGCAGCAGTACAGGTATTTATCGTGCTGGCCTTTTGAATGACGTACAGTCCTGATTTATTTTACAAGTTAGCCTTGACCCCCCAAGACTTTCATTAGTGCTGGGGATACACAAACACACACACAGACCAGGACAATCACAAAACACACACACGCACACACACACACACACACACATGGCTTTATGATGAGCCAATTCCTCTCAATGGCCTCAGAGTGCTTTAGGGTCTGAATGATGAACATAATAAAGGGACAGTAGGGACTAATGAAAAGACTGAGTGGAATATCTGGCCAGGAGTGTGTGCCTGTGTGTGTGTGTGTATGTGCGTATATATACAGTTGAAGTCGGAAGTTTACATACACTTAGGTTGGAGTCATTAAAACTCGTTTTTCAACCACTCCACAAAAATGTACAAACTATAGTTTTGTAAAGTCGGTTAGGACATCTACTTTGTGCATGACACAAGTAATTTTTCCAACAATTGTTTACAGACAGATTATTTCACTTATAATTCACTGTATCACAATTCCAGTGGGTCAGAAGTTTACATACACTAAGTTGACTGTGCCTTTAAACAGCTTGGAAATGGCTTTAAAAGCTTCTGATAGGATAATTGACATCATTTGAGACAATTGGAGGTGTACCTGTGGATGTATTTCAAGGCCTACCTTCAAACTCAGTGCCTCTTTGCTTGACATCATGGGAAAACCAAAATAAATCAGCCAAAAAACAATTCTAGACCTCTACAAGTCTGGTTCATCCTTGGGAGCAATTTCCAAACGCCTGAAGGTACCACGTTCATCTGTACAAACAATAATACGCAAGTATAAACACCATGGGACCACGCAGCCGTCATACCGCTCAGGTGTTCTGTCTCCTAGAGATTAACGTACTTTGGTGCAAAAAGTGCAAATCAATCCCAGAACAACAGCAAAGGACCTTGTGAAGATGCTGGAGGAAACAGGTACACAAGTATCTACAGTAAAAACGAGTCCTATATCGACATAACCTGAAAGGCCGCTCAGCAAGGAAGAAGCAACTGCTCCAAAACCGCCATAAAAAAGCTAGACTACGGTTTGCAACTGCACATGGGGACAAAGATCGTACTTTTTGGAGAAATGTCCTCTGGTCTGATGAAACAAAAATAGAACTGTTTGGCCATTATGACCATCGTTATGAGGAAAAAGGGGAAGTCTTGCAAGCCGAAGAACACCATCCCAACCGTGAAGCACGGGGTGGCAGCATCATGCTGTGGGGGTGCTTTGCTGCAGGAGGGACTGGTACACTTCACAAAATAGATGGCATCATGAGGAAGGAAAATTATGTGGATATATTGAAGCAACATCTCAAGACTTCAGTCAGGAAGTTAAAGCTTGGTCGCAAATGGGTCTTCCAAATGGACAATGACCCCAAGCATACTTCCAAAGTTGTGGCAAAATGGCTTAAGGACAACAAAGTCAAGGTATTGGAGTGGCCATCACAAAGCCCTGACCTCAATCCTATAGAATATTTGTGGGCAAAACTAAAAAAGCGTGTGCGAGCAAAGAGGCCTACAAACCTGACTCAGTTACACCAGCTCTGTCAGGAGGAATTGGCCAACATTCACCCAACTTATTGTGGGAAGCTTGTGGAAGGCTACCCGAAACATTTGGCCTAAGTTAAACAATTTAAAGGCAATGCTACCAAATACTAATTGAGTGTATGTAAACTTTGACCCACTGGGTATGTAATGAAATAAATAAAAGCTGAAATAAATCATTCTCTCTACTATTATTCTGACATTTCACATTCTTCAAATAAAGTGGTGATCCTAACTGACCTAAGACAGGGCATTTTTACTAGGATTAAATGTCAGGATTTGTGAAAAACTGAGTTTAAATTTATTTGGCTAAGGTGTATGTAAACTTCCGACTTCAACTGTATATATATATATATATATATATATATATATACTGTATATGTGTTTGTGTGTGCTTATGTGTGTGTTTGTTTATATATGTGTGAGCAGCACTTAGTGTACGTCTCCAGTTAGCTTCAGATAATTACAGTTGAAGTCGGAAGTCATGCACAAAGTAGATGTCCTAACCGACTTGCCAAAACCATAGTTTGTTAACAAGAAATTTGTGGAGTGGTTGAAAAACAAGTTTTAATGACTCCAACATAAGTGTATGAAAACTTCCGACTTCAACTGTAGGTTAGGTCGTCGTTCCAAAAGGCACCCTATTCCCTATATAGTGCACTACTTTTGACCCGGGCCCATAGGAAATAGGGTGCCATTTGGGAGGCAGGATAGGTTATGTCTGAACACCACTTCCAGTGCATTGATTAAGCAATGGAGGTCACAGGGACAGGAGAGGACTGACAGACACACACACACACACACTTGGGAAAAATGAGTTGTGTGTGTATGCATGATATACTGTATAGTATGTGTGAGGATCTCTGTCTGTGTTGCCTACATTAGTTCCACACTGACAGAATCAGAGCAGACTGACTTAGGTCCTGTTTCTGTTTCTGTGTTTCTGGAGACTACCTCTAATTTATGCTCTGCTATGGCTGGGCCTGACTGGGTGTTATATTAGCAGCAATGTGTGTGTATGTAACCTATATAAGGATAGAAGGACTGGATATTGTTTGTCCACAGGAGTGATAAGGAGAGCCAGTCACACGAGGGGGGGTTGGTAAGTACAGAGAGAATGGGAGGGTGGGACATTTCATTCTCTACATGTCTCATTCCTTCACACTCTGTCTATACATACGGTATATCTTCATCTCCCCCTTCACTCTCTCTCCCCCTCTCTCCCACCCCCTCTCTGAAAGGCTGTAAGGAGAAGAGTGTGGGGGCAGAATGCTCCCTCTCTCTATAGTCTCTTGTTAAACTGCTGGCAGATGACAGAAAAATTAGAGCCATTTCTCCTGCTGACAGGTTGTTGTGTGTCTCTTCTGCTTCAAATGATTTGTGTCAGTTTGTTTTCACTCAAGCTGTCTCTCCTGCACAATGAGCACAGTGTACAGGTTGGCTTCCATAGGGAGAAGGATCTGATTATTCTATCTCCTAGCTGCCTGCCTCTCAAACCCATCATACACACACACACCTACACACATACACATGCATGCACACACAAAAAAGCGCACGCATGCATGGACACACACGTTCACACACGTTCACACATGTTCACACACACACACACACACACACACACACACACACACACACACACACACACACACACACACACACACACACACACACACACACACACACACACACACACACACACACACACACACACATCACACCAGGAGGAAAGCAGAAGACAGAGAGATGGCTGGTGCTACTTCTTGCTAATTATAAAGACACACTTTGATTGCCTTGTTTGGAAACACTTCTCAAACAGCTGTAATGATAATAATTAGTCACTGCTGAGGTTTACATGCCAGACAGAGGAGGCACAGTCATGTCTGACCCCCTGTATGTCTATGGTGTTTAATGTGTGTGTGTGTGTGTGTGTGTGTGTGTGTGTGTGTGTGTGTGTGTGTGTGTGCAGGAGCGTCATGCACCCATTCGTTTAGAAGGGGCATGCATTAAGTGAGGACTAAGGGGGGGGGTTGTTGAATTCAGAGAATTTTGAATTTTTAAACACCCGAAGCAGCTTTTTTCCTGCAATCTAGAGCCATAACATTATGCCTAATTTTATGTAAAAAATGCAATGGTTATCTAAGCATACCTCTTTACCTGTTCAATTGTCATTTTAATTAATGATGCACATTGATTCTTTAAGAACTTGTATGCCTTAGGAGTTTAGTACACCTACTCTATTCCATATCAAGTAACTTATGCAAGCAGTGAACAGGAAACAGGAGACAAAGGGCTGTGAGACATGGGTTTGATCCTAGACACATGAAAAGTGGGATGTATACAGACGGTACGGGGCAACAGAAGACAAACAGCAGAGGGGCTAATGACCTTGGAGATGGGGAAAGGGCTGATAAACCGGGGGGAAAGTTTGCGGATCTCCACCCGGAAGGGGCAGATCTCGAGTGGACAGCCACACCTTCTTCCTGAGATGATACCGGGGAGCCGCGGTCCGGTGGCGGTCCGCTTGTCATCGATACCTGGAGGTGGTCTTGAGAAGAGCCGACCGTGCTCTCCTCCAAGTATGATGACAGCGGCGGACAAACATCTGGGCAGAGGGTATGCCGACGTCTTCCTCTTGCTCCGGGAAGAGCGGGGGCTGATAACCCAGGGAACATTCAAAGGGCAAAAGACCTGTGACAGAGCAGGGAAGGGTGTAACGGACATATTCGACCCACACTAGTTGCTGGCTCCAGGTGGTGGGGTTGGCGGAGACCAGGCAGCGCAGAGTCGTATCCAGGTCTTGGTTGGCTCGCTCCGACTGGCCGTTGGACTGAGGGTGGAAACCGGAGGACAGGCTGACCGATGACCCAATGACTGTGCAGAACGCCTTCCAGAACTGGGACGAGAACTGAGGACCCAGGTTGGAGACCATGTCCACTGGGAGTCCATTGATCCGGAAGACGTGCTGCACCATGAGCTGGGCCGTCCCTTTGGCGGAGGGTAGCTTGAGGAGAGGAATGAAGTGGGCAGCTTTGGAAAACCGGTCCATAATTGTCAGGATGGTGGTGTTGCCATCAGGGGAAGACCCGTGACAAAGTCCAGGGATATGTGAGAACAGGGACGGTGAGCAACAGGCAGAGATTGGAGGAGACCAGCCGGAGCTTGCCGAGGAGTCTTTTTCTGCGCACAGATCGTGCAGGCGGCAACGAATGCGGAGACGTCAGGAACCATGGTAGGCCAAGGTCCGGCGGGAGCCCGGGTGGCAAGCAAGCCTGGAGGCGTGGGCCCACTCCATGACCGAGGAGATGAGTGGTAGCGGGTAGCGGTTCTTCACCGTGATGTCGTTGAGGCCCCAGTAGTTGATGCACGGGCCGGGGGAGGCAGAAGGACATATGAACCCGGCAGCTAGGGAATCCTCAATGTAGATCTCCATTGCCTTGGTCTCCGGACCCGACAGCAAGTACAGTCGTCCCCAGGGCGGAGTGGTGCCTGGGAGAAAGTCGATTCTGCAGTCGTAGAGTCGATGCGGCGGAAGCGAAGTGGCCCGGGCCTTACTGAACACCTCCCGGAGGTCCTGGTACTCTGCGGGAATGGCGTAGAGGTCCAAGGCAACTTCAGAGCCCCCAGGAACATGTCCCGGGGCAGGCTGCGCTGACTTCAGACAATGAGAGTGGCAGAACGGGCTCCAGCCCATGATGGCACCCATAGACCAGTCAATAAAGAGGTTGTGTTGCTGGAGCCAAGAGAAACCCAATACCACGGGAACCCGAGGAGACTTAATTAGCAGGAATTGGATTGTCTCGCTGTGGTTCCCTGATACTCGTAGGTTTATGGGGAATGGTATTGTGGGTGACCCGGCCTATAGAGCGCCCGTCCAGTGCTCTAATGTCCATGGGAATGGAGAGGGGCTGATAAAGCGTCCATAATATACATTTATACATTTAAAAAACATTACAACACATTCATAACAAATTTCACAGCACACTAAGTGTGTGCCCTCAGGCCCCTACTCCACTACCACATATCTACAACACAAAATCCATGTGTACGTGTGTGTATAGAGCGTATGTTATCATGTGTGTGTATGCATGTGTCTGTGCCTATGTTTGTGTTGCTTCACAGGCCCCGCTGTTCCATAAGGTGTATTTTTATCTGTTTTTTTAAATCTGATTCTACTGCTTGCATCAGTTACCTGATGTGGAATAGAGTTGCAGACAGTGTCGAAGTAACAAAAGTTTATTACAAAAACAGGGGGCAGGCAAACGACAGGTCAAGGACAGGCAGAGGTCAGTAATCAGGATCAGAGTCCAAAAGGTACAGAACGGCAGGCAGTCTCAGGGTCAGGGCAGGCAGAGGTCAATAATCCAGGGTGGTGTGACAAGGTACAGAACGGCAAGAAGGCTCAGGATCAGGGCAGGCAGAATGGTCAAAACCAGGAAAACTAGAAAACAGGAACTTGAGAAAGACAGGAGCAAGGGGAAAAAACGCTTGTAGGCTTGACGAAACAAAATGAACTGGCAACAGACAAACAGAGAACACAGGTATAAATACACTGGAAATAATGGGGAAGATGGGTGACACCTGGAAGGGTGTGGAGACAATCACAAAGACAAGTGAAACAGATCATGGTGTGACACGGCTGGCTTCTGGGTTAAGTGGGCAGTGTGTCAAGAAGCAGTGCGGCTTGTCAGTCATGTTTCGGAGGATGCATGGCTCTCGACCTTCGCCTCTCCCGAGTTCGTACGGGAGTTGCAGCGATGGGACAAGACTGTAACTACCAATTGGATATCATTAAATTTAGGAGAAAAAGGGGTAAAAAGTTACATAGCTCAGAGACAGTACTTAATGACTTCCTATTCACTAATAATGGTACATTACTGTCCTGTGGTTGGTGTAGGCCCTATCTATGAATAATGTGTTACCACAATGCTCATTATCAAATCATTATTTGCTGTACAACAAGTTCTCACCATGTTGTGTAAATTTTTATTAGATCAGCTATGTAAATCCATTTGTTCAGTCAAGGCTTGAACAGCCACGCAACTGATCCTCTGAACAAGCCCTAAATGTAAAATGTTTACACAGAGATGTAAAGTGATGGTGCCTAATAGACTCAGAGGCCCTGTCCGTGACATGGGGGCAGACACTAAAGCCCAGATCAATCAGGTGTGATCAGTGTTTTTGTCTTTAATTACAGTTACACTGACCCTGACCCTACCTAGCTATAAGGACACTTACTGAAGAGGTCCATGTAGACTGACACAAACACACACACACACACACACACACACACACACACACTTAAGCACGCATAGTCACACACACACACACACACTTAATTAAACACATTATTAATAGATAGGACCTACACCAACCACAGGACAGTAATGTACCATTATTAGTGAATAGGAAGTCATTAAGGACTGTCTCTGAGCTATGTAACAACAGACAGTTAGTGAAGCCCACAGGAAACTTGACGCCACAGAGACATGATTCCTGACAGAGGATTTTCACACCCAGCAGACAGCCAGTGGAGAAAATAGCCCAGATGTGCCAGAAACGCAACACTTACCATCACGGGGCTATAGCTCACAATCACAAGTTCACACACATATTCACACATATGTAAAGGGGGTGCAAGTCATGCACTTCCTTTTTATGGGGTCAGCCCGTTATCCATCCAATGTCAGACGAGACAAAGACCACTCCATCATCCAGCTGTTGCTAATGACACACACACACACACACACACACACACACACACACACACACACACACACACACACACACACACACACACACAGCATATGTTTTCTATCCTTGTGGGGACCTACAATTGATTTCCATTCAAAATCCTATTTTCCCTAACCTTAACCCCTAACCCTAAACCTAACCCTAACTCCTAAACCTAAACCTAATTCTAACCCTAACCCTAATTGCAACCCTAAACCTAACCCCTAAGCCTAACATAGCCTTTGTCCTTGTGGGGTCCTGGGAAATGTCCCTACAAGGGATAATTTTCCTTGTTTTACTATCCTTGTGGGGGATTTCCAGTACCCACGAGGATAGTAATACACACACACACACACACACACACCCCCTTACACCATTCCTAACCCACATGTGTTACACCTGGATTAGCTGTGTGTGTGTGTGCGTATGTGTCTGTGTGTGAGATCAAACATACACCATCCATGCCTGTATGGAATTCCTTCATCTCTCTCTCCTGTCCTCGCTTCCATTATCTAATATAAGAGACTAATCCTCTTGTGGTATTAATCTGCTTTAACGAGGGTTTGTTACCGTGCTGAGATGGAATTAAAACCCGGGGAGGGGGAGGGGGAGGGTGTGTGGGGAGTGGGTATGTGTGTTTGGGGGAAGGGAGATACAGGGGGAGGCTCTGACACACAATGCTAAGCTGTTATGTCTTCTCTTGTAGACCTATTCTCTGTTTCTCCTCTCCTTCTCACATCGCCACTCTAGAATGGAACCAATGATAACTTTGCCAAATAGTGAACTTCCAGCTAAATCAAGTATTTTACATACAGTACATACAGTATTTGACTGAGATCTGGTTAGTATGTGCATTGTGCAGTAAGGAGACTACATTCCCTGTCTGGAATCCTTATATGAGAAACCTAGAAACCTACAGTGAAACATATAATTAGGAATTAGAATTCTAAACGCTAAAGAGTAATTTAATAGGATCTCTATGCACTGAAATCTGTGTTATGCTCCTGTATGTCAAATCAGGATTGGTCCCACTACTAAAATGTCCCACTACTCTCCTTCTCATTATTCTGTTATTGTCCAGATTAGATTTTGTCCTGTTGTGTAGTTGATTCAGAGCCTAATGTTGATGCTGTCTGTAATAAAGTCTTGTTGAGCTAGTTTATCACAGTAACAGACCCTACAGTAGTGTCTTTTTTAGGAGCAGTTATTGTATTCTCTGGATATCTCCCAAATGGCATCCTATTCCCTATATAGTGCACTATTTTGACCAGAGCCCTATAGGCCCTGGTCAAAAGTAGTACGCTATAATATTTTGGGAGCATTTGGGATGCACCTCTCTCTGAAGTAAACAAAGGTCAGGCAGTCCCTCTATGTTACATGTCGTCTCCATGATTTTTTCAAAACGAAGTTTGGTCATTTGGAACGTTTTACCTCATTAAGATATTAGTGACACATCTGGCCCTTAACGTCCACACAGTTAGTCTTTGTCTGGCCGTCTGACGATGAGAGAATGCCACATACCACAGATGTTTTTGTCTGACTTTCTCCTTGTTTCCACAAGGTTCTGGTGTTCTCGTTGGTTCTGATTTCTGATTGGTTCCTGTGTTGTTTTGACCAATCAGACCGCTGCCTATATTTACTGTACAAAAGACAAGACTGACTATGGAGAGACATACTGTGATGCGTGTGATAGAATGAGTCAGGTGCAGGAGAGTAATACGCATCCACAAAGTTTATTCCGTCGATAAACAGTTGTGCAAGCATGCGACAACAAAACTCAGGCGCAGGGGAAAAATCTACCCTGGCAAACAACAAGGTAAGGGTAGCTCAACTGAGCTATACACAGCTCACAACAAACAATCACCCACATAGACAAGGAAGCAGAGGGAACACTTATACACTGACTAATTGGGGATAAGGACCAGGTGTGTGTGAATATTTAGACAAGACAAGTGAAGTGATGATAAATGGATCGGCAGCAGCTAGTAAGCCGGTGACGACGAACTCCGAAGCCTGCCCGAACAAGGAGGGGAGGCAGCCTCGGCTTCCTTCCTCATGATGCCATCTATTTTATGAAGTGCAACAGTCCTCCTGCAGCAAAGCACCCCCACAGCATGATGCTGCCACCCCGTGCTTCACAGTTGGGATGGTGTTCTTCGGCTTGCAAGCATCCCCCTATTTCCTCCAAACATAACAATGGTCATTATGGCCAAACAGTTCTATTTTTGTTTCATCAGACCAGAGGACATTTCTGCAAAAAGCACGATCTTTGTCCCCGTGCAATTTCAAACTGTAGTCTGGCTTTTTTATGGCGGTTTTGGAGCAGTGGCTTCTTCCTTGCTGAATTGCCTTTCAGGTTATGTTGATATAGGACTTGTTTTACTGTGGATATAGATACTTTTGTACCTGTTTCCTCCAGCATCTTCACAAGGTCCTTTGCTGTTGTTCTGTGATTGATTTGCTCTTTTCGCACCAAAGTACGTTAATCTCTAGGAGACAGAACACGTCTCCTTCCTGAGCGGTATGACGGCTGCGTGGTCCCATGGTGTTTATACTTGCGTACTATTGTTTGTACAGATGAACGTGGTACCTTCAGGCGTTTGGAAATTGCTCCCAAGGATGATCAAACTTGTGGAGGTCTATAGTTATTTTTCTGAGGTCTTGGCTAATTTCTTTTGATTTTCCCATGATGTCAAGCAAAGAGCCACTGAGTTTGAAGGTAGGCCTTGAAATACATCCACAGGTACACCTCCAATTGACTCAATTTATGTCAATTAGCATATGAGAAGCTACTAAAGCCATGACATCATTTTCTGGAATGTGTTTAAAGGCACAGTCAACTTAGTGTATGTAAACTTCTGACCCACTGGAATTGTGATACAGTGAATTATAAGTGAAATAATCTGTCTGTAAACAATTGTTGGAAAAATTACTTGTGTCATGCACAAAGTAGATGTCTGTCATAAATAGCTGATGTGGATGCGGTGTAGGAGTCAGGCGCAGGACACAGAGGCTCAGTCAAAACGACTTTACTTAAGACTGAATAGCGAACAAAAGCAAAACGGCCTCGAAAACACAGGAGGCAAAACGATTACGTAACACAGTGCGTAAAATACTCGTTCCACAATAAGAGCGTACAGAGACATCAACGGACAGGCGGACAACAACACACAACTACAAACAAAACCAAAGGAAACTTATAGGTGACATAATCAATACGTGATATGGAACAGGTGCACTAATCAGACAAAACCAAACAAACATAGATAACATCAAACGGTAGCAGCTAGTACTCCGGGGATGTCAGGGTTGAGTGTAGTGGGAACGTGGAATCACACGCAGGACACAGAGATTCAAAAAACAGATGTCTTTTAGTGAAGTCCGTAGTACACGCCAAACACGGCAACAGGCCACAGGCGAACAAACGCACACTAGACTGTCCAAAGAAAGAACGCACAACGTGCAGGACTCTCTTAAACAACACGAAATAAAGAGAGCACAAAACAGAGGACCAAACAACAACACGTGACAATAGAACAATTACACACAACACCTGACCAAACACAAGAAACTAAATAGGGTGCCTAATGAACACTTAACAATCAACAGGTGTAACAAACAGACAAAACCAATCAAACATGAAACATCGAACGGTGGCAGCTAGTACTCCGGAGACGACGACCGCCGAAGCCTGCCCGAACAAGGAGAAGGAGCCGCCTCGGCCGAAACCGTGACAGGGGACGATGAACGCCGAAGCCTGCCCGAACAAGGAGGAGGAGCAGCCTCGGCGGAATCCGTGACAATGTCCTAACCGATATGCCAAAACTATAGTTTGTTAAAAATAAATTTGTAGAGTGGTTGAAAAACAAGTTTTAATGACTCCAACCTAAGTGTATGTAAACTGCCGACTTCAACTGTATATATATATAAATAATGTGATTTGCCAATTGTGTAACCTTGAATAATAGTGTACAGTTCATGTACAAAAGTAAAAAGAGAGTAAAAGAGGAAGCCTTACTGGAGAGTAAGTAGAGAGAGAAAGATGTCAAGAGGAGAGAGAGGGGGAGTGCAGCGGAGAGGAGAAGAGAGAGAGAGCTGTAATTTATCGGGCTGACAGAGGAAGTGAAATATGCTGTGGGTGTGTGAGTATGACAGTTGAGATGAATGGAGACATCAGGAGGAGGGCGCGGAGCAGAGCGGCCGTGTGTGTGTTTTATTCACCCTGTCAGACACACACCATGTTCAAGGGTTTCATTTCAGCCGTCTCCCTGTCTGCCCATCACGGCTGTGTGTGTGTTTCTGTGTGTGTCTGTGTGTGTGTATGTGTGTGGCCATCAGTGCAGCTAATGGGCACATTGAGCAGACAGGAGAGTAACAGGTGGGGAGATGGCAGCAGTCCTCTCCTCTCCTCTCCTCTCCTCTCCTCTCCTCTCCTCTCCTCTCCTCTCCTCTCCCTCTCCTCTCCTCTCCTCTCCTCTCCTCTCCTCTCCTCTCCTCTCTCCCTCTCCTCTCCTCTCCTCTCCTCTCCTCTCCTCTCCTCTCCTCTCCTCTCCTCTCCTCTCCTCTCCTCTCCTCTCCTCTCCTCTGTCTGGACAGTGGACTGCTCTCTCCATCCTCTCAGAGCCATATTATGTAACACACAGAGCCTTGTGATCCAAGTGGACAGTATAGTCAGAAAAAGAGAGAGAAGGCAGGAGTAATTTACAGTGAAGCATTCATTCTTGTTAATAAACACACTTTCTTCCCTACTTCATACATCATCCAGAGAGGTCTAAATCTACCTTTCTTTCCTTTGTTTTCTATAGGCCAGTTTTCCTGCTCCATGGCAACATGGTAATAATATCACACATTAAACTCTAGATCCCACCATTGCATTACACTAAAACTCTATAGTGTGTTTTGGTTACAACATAAACATGCTTACGCTGATTTACATTGTACAGCAGTTATTATTACTACAGTAAATGAAATGTGGAAGCGTCCATGCTGGGAAGCAGTGATGGAGTGTGTGTTGATTTAATGACACATGACCAAGACCATGTCAGTGGAAATGTTTTTGGGCTGTGCTTCTGTAGTGTCACTTTACTTGTTCTACTCTTGTACTTCTTTATTTGTCCTTTTCTGTCTTACTCTATGGTCCGTGCTATCCGGGATCCTTGGGACGTTCTTACCCCATTGAAGTCTACATTTAAAATGGTAAAGGTAAGGGTTATGGTTATAGTTAAGGGAAGGACGTCCAAAGTATCCCGGATAGCACTGACCCGTACTCTATCCCCCCTCTTGTGCCCCTTCTTTCCTTCCCTTTTTTACTATTTACTATTCTTCTTCTGTCTAGATGTATTTCTATATCTATAGAGCAGTGATTATTGGCTGTGTGATAGCTGTGTTGAGGTTCTTAGCTGTGTGATGGGGGTGTCACTTGTCTACCTATTAGTGAGGTTCTTATCTGTGTGATGGGGGTGTCACTTCTCTACTTATTAGTGAGGTTCTTACCTGTGTGATGGGGGTGTCACTTCTCTACTTATTAGTGAGGTTCTTAGCTGTGTGATGGGGGTGCCACTTCTCTACTTATTAGTGAGGTTCTTAGCTGTGTGATGGGGGTGTCACTTCTCTACTTATTAGTGAGGTTCTTAGCTGTGTGATGGGGGTGTCACTTCTCTACTTATTTGTTGTCTTTTCTTTCTTAGTCTACTAGTGTCCTCCATTTTCTTCATATTCTGTGTATTCTTCATAATCTATGGTCTAGTATTTTTCCTGAGTACGTAGGGTGTGTAGTTGTTTTGTGGTGTGTAGCTTCTGTTGTCTTTGGTCCTTTAATAAACTCAACTGGAGGACAACTACCACTGTGGTCATGGTCCATCTGGAGTACAGTAGCATGTTGCCCCTAGTCTTTGATCTAAGGTCAGTTTTGTGTTTACCCTCCTTATTGTTAGGGTTAGGATTGGGGGAGGGTAAGCTGATCCTAGATCTGTGGTTAGGGGGCAAATTCTCCTAGGGAGCCAACCAGACAGATGAGAGGGAGCAGGGGACAGATCAAATGGACCAATCAGTTGAGAGGAATCAGCGAGCGACAGCAGACAGAGACTAAACATCGTCAGACAGGAAGGAAGCTGCTGTGGCTGAATTACACAATGTAGTTACAACCCACACCTAAATATTTACCACTATCACCGCTAGCCTCACCGCTCCCTGTCCCCTGCTCCATGATTAGAGGGTTAGGGGATGTGTGTGTGTGCACGTGTGTGTTTGCGTATGTCTGTGTAGCTTATGTGTGTGCATGTTTGTGTGTGTGCATACGTATGTGTGTATAAATGTGTGTGCGTAGGTCCATGTGTGTGTGGGTGTATGTCAAGGGGGGTTAGTCCTGCAGGGACCACCTAGGTGAACAATAGGCCTTTCATTGTGGCCCGAAAGATCCAGAGCTCCAGACAGGAAACCCCAGTCAGTGGCCCAGACTGGGGGAACCTGAGGGTAATTTGGGCTGCAGGTCTGGAGCTCACTCACTGGATGTAGGGGTGGTAACAGAGAACAAATAGTTGGTTGGATGGGCTGTGGCCTAGGGGGTGGACTAGGGGGTGATTTGGAGCTACGTGGGGGTATGTGGGCTGGATGAGGGTAGGCCAAGGTGTTTTGGGGGGAGGGCAGCAGTACCGCAGTGTGTCTCTTTCTCTTTCTCTCTGTGTGTGTTACACAGATCGGATAGAGGTCAGGTAGAAAGCCTACATAACAGATGCGAGCCAGAATCTCTGTTCTTGATTGCACTGAGCCCCAGTCAGCAGATGTTTAATCACTATTATTGTATTAGTGGTGAAATGAATAGGCAGATGTGTTGCTGATTGTTATGATATTACAGTAGTCAGATTACGCCAGTGATTAGGGACGTAGGTTTTACCCAACTGGAACTGAGCTGCTGCCCCGGCCATAGTCTCAGTTAATCCTTCTACCCCGAAACAAATCCCTCTGTCATCCCTGCGATTCTGGGAAGAGGTTATACAAGCCACACACACACAAGGGTACACACATTTTACATTACATTTGATATTTTAGTCATTTAGCAGACACTCTTATCCAGAGCGACTTACGGTATTGAGTTCATACATTTACATACTTTTTTCATACTTGTCCCCCTTGGGAATTGAACCCACAACCCTGGCGTTGCAAGCGCCATGTGCTACCAACTGAGCTACACACACACAAGACACACAGATGCACACATGCACACGCACACGCACACACGCAGACACACACGCACAAACCAACCCTCCTGGCCCAGCTGTGGCTCTCATGTATGGTTTATAATACGAGGTTGGCTACTGCTAACAATGGTCATGTTTATCTGATCCTTATTAAAGACCTGCTCACAATGGAACAGAAGGCCTGTGTCCCCTCTCTCTCTCTCTCTCTCTCTCTCTCTCTCTCTCTCTCTCTCTCTCTCTCTCTCTCTCTCTCTCTCTCTCTCTCTCTCTCTCAATTCAATTCAATTCAATTTCAATATAAGGGCTTTATTCTCTCTCAATTCAATTCAATTTCAATATAAGGGCTTTATTGGCATGGTATGTTAACATTGTCAAAGCAAGTGAAGTAGATAGTAAACAAAAGTGAAATAAACAATAAATATTAACAGTAAACATGACACTCTGAAGTTCCAAAAGAATAAAGACATTTCAAATGTCATATTATGTCTATATACAGTGTTGTAACAATGTGCAAATAGTTAAAGTACAAATGGGAAAATAAATAAACATAAATATGGGTTGTATTTACAGTGGTGTTTGTTCTTCACTGGTTGCCCTTTTCTTGTGGCAACAGGTCACAAATCTTGCTGCTGTGATGGCACACTGTGGTTTTTCACCCAGTAGATAAGGGAGTTTATCAAAATTGGGTTTGTTTTCGAATTCTTTGTGGATCTCTGTAATCTGAGGGAAATATGTGTCTCTAATATGGTCATACATTTGGCAGGAGGTTAGGAAGTGCAGCTCAGTTTCCACTTCATTTTGTGGGCAGTGTGCACATAGCCTGTCTTCTCTTGAGAGCCAGGTCTGCCTACGTCGGCCTTTCTCAATAGCAAGGCTATGCTCACTGAGTCTATACATAGTCAAAGCTTTCCTTAAGTTTGGGTCAGTCACGGTGGTCAGGTATTCTGCCACTGTGTACTCTCTGTTTAGGGCCAAATAGCAATATAGTTTGCTCTGTTTTTTTGTTAATTCTTTCCAATGTGTCAAGTAATTCGCTTTTTGTTTTCTCATGATTTGGTTGGGTCTAATTGTGTTGTTGTTGTTGTTGTCCTGGGGCTCTGTGGGGTCTGTTTGTGTTTGTGAACAGAGCCCCAGGACCAGCTTACTTATGGGACTCTTCTCCAAGTTCATCTCTCTGTAGGTGATGGCTTTGTTATGGAAGGTTTGGAAATCGCTTCCTTTTAAGTGGTTATAGAATTTAACGGCTCTTTTCTGGATTTTGATAATTAGCGGGTATCGGCCTAATTTTGCTATGCATGCATTAATTGGTGTTTTAAGTTGTACACAGAGGATATTTTTGCAGAATTCTGCATGCAGTCTCAATTTGGTGTTTGTCCCATTTTGCGGACCCCAGACCTCACAACCATAAAGGGCAATGGGTTCTATAACTGATTCAAGTATTTTTAACCAGATCCTAATTGGTATGTCGAATTTTATGTTCCTTTTGATGGCATAGAAGGCCCTTCTTGCCTTGTCTCTCAGATCATTCACAGCTTTGTGGAAGTTACCTGTGGCGCTGATGTTTAGGCCAAGGTATGTATAGTTTATTGTGTGCTCTAGGGCAACGGTGTCTAGATGGAATTTGTATTTGTGGTCCTGGCAACTGGACCTTTTTTGGAACACCGTTATTTTTGTCTTACTGAGATTTGCTGTCAGGGCCCAGGTCTGACAGAATCTGTGCAGAAGATCTAGGTGCTGCTGTAGGCCCTCCTTGGTTGGGGACAGCAGCACCAGATCATCAGCAAACAGTAGACATTTGACTTCAGATTCTAGTAGGGTGAGGCCGGGTGCTGCAGACTGTTCTAGTGCCCTCGCCAATTCGTTGATATATATGTTGAAGAGGGTGGGGCTTAAGCTGCATCCCTGTCTCACCCCACGGCCCTGTGGAAAGAAATGTGTTTTTTTTTCTTCCAGTTTTAACCGCACACATGTTGTTTGTGTACATGGATTTTATAATGTCGTATGTTTTTCCCCCAACACCACTTTTCATCAATTTGTATAGCAGACCCTCATGCCAAATTGAGTCAAAAGCCTTTTTGAAATCAACAAAGCATGAGAAGGCATTGCCTTTGTTTTGGTTTGTTTGTTTGTCAATTAGGGTGTGCAGGGTGAACACGTGGTCTGTCTTACGGTAATTTGGTAAAAAGCCAATTTGACATTTGCTCAGTACATTGTTTTTACTGAGGAAATGTACGAGTCTGCTGTTAATGATAATGCAGAGGATTTTCCCAAGGTTGCTGTTGACGCATATCCCACGTTAGTTATTGGGGTCAAATTTGTCTCCACTTTTGTGGATTGGGGTGATCAGTCCTTAGTTCTAAATATTGGGGAAGAATGGTGTTTGTCCCATTTTGCTAAGAATGATGTTAAAGAGTTTAAGTATAGCCAATTGGAATTTGTGGTCTGTATATTTTATCATTTTATTGAGGATACCATCAACACCACAGGCCTTTTTGGGTTGATGGGTTTGTATTTTGTCCTGTAGTTCATTCAATGTAATTGGAGAATCCAGTGGGTTCTGGTAGTCTTTAATAGTTGATTCTAAGATTTGTATTTGATCATGTATATGTTTTTGTTGTTTGTTCTTTGTTATAGGGCCAAAAAGATAACTCTTCGTGTTGTTGTTTGTTTAGTGTTTTCCAATTTTCCCAGAAGTGGTTAGAGTCTATGGATTCTTCAATTACTTTGAGCTGATTTCTGACATGCTGTTCCTTCTTTTTCCGTAGTGTATTTCTGTATTGTTTTAGTGATTCACCATAGTGAAGGCGTAGGCTCAGGTATTCTGGGTCTCTATGTTTTCGGTTGGATAGGTTTCTCAATTTCTTTCTTAGGTTTTTGTATTCTTCATCAAACCATTTGTCATTGTTGTTAATTTTCTTTGGTTTTCTGTTAGATTTTTTTTTGATTTGATAGGGAAGCTGAGAGGTCAAATATAATGTTTAGGTTTTCTACTGCCAAGTATACACGTTCACTATTACAGTGAAACGTTTTGTCCAGGAAGTTGTCTAAAAGGGATTGAATTTGTTGTTACCTAATTGTTTATTGGTAGGCTTCTACACTACTTTCCTTCCATCTATAGCATATCTTAATATTATTCAGTTCCTTTGGCTTTGATGCCTCATGATTGAGTATTGCTCTGTTCAAGTAGACTGTGATTTTACTGTGATCTGATAGGGGTGTCAGTGGGCTGACTGTGAACGTTCTGAGAGACTCTGGGTTGAGGTCAGTGATAAAGTAGTCTACAGTACTACTGCCAAGAGATGAGCTATAGGTGTACCTACCATAGGAGTCTCCTTGAAGCCTACCATTGACTATGTACATACCCAGCGTTCGACAGAGCTGGTTATGTTGTCGTAGTTGTGCCTAGGGGGGCATATGGGGGAGGGAATGCTGTCACCTCCAGGTATGTGTTTGTCCCCCTGTGTGCTGAGGGTGTCAGGTTCTTGTCCAGTTCTGGCATTTAGGTCGCCACAAACTAGTACATGTCCCTGGTCCTGGAAGTGATTGATATCCCCCTCCAGGATGGAGAAGCTGTCTTTATTAAAGTATGGGGATTCTAGTGGGGAGATATAGCTAGGACACAGAGGACATTTTTCTCTGTTGAGATAATTTCCTTTTGAATTTCTAACCAAATGTAAAATGTTCCTGTTTTGATTAATTGAATAGAGTGAGTTAGGTCTGCTCAATACCAAATTAGCATAGCCCCTGAGTCCCTTCCCTGTTTTACATCTGGTAGTTTGGTGGATGGGACTACCAGCTCTCTGTAACCTAGAGGGCAACCAGTGGGTCCATCTCCTCTATACCATGTTTCTGTATTTCTGATTTCTTTGGTGAAGTCCAGGTTCCTGCTCTTTAGGCCAAAGGCAGATGACCTCAGGGCTTGGATATTCCAGGATGAGATAGTGAAGGCTTTGTGCTCCATAAAGTGTCCAATGTTCTTAGTCGTGTGGTTTGGCCTCAGACCAGTAAGTGTGAGCAGAGCCTGCTGAGCATCTGGTACATGCCATTGGCTTGGGCTAGTGTAAGAGTGGGAGTTGGGCCTGTTTGCCTGCTCACGGCCTGGGCGTATGTGTGACTTTCATGTTGAGGCCCTCTTTGTGGGAGTGGGGGGCATGGGGTGGGTAGGAGGGGCATAGGTCTAATGTGAGGGGGCCTAAATGGGGTGTGGGCCTGGTTGAGCGAAGGTGGGCACTGCTGCCTTGTATAGGTGGACCTGGCCGTAAAGGCTGTTCAAGTCCAGGGTGGAGTGGTGGGCCAGGAAGACATTTGGTTTTGAGGCACAGTCACGGGAAATACTTGTGTTTACCAGCTTTATGGTAGCAAGGTGGAAGTATTTTTGTGGTATCAGGGTGGAGACAACCACTTGTGCGTTGGGGGAAGTAGGAGAAGCTTTTTCAATCACTCCCTTGAGTGCTGTGGCCACCCTTTCCTGCTCAGGTCGTTTGTGCCTGTGTGTACTATTATGTGGCTGGGTGATCCTAATTGGTCCTCAGACAGAAGGTCTAGGGCGCGCTGGGTGTTTGGACACCAGAGTTTACACACTGTGTGTTTGGGAAAAAGTGTATTTTCTTGTATGTATTTCCCGTTTGAGTCCATAAGGATTATAGTCTATGGATTCTCTCTCTCTCTCTCTCTCTCTCTCTCTCTCTCTCTCTCTCTCTCTCTCTCTCTCTCTCTCTCTCTGTCTCTCTCTCTCTCTCTCTCTCTCTCTCTCTCTCTCTCTCTCTCTCTCTCTCTCTCTCTCTCTCTCTCTCTCTCTCTGTCTCTCTCTCTCTCTGTCTTTCTCTGTCTCTCTCTCTCTCTCTCTCTCTCTCTCTCTCTCTCTCTCTCTCTCTCTCTCTCTCTCTCTCTCTCTCTCCTCGCTCTCTCTCTCTCTCTCTCTCTCTCTCTCTCTCTCTCTCTCTCTCTCTCTCTCTCTCTCTCTCTCTCTCTCTCTCTCGCTTTCTGTATTTGTTTGTGTGTGTGTGCTTCAGGAGCCCGATACACAGTTGAGGTGTGTGTGTGTGTGTGTGTGTGTGTGATTGTGTTTATCCAACCATAGTGATTGTGCTCTACAGGGGGAACTAGCCTCCCCAGGTTATATCCCCTCTTCCCACCACGACATACGACTAAAATAACACACACTGTTAGATGCTACTGTCACTATTAACATGGACTCTATCTTAGCATGAACGTGTAGGCAAGTAAACAACAGTAAATAACAAAGTAATACAAATAGAATTGAAAAGTACTGAGTAATACAAAGAGAGGGTCTGTATACTTAGCTCTAGTTATTCTCCTAAAACCTCTGTCAATGTTGCTGACAGTGTTAGCAGATGCTAATCCATTGTTGCAGAGCAGTGGAGGCTGCTGAGGGGAGGACGGCTCATAATAATGTCTGGAATGGAGTCAATGGAATGGTGTCAAACACATCAAAAACATGGTTTTGTTGATACCACTTCATTGACTTGTCTTGATGGTGTACTGTATGTCCCTGAATGGCTTTGGAGCATGGTACCCTGTTCCAATATGATTTAGTATGTATTAGTTATGTATTCAGCTGTACCAATGTAACTCCAATCCGTCCAAGGCAGGTCAATGATTACTACTTTAAGTGAGGGTGGAAATAAGGATGAATTTGGCATTTCTACTGTATAAACAGTCCCTGGTCTCTCTCTGCTGAGGGGTTTTGTGATGGATGCTGGTGGTTTAGAACAGGAGCTGGAGGAGAGGGGTATTGCAATAGATGCTGGTGGTTTAGAACAGGAGCTGGAGGAGAGGTGTATTGCAATAGATGCTGGTGGTTTAGAACAGGAGCTGGAGTAGAAGTGTATTGCGATGGTTGCTGGTGGTTTAGAACAGGAGCTGGAGGAGAGGTGTATTGTAATGGATGCTGGTAGTTCATAACAGGAGCTGGAGGAGAGGTGTATTGTAATGGATGCTGGTGGTTTATAACATGAGCTGGAGGGGAGGTGTATTGTAATGGATGCTGGTGGTTTAGAACAGGAGCTGGAGGAGAGGTGTATTGTAATGGACGCTGGTGGTTTAGAACAGGAGCTGGAGGAGAGGTGTATTGTAATGGATGCTGGTGGTTCATAATAGGAGCTGGTGGAGAGGTGTATTGTAATGGATGCTGGTGGTATATAACATGAGCTGGAGGGGAGGTGTATTGTAATGGATGCTGGTGGTTTAGAACAGGAGCTGGAGGACAGGTGTATTGTAATGGATGCTGGTGGTTTAGAACAGGAGCTGGAGGAGAGGTGTATTGTAATGGATGCTGGTGGTTTAGAACAGGAGCTGGAGGACAGGTGTATTGTAATGGATGCTGGTGGTTTAGAACAGGAGCTGGAGGAGAGGGGTATTGTAATGGATGCTGGTGGTTTAGAACAGGAGCTAGAGGAGAGGGGTATTGTAATGGATGCTGGTGGTTTAGAACAGGAGCTGGAGGAGAGGTATATTGTAATGGATGCTGGTGGTTTAGAACGGGAGCTGGAGGAGAGGGGTATTGTAATGGATACTCGTGGTTTAGAACAGGAGCTGGAGGAGAGGTGTATTGTAATGGATGCTGGTGGTTCATAACAGGAGCTGGAGGAGAGGTATATTGTAATGGACGCTGGTGGTTCATAACAGGAGCTGGAGGAGAGGGTGGCACAATGAGAGTATGGTGCCCTTGTGCCAAGTCTTTTCAGTCCATGGAAAGTGTGTGTGTACGTGCGTGCGTGTGTGTGCGTATATCCAATGTCCATGTGTGCGTGCATTTGCGTACACATTTGTATGTGTGTGTGAGTGTGCTGGTGTGTCTAAATGGCCATTGTGCTGCAACCATAGAGGAGATGGAGAGTGTATTGTAACACAAAGCCACCAGCTCAGCCCAGACCAGTCAGACCTATTTGGCATGCACCTGGCATCTCCTCAGACGCGGGACATTATTAATTGCTAATACATATTTATGTGGCACAAATTTGCCATTTGTTTATGCATAAAATTATCAATAGCGGTAGGGCGCTTAGCCAGAGAAAATTGTGACCTTTTTAAATAGTAATAAATGGAATCGTGTGTGTGTGTGTGTGTGTGTGTGTGTGTGTGTGTGTGAGGTATAGTCTGAACGACTGTTATCTACATGACTGAAAGAGAGATTGTTTTTTAACAGAAAAGATGGTGGGAATTTTTTTGTCTTTGTTTGGAAATACAGTAAATTATTTGCCAAGAGTAGAGGCGAGTGTAGGCTGATAATTGGTGAGTCTGTGAATGTCTGTGTGTATGTATGTGTGTGTATATGTATGTGTACTGTGCCTGAATGTGTTTAAGAGTGACTGTGTCGGTCTTTGAGTGTACAAAGTGTGTATATGTTTTCGTGCTGTCTGTGTATTTGTGTGCATACTATTTGTGCATGTGTGTGTATTTGAGTATGCGTGTGTGTAGTTCAGTCAGTGCCTCGCTGCAGGTGACTCCACTATCCTCCCTCGCCTATGCTTGACCTACTGGGCACGCTCAGACACACTCAACTCAATAACGAATAAATGAGTCCCATTTCAAGTGACTCGTCCCCCTTTTTGCAAACACATTTACTTTCTATTAATGGCTGATCTCCTGTGCCAGCGAGTGGGATGGCAGGCAGGCTGTATTAACATACAGATTACAGAGGGCTCTTCACCGGGAAGTGACACAAACTTACAGGCACACACACACACACACATATGCAGACAGGTGGACACACACACACACACACACACACACGCCGGCAGGCAGACACACACCCACCCTGGAGTCACTGACTCTCCATTTTCTCTCCTCTCTCTCTCTCTCTCTCTCTCTCTTTCAGCTGCTGTATATTATGCACCTGTGGCGACTGACTCTGCATATCTGTTTTGTGTAACTTGTCTAACTCACTCTTCTCTCTCTCCTCCTTCTCCACCTCCCCACCATCTTGCACTCCCTCTCCCACCCTCCTCTCTCTTTCTCCCTCTCTCTCCCCTCTCTCTCTCTCTCTCTCTCTCTCTCCCTCTCTCCCCCCTCTCGCTCTCTCTCTCTTTATCTCTGTTCCAGGGTGCAGCCTCTCTCTTATGTGTATCCAGTCCACCAAGTCATCTCTTCAGGGACGTTAGTAGGTCAGCTGCTATTTTCATACTTCTGAATCCCAAACACACACTTATTCACCCCTCCCTAGTTCTCTACTGTAGACACTTACTCACTCTCCCCTAGTTCCGTACTGTACTGCTTAAAACAGGTTAAAGATAGACCTAGTAGGTAAAGAAGACAAGGGTTGGTGGAGGCTCTGCAGAGGGGCGTGATGGTGGTGAGTTAAAAAAAGTCACTTTCCTGACAGTGTTTCCCAGTTCTCTTCAACGTCCAAAAAAAGCCTTGTCACTAAAGTGTATCTAGACGGGACAAAACCCACCCTGATAACCCTGATGGCCTCAACATGAAAGACATCACATCATCAGGCTTCTGCCTCTTTCCTAACTGAGCAGCTTTCATGTGGCCTTCACCGGGTCACACAGGGCTCCGGCCAGTTTCCATGACTACACCACGCATTCAGCCAATCAGGCCCTCCCATTCGCCCCAGTGGAACAGTGGGCAGCCAATAGCCATCACATCACTGGCGTGGATCTACAGAGAGAGGGGAGAAGGGGAGAGAGACCTTTAGTGCTTAGCCAAGGCCTTCACCCTATACAAGGACAGGGGCTGAGGAGAGGACTGTGAAATAGAGGAGCAACACTGTGAGGACTATAAGGACAGTTAAGACAGGACAGTGATGTGGATGGGGGGCCGAGAATAGACAGAAGGACAAAGAGGACAGTGCTGAGGGACAGTAGGGGTGATGTTGACTGTGAACTGCAGACACAGAGACAAGGGGAAGAGAACATATGCAGGGACTGTAGGGACACACAGGGGCTATGGGGACAGTGGAGTGGGACAGTACATAAGGGACTATGGGTACAGTACATAGGGGAGAGGGTCCATCCCGGGCCAGATGGAGAGGTCTTTGTGTGTCGAAGGAGAGGAGAGTAACAATACAGGGCCAGCTGAGAGCACTGCCCTGACCACTGGTCCTCAGAGAGCAGACTACACACACATCACTGTGGCGTGTCACTGCTGTCTCTTCAGCTGCCAACGCGGCCAGCCGGAAAGCTCTGTCCCCAAATCAGATAGTTTTTCTGTCAGATCCACTAGAGTGCTACGCCTCACAGGGCATGATATTGTCTGACATATGGGTTAGCTCCTCTCTCTCTCTCTCTCTCTCTCTCTCTCTCTCTCTCTCTCTCTCTCTCTCTCTCTCTCTCTCTCTCTCTCTCTCTCTCTCTCTCTCTCTCTCTCTCTCTCTCTCTCTCCCTCTCTATTGCTCTTTCTCTCTCTGTCTATGAAACATAGCCACACATGGAGACCCAGAATGGAGTGGTTGTTGCAGTTTCACAAAATACTGTACAATAATACACAATGAAGTGTAACTGGGCTAGGCTAAGAGGTCAGTGGCCGGAAGCAGCAGCAGGAAACAGTGCTGTGGAGCAGGAAGTAGTTGGGCTGTAAAGTTGTTTTAGAACTGGTGACCCTCTTGACTTCTAGATGTAACATCCTCTTCCTGACTCCCTAAAGCACTGATGTCCACGTAGAACTGTGTGTGTTTGTGTGTGTGTGTCTGTGGTGTGTGCCCAAATGGATAGACAGAACTGCAGTCTACTAGAACAGTACTGTCTACCCTACTTGTTATGATTCCATCTATGTATATGTGTGTGTAGCAGCTGATGATATACACAGATAGAGAGGCTGATGGAGGACGTGAGCTCTGGTGTTTGAGCTGAGGAGATGAATGACTGTCCTGCACTGGACCCTGTATATGCCACACACACACAAACACACACATCCCCATCTCTGTGTATACCAGCCGTCAGTTCTTTAGTGGCTGGTAACAAAGGGTGTGTTTAGCCCAGGGTAGCAGTGTAAATACATGGAGAGTAATGGAGGTGATTGTACTATAGTTGTATACAGCAGACAGAGTGAGTAGGGCAGAGCCTTTTAACTGGGCTTATGGCCCTTGGAATAACACACTGGGGATACGCTACCTACCGCACGTCCACCTACTGCAGGCATGTACAGAGGCTACCTCCCAAATGGCACCCTATTCCCACTATTGTGGACTTCAAAAGTAGTGCACTATGGAGGGAATAGGGTGCCAATTGGGACACTTGCCTACTGACTTCTAGACTGGCTTTTACTGAACAGTGGAGGAATAGTACCTGTAGAATAGTTATGGGACTGTATAATTGCAGCATAATAACAGTAGGATTGCTATGGTTAATGTCACTCACTGTTTGGTGTGTGGCCTAACCCTGGCGGTCTGTACTCACACACACACACACACGTGCATGCACACACACACACACACATACATACGCGTGCACACACACACACAGACACACACACACACACAAACAAGCGCCACACACACACACACACACACACACACACACTCTCCACAGGCTGCAGTGGGAACACATCATCTGTCACCCAGACCTTCTCAGTGGGCGACAGATTGTCCTGGCGGTATACCTCATAGTCCCTAATGTGTGTGTGTGTGTGTTCCTTATATTCTCCTGTGTGTGTGTGTGTGTGTTCCTCATAGTCCCCCAGCACGCGCAATATGTTGATTTTGTATTCCCTTATGTGTGTGTATATGAGTGTGTGTGTGTCTGTGTGTCCCAGCATGTCCAATATGTACATTGTATTCCCAGTATGAGTCTTCCCAGGAAGCCCAGTGACAGAGGCCATAGCCATGTCTAGTGTACATGTAATCCAATTGTGGTGTATTGGCAGTGCTCTATGTAATTACCTAGAGTCGGTTAGTTAGCGTAGCATAGCATATAATGTAGCAGCAGAAAAGCCTTGCTTGACACAGGCAATGCCCTGGAGACTGTAGGGATAAATAGAGCAAGAGGCCCATCCGTCAAACATCAATAACCTACAGCTATTCAATCAGAGGGCCAGGGTATTCATACAACGCACACACACACACACACACACAGAACAAATGAATCAAACATCAATGGATTTAACAGCGCACGTTCAGAACAGCGGACGTTCAGCTTTTAACCTAAAACCCGGGTCAGTGTGTGATCAACCCAAACCCTGGAGCCTTATTTAACCATCATAAAACGCACATCAATTAAACATCAATACGGCTACATTTAATAGCTAAATAAAATAGAGCATTCAGAGTGATGTTCAATAACCCCACACCGCTCGGCGCGCAACACTTTCAAGAGTGTTCATAAATAAACATTACCTGGTTTTGGTTTGTTCTCCTCAGGTGAGAAAAAGCTCTCTATCCCTCCCTCTGTGTGAGTGTGTGTGTGTGTGTGTGTGTGTGTGTGTGTGTGTGTGTGTGTGTGTGTGTGTGTGTGTGTGTGTGTGTGAGAGAGAGAGAAATGTACAGAGTATTGTATTCTTTAAGTGGTATAGCTCCCCTCCTGTGTGTTAATAGAAAGATTATTCCCCTGAGGCTCTCTCTCCTTGAACAGAGAGCGAAAACGAGCAAGGAAAATAGAAAACAGAAAACAGGTAGTTTGATTATCATCCACCTCTCTGTATGGTTGGGTTATATCCAATTAGGATCATTAAACAACTAAACACAACCATCAGTGGGAGAATTGTTAGACTATAACCGATCGTTTTATAGAATACTCTAGAGGTACTTATACGAACTGCCTCCCAATATTCTTTCTTCTCTTTTGTTGATTAATTACCTGTGATTATAGTGTCTCAAGAGAAACATTACAAATACTCTATAAGCTGGTAAATACATCACTTATCACTTAGATACTGGTGTCTATTAACATGTAATAACTTGGTCTAAAATGGATACTTAGTAGTGTTTATAAACATGTAATAACATCATCGAAATGTGTTCAATGTCATGTAATAACCAATTCCCAGGGATGTAACCAAAGCAAGAGTCGTGTGTGATAATTGCCTCTACATGCTTTCCTCTCTCTCTCTCTCACTCTCTCTCTCTCTCTCTCTCTCTCTCTCTCTCTCTCTCTCTCTCTCTCTCTCTCTCTCTCTCTCTCTCTCTCTCTCTCTCTCTCTCTCTCTCTCTCTCTCTCTCTCCGTATATCTACGTGTACCATGAGGTGAGCTGGGACCTCCTTACCACACACACTCTGATTAAACGCTCTTTGATTTGCAATGGAATCTAAAACCATTAACTCAACATGCAGATACAGACATCTCTGCTGGGATGGAATGCAAATGCATATTGTGTGAGTGCCATGTCGAGAAGGAATTCAATCAAATTGTGTTTGTGTGTGTGTATGTTCGTGTGTGTGAGTGAGGAGGGGGGAGGGTGTAGCGTAGAACCAAACGGAATGTGACTTCTCATATTTGGGTTTTCACTATCTGTTAGGTATAGACCTAGATAAGTGAACACAATTTAATCGTCATATTATATCGATGGTATTCTCCTCTTGAATACAGACACATTCAGACAGAAACTTATGTGTGGTTATTTTG